>NC_134861.1:96993495-97335995 GCF_049852395.1 Peromyscus maniculatus bairdii
CACTACAGTTCTTTTTTTTTTTTTCTCATAACAAAAATCTTACCTTTTCCCCCAAATAAGCTTGGAACTATAAAAGCTAGTGAGTAATAATGGTATCATCATTTCCATATGTAAGATCATTTCAGTTTATATCTTACAGTTCAGACAGACAAATGGACACTTTTGGAGACTTCCTGCTAACAAGTTCTGCCAGACTAGAGGGGACTTCCACAAACTATTCTTACCTGCAGTTCAAGTGTGTGCGGAACTAACGGACTCACAATTCCAAACACTTAGTCGGATACATTTTAAAGCAAGCAGGGGTGGAGGGGCACAGCAGGATGGCTCAGAAGTGGCCACCAAACCAGACAACCTGAACGCTGTCACCAGAACTCACATGGTACAAGGTGAGATGAAACTCTCACAAGTTAAACATCCATCCATATGTGGGTATTGACACGTGCAGGCTTTCCCAGCCCCTCAGCGTGCACACGTGCATACACACATGCACGCGTACACACACACACACACACACACACACGCACGCACGCACGCACGCACGCACGCACGCACACGCACGCACATACACAGTATTACTAATTAGAGATGGAAGATCTCACAACTCTATCTTAGACAATGTGTGATCAGTGTCCACAAGCTCAGGAACCCACAGCCAAAGGGTGGCATTCAGAATGCAGGGGGAGTGAAGGAAGAGTCCACAGTTGGCTGCCACTGTGCAAACCATAAAGACAGGACAGGACAGTTGTGCATCCTATGAGGAAATGATTGCTGTTGCCACTGTGTAGGAAAGCAAGCTAGCATTGCATCAAGGGCGTCACATGATCCTGTCTGAATGACCGCTAGTGTCATTTATATAGATCTTGGTTGATGAGAGACACTGTGATAGATGCTTTGCTTGCATTATATCCTTTAACAAAATTATTTCTTTTTAAAATCCTGAAATGAATTTATTTTCTTATTCTGTAGTGAAAAATCTGATGCTCAAAAAAGCAAAGTAGCGTCCCTGGGTCATGTACCTCTCTGGGTCAGATGTCTCCACAGCTCGCCCGGCCCGAAGAGGGATGGCAGCTGAGGTGGTACCTGAAGCACAGTTGCTTCAGTGTGCACTGGAGTGAGAGATTTGAAACTGTCTGCGGGCTGGAGAGATGATCAGGCAGTTAAGAACACTTACTGCCCATCCCAGAGGATCAGGATGTGTCTTCCCACACTCCCACGGGAGCTCACAGCCATCTGTAGCTCCACTTTCAAGGGATCTGACGGTCTCTCTGGCCTCTGTGGGCATCACAGATACACATACAGGCGAAGCACCCACACACATTAAAAACAGTGAGAATCAATACCTTTGGCCATTCCCTCTGCTGTCTGATTTGATGCAGCTCACCACGGCCCCTGCTTGCCTGAACTACTTTAGCAGTTACTTGTACTTCATAAAGGTGTAAGTTTCTAGCTGATTTTTCTTTTTCTCCACATGGGAGCTTTCATCTATTCATATCTTTAATTACCATGACCAAGATGTTAACATGTTCAAGGAAAGCCAACACACTGAAGTGTGTCGAAAAATACATTGATTCTGCCACTTAGTCTTAAAATTTTCTCACTGTTTTGCTTCTGAATGTTTGAGTCTTGCCTGGCCATCAAATCTGCCTCATTCTTCTTTTCCCATGGAACCTGCTTTGCTCCATTCCATCCTCACTGGGTTGTAGCCTTTTCATTAAATATATTATAGTTTTTAAACACTTTTTATGAGTTATGCTTTAAACATTTTTTTATAAATTATCAGATTTTTTAAATTTAACATAAAGTAATCACTTAATGCTAAAAATTTTACTGTAGCAAGAAGAGAAAGGCAGAGACAATATTGCTTTTCACCAGCTTGGCAAAGGAAAAAAAAAACACAAGTCAACACCTAAAGAAATCATTACCCAGAAAATAGAGAAAACTTTGTCTCTTTTTGAAGCCAATGGAAGTAACAAAAGTAGCAAACACCCCAATCTTTTTGTAAATCCGCAGATGCTGAATGAAGAGGACAGCACCACCAACCAAGGCAGCGCCCATGGGGACTTAACAGCATCTATGCATTCTGAGCCCACAGGGGATAAAGGAGCGGAGAATGTAGGGGATGCCCTCCTTAACCGGCCTGGCCAGGAAAGGTATGGTGCCGCTCTCCTCAGAAGTATCCCACAGCCTATAAAGAGACCGGTGACGAGGACTGAACTACGGAGGGACAAAAACAGAGAGAAGAAACCTAAGAGTGTTCCAGGCATGATTCCAACAGATATCAACGATGCTAAAGACCACCTCAAAGATGAAGAGAATCAACAGAGGTATCTACTATCCCGGAACAGCTCAGTGAAAAGCAAACATACCCATCAGGTCCGACGGAGCACTCACTACCTGCCCCAAATCAGAAAGTTCCCCGGGGACTTTGAAGGCAGTGGCTCCCCATACACTCAAGTGAGGGGGGACAATGATGTCCCTCCTTTCAGTGGGGATGGGCAGCATTTCTTGGACATTCCTGGCAGAGGAGGTGCTGTTGGGCCTGGTCTGGACAGCTCCGCTAGTCTCACGGGCCTCTCCGGCTCTGACAAAGCTGAGATTGGTGACCTACAAACAAGTGGACTAGATTCTAACGAGATCCCAGAGAGAGAAAGACATGGTGGCGATGCCACCGGAGAGGAAACCGCACCACGGGCAGGTGCTGCTGGTGTGAGGCTTGCGGAGGGCAGCAACGACATCACAGGCAGCACTAATTTTAGGGAACTCCCTGGAAAAGAAGGAAACAGAGTTGATGCCGGCAGCCAAAATGCCCATCAAGGGAAAGTCGAATTTCACTACCCACGAGGGCCCTCCAAAGAGAAGCCGAAAGGGGGCAGCCACGACAGCACCGGGAGCCCCAGTTACAATGAGATTCCCAAGCCAGGCAAAGGTAGTTCTAGGAAAGACGCCGAAGAATCCCACAGGAACCAAGTGACCTGGACTGAAAAACAAAGATTTCCAGGAAAAGGCAAAAGCCAGGGCCAGGTTCTTCCTTCTCACAGTCTTGGCAATGAGTTTAAAAGCAAGGGCGATTCCTCTAATGCTCCCAGTAGTGAGGGGATTATAATCACACACAGCAGAAAAAACCATTATGTACTCCATGGACAACATAATTCCACACGGAATAAAGGGATGTCGCAGCGGAGAGGCGCCTGGCCTTCACGAAGGCCCCATGCCCACAGGCGCTTTAGCCCCGGCAGGAGAGACAGCAGTGAGTCATCCAGTGACAGTTCAAGTGAGAGTGAAGGTGACTAGTCCCCAGGAATTTGGACCAGTCCTCCGCTCCCGTCCTGGAGGAAGAGCGGTCACAGCCGGAACCAAGCAAGCTAACAAGCCTGGTTCCCTCCGGGACGTTGTGCTGTTACAATGGTTATAGGAAGGATTTCTACTCAAAGTCCTAATGCTTTTTTTTTTAAATAAAAATTTCATTAAGAATTGATATTGTAGGTGATATTTGGACAGCCGACACCTTAAAATGGCCCGTGGATGTCATGTGTGCCTTGATGTGTTGTATGCTCTTCAGAGTGAAAATAAATGTGCTTTTTCTATGATTGTCTGTAGTTAAATGAGCTATAGGGGACTGTTGGCGGTAGTGGAAGAATGAACGAGGTTAATCCACCTCGAGCAGAGAGGTGAGGTGTGAAAGGACTTCCCGGAGCAAGGCTGGAACCACTCCCTGACTGTGCTATAACGGCATCTCCTGGTTGGTGGCCCGGCTGTGCTCTTCCCTCACGATGTGCACTTACAGTGTCCTACATGGCAGGTTTTGTTTCTGAAACCAACCTCATGATCACTTTGGCTGGTTCTGCCTCCACCTAGAGAGGAGACTGGGATGAAGAGACACACAAACGAGAGAGCCAGACAAGGACCCGGGTCACAGATACCACGCACTGACCACTACCATAGTATTCCCAGCTGTGTCTTCCTCCCGTTCTTGAGCAGAGGAGGTTTTCTGGCCACGATGGTCTTGTAGCACAGGTCTGGAGAGGGGACCTAGGTCTCCTGCTGAGGAAAGCTTTTGTCCCATGGCAAGAGAAACATACCCAGCTGGTGCCTCGGTTTCTTTTCTCAACCTTCTCCTTGGCTTAGCATGAGCATGCTGTCTGGATGTGTAGGAGCCAGTGTGTGGCCGTAAGCATAGAAAGGCCACAGGGTCAGCTCCATCAGTCTCCTGCCTCAAACATCCTGTGTGCCGGAACACTAGCTCTCCTCATGTCGGGTGTCAGTGTGTTGCTGTTACTGATGCCTGCTCTGAATCCATTACTAATATACTTCTCCTTTCTCAACGTTCTCCTAAACAGTGAACATCCAGGAAAGGAAAGGAGGAATGGAAGATACAGGAAGAAATGTGGCATTATTTCTTCTGTCCCTTGTAGACTCTCAAACAACAGGCATTCTGACCAGTGTGTTCTGTGTGGAATCTGTGTTTTGTTTCCCGGTACTCTCATTTTTTAAATAAAAAAATTCTATTTGACCAAAAAGAAAAAGCACACTGAAAGCAATTAAGTAGAGAAATCATAACCAAATTTAAATTATAAATAAAAAATTGAAACCAACCCAGTAGCTTTTACACAGGAATGGTCTGAGCACATGGAAACTCTTGGGTTGGTGAGAGAAAGTCATAAATAGATGAAGAAAGCAATGCCATCTTCACTCTTTACTTGTGGGGACTCCAAGGGCCGTGGTCTTGTCTGTTATCTAGGGGGACAGTTGCACACCTCAGTTCCCTTGCTAGACTGTTCCCTCTCCCCATGTCTGAGCACTAGTGTACGGCCCTCCAAAGCCCTGGTGAGGGTATATACATCTGCTTCTTTTTTTTTTTTTTTTTTTTTTTTTTTTTTCGAGACAGGGTTTCCCTGTGTAGCTTTGCGCCTTTCCTGGGACTCACTTGGTAGCCCAGGCTGGCCTCGAACTCACAGAGATCCGCCCGGCTCTGCCTCCCGAGTGCTGGGATTAAAGGCGTGCGCCACCACCGCCCGGCATATCTGCTTCTTTTTAAGTGAAGGAAGGAAGGCTTCACCATGACAACGTGCTGCCGTGAATGCCCACACGGGGGCACTGCTACAGCTCCAGAACTGCAGAAGCTCACAGGACGCTCTCTGTATCTACACTCATGTTTCAGCTCCACATAAATAAACACAGCTGCCTTTGGAGGACTGAGAAAAGTGGATGCAGTCTGCCTCCTTGCGCCCCAAAGGGAACACTGTCCATTACCAGCTGTGGGGGCAGTGGGGTCTCATTTATCGGCCTGCCTGCAGTGCACTCCCTGCAAGCCACTTGCCTGGGTTTCTCTGTTTGTAAATGTCTGTCTTCTGTTTGCCGCCCAATACTCCAGTCAATCAGGGCAGACTACGCAATCCTGTTCAGCTTCTTAAGCTTGAACAAAAACCATGAAACGAAGACATTTTACAAAATTCTGTGAAGCTCAAAAGGGAAGAAATGCTCCTGGGCTTTACTGAATGGATAATGTAACTAAAGAGAAAGGCAGTCAAGAACAAGGCAGGATACAAGGAGATAGCTTGGGTATTCACCTATAACCTTAGCAACCAGTGAGCGACGCCAACACAAGCAGATCCCCAGAACTTATTGGCCAACAAACTTAGATGTATTGATGAGCTCCAAGTTCAGAAGTTCAGTGGGAGAATTTGTCTCAAAATAGAAAGTGGAGAACAAATATGAAAAATACTTTAAGTTAACCTCTGGCCTACTCACACACACCCATGTGCATGCACACCCTCACTAATACATGCTTACACTCCACAATCTGGAACATGTACATACATCACACAGATAGGCACTCATGTGTGAGCATGCGCGCGTGCGGGCACACACACACACACACACACACACACACACACACACACACACAGGATAAGGCAGAGGACATTGAGAATGACATGTTTACACAGACTACATATCTACAAGTAAATAAGAACTTCGCAGTTGACGACCTTAAATGGTACAACATGTATTTTAGAGTTTAAGAAAGCTCCCTCAGTCAGAGGGCTGGGAGGCTACAGTGGTGAGCGGGGGCTCAAGAGGGCAGGATGGAGGAAGACTCACCTTAGACACGTGTGTGGTGATACATTGTGTACCTAATAAACTTGCCTAAGAATCAGAGGACAGAGCCAGCCACTAGATTAGATACAGAGGCCAGACAGTGGTGGCACACACCCTTAATCCTATCACTCAGGAGGCAGAGATCCGTCTGGATCTCTGTGAGTTCAAGGCTACACTAGAAACAGAGCCAGGCAGTGGTGGCACACACCTTTAATCCCAGTACTGGGAAGCACACATGCCTTTAATCCCAGGAAGTGATGTCTGGGCAGAGAAAGGTACATAAGGTGTGTGTGCTTTCCAAACAAAGGCATGAGATCTTAAGTGCTGGGATCAAAGGTGTGCGCCACCACTGACTGGCCTCTGTGTCTAATCTAGTGGCTGGCTCTGTCCTCTGATCCTCAGGCAAGTTCATACATGGACACTGGATAAGAAAGGCCAAGACAGAAGAACTGTAAGCAGATGCTGCCACTCAATGGGCCGTGCTTTAAAGTCCATGGTATAGTTTATTATGCACTGCCATACTTAGAAATATAGCTGGTGCTGTATTTGAATTTTTTATAGATTGGGTTGTTAATGGATTAGTAACAGAAGTTAAATCATTTTAATTTAAACTTTTTTTTAAAAACTGAAGACAGTGAGGCAGAGGGAATCTGGAAGCTGTGGCGGGTGTGTTCTATTAAACCAAGCAGTCATTTTATCAGCCAATTCTGATGGGGGTGGTCTGGCACCAATCTTGGAATAACATGTATGATAGAAGGTCATGAATAGGGAATCTATTGTTTTCATTTGTAACAGGTCTTCAGATGACTATGAGCCCATATTTGAAATCACTACCATGGGTTTTTTTTTTTTTTTCAGTGACTTCCAAATCATTTTCTGGGTCCCCTGTAGGTCCATGGACCTACAGACTTCTTACTAACCTGGTACTGGGGGGATAATTCAGTCTCTGATGAAGAGAACTCTTCTTTATAGATATCATCGCACATCAACAAGTAAAAGAGAATCACACAGGTCAAGGTGGCCCTAGACCAGCTCTTGGGGAACAGACAGTGGTGGCACACCCTTGATCCTATCACTCAGGAGGCAGAGACATTGTTGGAAGTGTATGCCTGCCTCCCTTAGTTCACAACTCTGTGTAAAAAGTTAGGTATCAGACATGATGTGCTGCTGGTCTCATACTGAATGGAAATTCAGGAAGGATATCCCAAATTGCTCAACACCACGTGTCTCTGTAAAAGACAATGGAGTGTGAGGAGGAGAGAAGAAGGAACTGAGGTGGCCTTTGCTAGTGTAAAAGAGCAAGAGTGACGTGTGCAGCTGGCAGTGGCATGTCCTGCTTCACATTGCTCAATGCTCCGAGTGCTGACAAGATCTGCTGACTGTGAGCAGAAACTTCAGTCTGTAGAATCTTTGAGTAATATTCCTTGGATATGTGGGAGTCCCCCGCCAAGCTGGCCTTGGTCCTTGGTCAGTGTTGAAGCTCTCTGGTCCACAAGCATCCAGATTAAGTGAAGCTATGAGCTCTCCTCCGGTATGGGCCCCAATCACCACCAGACTTCAAAATAACAGGTGGGATGAAGAGGGAGTATACCAGTGTGAAAGCTCCCTTGGTCCCTTGACCGCTGGAAAAAGAGCTTGTCTCTAACTCTTGGATGTGGCCGAAGGCTTCTTCAGAGCCCCAAGTGAATGAAGGCGCTTCGTTATTTCAGCTTACACTTGCTATGAAAAGAAGCCTTGGGTCTGTTGACATGTAGCTACTTTATGAAATAATATTTCTGACCATAAAAGTAAAATTATGAAAGTAAATATATAAAACAGTAAAATAAAGTAAATAAAATGTAAATACATATGTAAACAACTATATAAATTTTAAAAAGAAAATATAGAAAAAGTAAAATTATAAAAACAAAAAAATACAAAGGAAAAATTATTTTATGTTTTTTTCTAGTCCTTTGTCTACTGCTTACATGTATTGTAAAAAAACAGTATTGGACTTTATTCTTTTTAACATTTCTCTCATGTCATTTTATCATGTGACTACTTCTTAATCTTCTTAAATTTGATTATATAAGTATACCAGAATTTGTTCCGTGTATTGTTGAGATGACTTAGTATTTTTCCAGATTATTTTCCTATGAATTATTGTTTTGTTATTGAATTTTGATGCTGCTGACATTCCCTGCTCTCCATAATTTCATCTTTACTGAAGGACAATAGATGAGCAAAAGTTATATACAATGGCTGCCCAGTGGTTTTTAACACTGCATAGAATTTCACTGCTAGCATCTCCTGACATTTTTTCAAGTCTGGTCCCTGTTGACAGGTATTTATTTTTAATTAATAATTCATTAATAAGCCCAGTATTATAAAAAGCATCCTAGGCTAGGCATAAGGTAAGTTCACAGCATGGCCAAGGTGGGAATTAAATATTAACTACTGGGCAGAGTGATGGAGACACAGTCCAGTAGCTGAGTGCTTGCCTTGTGAGTCCGCAGCCCTGGATTTGATCCCTAGCATAAGAAGACAGATGCCAGAGAGGAAGCTGTAACATGTGCATGCCTGAGTCCAGATCTTGGGGCAACTGAGTACATACAGATGATTCCCCAATTTATGATTAACTTTTTGAACTACCCTACAGTTATATGAACTCAGATTGCATTTCATAGAAGTAACAATCAGATTTTGATCACGATCTTTTCCGAGACCCTCAAAAATTCCAGGCAGGAGCAGAAGGCTGGCAGGCTATCGTGGGCATGAGAACAGACAGTCTACAGTGCAGTGTGTCATCAGTGTCTTTCAGACACAGAGGCTCAATAACTAATTGCATGAGATAATCCACGCTTTATTATAGAAAGGCTTTATGCTGGTGGCTTTGCCCAACTACAGGCTAATGTAAGCATTAAGGAAAGCCCAACTATCATATAAATTCAGAAATTTAAATGCATCCTGATTTATGATATTTTCAGCTCACAGTAAGGCTTACTGACACACAAGCCCTTCATCACTTGCAGACTATCTGTATTGCAGGAATCAACATCCCTGACACTCTCCGCCTTTTACTCGGGCTCCAGATGTTGACTGCCGACTTGGTCTAGGTGAATCACCTGGAGTTCTCTGTGCCCCCACACAAAGCTCTGATTCCTTGGTTGTCCTGGGAATCTGTAACTAAGGACGATGTCCGGGCAATGGCAATGTGCAGGCTGGCTTAAGAGCAGCTGTCCTTTAAGAGCCCCAAAGTTTGACAACCAGGAAACAGTCACTAGGTGGCACTCACTCGCTTCTTAAGTATCTTGAAACAAGCCGATAATTTTTTTTCTCATTTACAATTAAATTTGGAATATTGTCTCACTATAGGAAATTATTTTTTAATAATGCAAACACACTCATCCCCAGATTACCGACTCCCCTGACTCAGCAGTCTGATTGCCTTCAGCTCTTCCTCTAAGAGAGGGGTCCCATGATTTCCCCCCTCCCCTGGTGACGTGTCATCTAGGGCTGCCATTGTTCAGGTCTTGCTTAGGCTACCACACTGTTGTGATTTCATCATCGGAGCCTCCTTGTCATGTCCTCTTTCACAGTGTTCTCTGAGCCTTAGGTAGAGGAGTGAGTTGCAGACGTATCAGTTGAGGCCGGGCACTCCACAGTCAGACCGTTGTTCTCTGTATCTGGACCTTGGCATGTTGCAGTGGTCTCTCTCTGCTGCAACAGGAAGTTTCTTTGACGAGGGCAAGAGCTGCACTCACCTGCAGGCATGAGGATGAGTACTGAGAATGAAGTTGAAGATTAGATTGCTTTGGCGGCTCTTGGTTCACTTCTAGGTTCCATGGCTTCACCAAGTGGTCAGCCCAGAAAACATATGCATAGCAGCAGCTCTAAATGGACCCAGCAGGTTCTGTTTATATATTTACACACACACACACACACACACACACACACACACACACACACACACACGTAATTAAAAAAGGAGGCCAATGAATTTGAGGGGATACAGAAGAGGTTAAAGGGAGGAGGATGCTATGACTGTAGAACACATGCATGGACTTTCAAAATAAACAATAAAAATGCAAGCAGGTGCTCCTCTTTGCAATTCCCAAACCCCGTTCCCTTCAGACTCTATAACCGGAAGCAAGAGCCCTCTTGTTAGAATGACACCAACCCCTGGGGCTTCATCCAGCTTTTGTTTGTACACCTCTCCTTACGGAACCCTGAGTTTCTGTCTCCTTAGATAATATTGGAATTCACCTTCATTGAAAATACCACTTTCTTCCGAGCGGTGGTGGCGCACGCCTTTAATCCCAGCACTTGGGAGGCAGAGCCAGGCGGATCTCTGCGAGTTCGAGGCCAGCCTGGGCTACCAAGTGAGTTCCAGGAAAGGCGCAAAGCTACACAGAGAAACCCTGTCTCGAAAAACAAAAAAAAAAGAAAATACCACTTTCTTTATTACTGATGTTACTAATGTCTGGATCTCATTAAAACACAGCCAGCTGTTCTCAGTTTTATGATGCTGGGCCTTCCCCCAGCACCCATCACCACTTTTCCTTTCTCCTTATGATTCAGTCCTTGGAGATGTGCAGGCTCTTTAAGGAAGCGTAGAGTCAACTGGTCCAGAAGCACTGTGTTTTATCCCCAATTGCTCTGAGTTCTTCTACTGTTTCCAAATTTATTCTTTTAAAAATATTTACTTAATATTTAATTAATTTATTTTATGTGTATCTAATGTGTCTGAGTGTATGTATGGGTACCACCTGTGTGCAGAAGCCCATGGAGGTCATAAGAGAGTGTAATATTCCTTAGAACTAGGGTTAGAGGTGGTTGTGAGCCACCACATGGATGCTGGGAACTGAACCCAGGTCCTGCGCAAGAGCAGCCAGTGCTCTTAACCACTGAGCCTTCTCTCCAGCCTACATACTTGTTCTTACAGGGATGTCTGCATGTCTGGAGCTAGGCAGAGCGAGTCATTGTTTTTCCACTGTGTCATCAGGCACGGTTTCTTCCCTTATCCCCGGGAATTCAGACAATTTTCTGTCACCTTTCATGTGATCTTCATGTCACCTCCAGTTAGTGAAGCACAGAGTTCCGAATAATTATTTGGCATCACACACTGTGACAGTCACTTTTATTTTGGCCACTCTTGTTAATCATCCTGAATTGTATTTTTTAATGTATTTTTATTTTTAAATTATGTGTATATGGGGAGAGGTCTGTGTAACTAGGAATGCATTTGCCCCATAGAGTCCAAAAGGGGGTGTTTTGAGCTGTCCACGTGGGTACTGGAAACCAAACTCAGGTCCTCTGCAATAGAATTAGCTGCTCTTAACCATTGAACCATCTTTCCAGATCCCTGGCTTTCTTGACATCTACAAGAAATCTAGTTTTTTATGCTATGCCAAGGCATGGCCCTAATCTAATATAGCTTCTCTTCCTGCAATTTAATTTCTAAGGTTAAAATGACCAATCTCTTTCAAAAGAAAAACTTATGACAAACCTGACTTTGCAGATCCTAACTGGTTTTATTCGCAGCTCTGGATCCAGGCAGTGACAGCTCAGGAATGGTCTGCAAGGCTCCACCCTGTGACGGATGCCGGTTGGTTATATACAGAGAAAAGCCAATGACATACAGTAAATGAAGATGTTAATTTAGCCCAACTGCCGCCTGCTGTGTTTGAACCTGGGATGAACGGTTGTCTCTGACTCATTTAAGTTCAACTGCTGTGCTTGTCTGGAGATGGGCTCTTGCTGTTAGAGTTGGCTACAGTCTGGTGGCATATCAAGTTAGGTTACAGTTCACCGTGTGCAGGTCATATCAAGTTAGGTTACAGTTCACTGTGTGCAGGTCATATCAAGTTAGGTTACGGTTCACCGTGTGCAGAGAAACTGCCAAGCCAAAAGTAAAGTACATACAGAGGAAGTTTTAGGCCAAATCTAACACAGTTTAACATCTATGTTTGCACATTTGCTTGCCCTGTAGGAACCTAATATTAGTCCGGCTCTGTCCTGAGATCATGTGATATAATTTACTCTCTGAAGAAATGAAATTGTTGTGTTTCCTAACGATGTTTTATCCCAGTGGCTCTGTGTTCTAATCTTGTGATCCTGTATACTCACTGTCACTCCCACTTTTCAATACGTAGGTGCTTCCTTGGTGTTCATCTCAGTTGTCTGAAGACGGCTCAACAGGTAGGAACCAGGTGGGGCAGTGCCCTGTAGCACATTGTTGTTGGCTTACCTACTGACTGGAGCCAATGCATCCATCAGTGTCTTTTGAGTGGAGTGTTTAGTTAAGTATAAGTAGGCCTACTGGGAGAGAGATGCTTTGTTGACATCTCCATACTGGACTCTCAACACTCCCGAAGTCTGTAATATCAGCACTACTAGCAAAAGATAGAATAGCTCCAAAATAATATTGAAATGTGATTAGTATAGACTTAAGGAACAATAGACAACTTCACTCCTGGGAAGGAAGGGGTTCTTTTCTCTATTCTTCTTATTAATTGCAATTAAAATACCTGGACATATTTAATACAAACCAAAAGACATTCTGAAAGTGAATAGAATTAGTGGCCAGGACCTTAAGATCCAAGGAACGACCGGTGGTGGACGTCTGAGTTCTCTTCTTTCCCCTCATGTCCCAGGTTTGAAGCTCAACAGTCTGCTCATGTGTCAGCAAGTACAGACCAAAGCAAAACAAAACTGAAAGGCCTGCAAAACCTTACACCCACCACCCAAAGAAACGGGAAAGGGACAGCCGGGAAAGACTGGAAACTTTGGGCAATAACCGCCACTGCAGTCAGACACCACAGAGGAAAGTACCCACCTTTGCAGGCCAATGCTGAGCAGAGTCTAGACTGCCCACCCTCGAGAAACCTTACAGGTATTCCAACTCCATCACCGCCAGCACCGGGGTTGTGCCAAACTGCTAGGAAAGGAGCTGAGACTCTCAGCCCAGACAAACAGCTGTCCCTGTGGCATCTGTGGAAAGCATGTGGGGAGCCTGGGTTCCACCCACACCTGGCACAGTCCTGCTGCAGTATTCATATGTACATAACACCACACACACACACACACACACACACACACACACACACACACACACACACCACACAACTATAGTCACAGTCTCAAAATATGTTCTGGAATATACAACCGGAACTCAAATGAAAAGCTGTCATTATCATGTGAAAAGACAAGGATCTAAATTTGAATGAGAGAGCAGTATGCAACACACATCAGCTTCAGTGAGGAAGCAATGAACGCTTCACACAGTCAAACATGGACTTGGTCCGGAAGCAGAAGACCCACATGAAATGATAGAACTAAAAAATTTTGCTGAAAAAAGTTTGACAACTTAGTGGACAAGAGGAATGAAGAGATGAAGGACAGAATCCTGAAACTGGAAAATAACACGAGAGAAGTTATTGAGTCTGAACAGAGAGGAACAGCCTTAAAAACACACCAAACACATGAAAACCAATCAAAAACCAAGCAATCAGAAACAAAGACCCCAGGGACTCGTGAGGTATAACAGAAGCTCTAATATTTGTGTCATTTGAATTTCAGAGGCAGGAAAAAAAAAGGAAAGAGCTGAAAAGAGATTTGGGGAATTAATGGGTGAAATGCACAAATTTGGCAAAAGACAGCAGCCTACAAATTAAAGCTAGTATCAAAAATGACAAAACCATAACAAATACTAACAAGGGTACAAAGAAAGAATTCTCACTCCCTGTTGAGACTGTCACGTGGAGTGGTCATTTGGAAAATAACTTCATCAAGCAACTAGAAATCGAACTGCCGTGTGATGCAGGAATTCTACCTCTAGGTATATAGCCCTTATGGTATAAAGTATAGTATATAGTATAGTATAAAGACACTTATGTACTTATGTGCATATTCTCATTAGCCAACACACGAATCAACTGAAGTGTTGATAAGCCAATGAAAAACATCATGCAGTCATAGAAATGGCATTGTGTCACTCACAAGAATGTGGCCAGAACTGCAGAGTACTATAAAATATGTCAAGATCAGAAATACAAGGTCTGTGTGCTCTTACTTACAATATGTAGAAGCTAGAAAGTTGATCTTGAAACATGGGCAGGAAAATAGTGGTTTCAGGACCTGGGCAGGAGTTGGAGACGGACAGATGGTTAGTGGATGCAGCTGGGGAGGAGGAATAGGAACTAATGTTCCAGAGGACAGCAAGACCACCCGGGGTCAACAGCAAGGTCACATGTTGACAGCATGAGTCACAATGGCCGGCAGAAGTAATTTAGAATATTGTCAACATCAACGAATGCTAAATATTAGAGGTCATGTCTAGGGCAGTCCCTCTGGGAGCACTGGTCATTACTCTTTGAAAATGTGCTGATAAGTCATGCTTCATTTCCATGGATATATACAATTATTTATCATGTGTCAATTTAAAATAAAAGTATCCAGGGGGTGTAACCATTTTTGTTTGCTTTGACAAAGTTTCTATGTATTGACATGCCTCGAACTTGTGGCCCTCTGGGTCTGCATCCTAAGTGTTGAGCTACCACATCAGGCCTAAAATATATTGATTTATTAAAATAATTTTTAAGTAGATAAAAGCCCAATGACTCAAAAACACCCCAAAGGAGATGCTTAAGGAAGCTGGAAGTCAAATAGAAAGTCACACAAGTTTTCCTGTCTGGTGAACAGTCAGAGAGCCTGCTGCACTCCATCTGAACTCTTCTAGACTGAGGTTATCTGATCTCTCTATTTTGGGGGAGGGAGGGGCTCAAGACAGGGTCTCTCTGTGTTGGCCTGGCTGTTCTGGAATTCGAGCTAAAGACCAGGCTGGCCTTGAATGCAGAGCTCCACCTGCCTCTGCCTCGCGAGTGCTGGGGCTAAAGGCCCATTAGCGGGGGCTTCTGTTTCTGGCTCACAGACAAGGTTACAAATCTGTCATCAAGCTGCTTTTACAATTGCCGAAGAGTGAATCACGCAAAGTGCTTGCTGGCGACAACCAAAGGATAGAGAATGGGGACTTTGCTGTGCCTAAAGGAAGAGATTTTGGCTGTTGGTGTCGGATAGGTAAGCACGTGGCAAAATTCCATCTGACTTGTTCTCACTCTTACGTACCGTCATGGTAACGAAGTTGTGGGGAACTTTGGCTCAGTTCCCCACTGTCCCTAACTACTGGATGCTTGCTACCAATTCTCGCAAATGCCTGGGACAACCTACTTAGACAGAGACAAGGCTGAGTTTAGCTCACATGTTTTGGACACTCCAGCCCGTGATGAAGCCAGCCCACTGGTTTTAATCATCTTTAAGATCACATCTTAGTGGCCTAAAAACTTCCCACTAGGCCCCATCTCTTAAGGTCTACCACTTCCCAATAGCACTACCCTGGGAACCAGGCATTTTAACCGAAGTCCTTTGGAGATATTTGAAATAGATGCTACTAACACTGTTCATTACCAACACTACACACTCAAGTGTAATCTTGTTGAATTTGTATCTTAGGAAATTGTGTGCTACATCCCTGAAAATTGTTTAGAAATGGCTTCAGAACTCATGGCAACTCAATTATCATTTCTTTATTTTCTCTCTCTCTCTTTTTTTTTTTTCCTTCAAGACAGGGTTTCTTTGTGTAGCTTTGGTGCCTGTCCTGGATCTCACTCTGTAGACCAGGCTGGCCTTGAACTCACAAAGATCTGCCTGCCTCTGCTTCCTGAGTGCTGGGATTAAAGGTGTGTGCCACCAAAGCCTGGCTAATGAACAACAACAACCTTTTTTTTTTTTTTTTGAGACAGTTTCTCTATTTAGTTGTGTGCCTTTCCTGAAACTCACTCTAGCCCAGGATGGCCTTGAACTCACAGAGATCCGCCTGCCTCTGCCTCCCGAGTGCTGGGATTAAAGGCGTGCACCACTACCACCTGGCTCATTTCTTTATTCTCTTCGGAAGTTTAGAATTATTAAAAGCATTTCATGTTGTAAGACAAATTTCTAAATGGTCTTATTAATAATAAAAAAAAAACCAGAGCCAGATATTGGGGTGAAAACTCAGAGATCAGAGGAACAGAACAAGTGATAGTCACAAGTTCTTACCCTAGGAAGTCCTCAGCCCATGAGAGAGCCTCTTCCTGGTTATATACTCATGCCTGTATCCTTTCTGTCCCTGTATCTCACTTCCTCTCTCTGCCCAGCTACCTCACTTCCTCTTTCTTTCCAACTCTATCACTTCCTGTCTGTCAGTATAGACCTCCAGATCTCTATGGTTAACTAGCACTGGGATTTAAGGCATCCACCACCACGCCTGCCTCTGTTCCCAGTGTGGCCTTAGACTCACAGAGATCTGGATGGATTTCTGCCTCCCAAATGCTAGGATTAAAGGCGTGTGCTATCACTGCCTGACTTCTATGTTTAATGTAGTGGCTGGCTTTTTCCTCTGATCTCCATGCAAGCTTTACTTATTAAAGCACAAATAAAATATCACCACACATGGTTCTTCATAAACTCCTACAGAACAGCCTCCACTATATTTATAATACAACATTGACATGACCAATTCATGGATGAAAACTCTCAAATGATGTTGCAATAGTTAATATTAGATGTCAGGTTGTCAGGGTGAGTGGATTCCCAGGTAGCTCATAAGCACCACTGATGAATGGGTCTGTTCTAGGTACTTTCTGTTGCTTGATAAACACCAGGGTCAAAAAAGGCAACTTACGATCCATCATGATGGGAATCCAAAGAAGGGACACAAGGAGGCAGGGGCTAAGCAGAGACGGTGGAGGAACAACGCTTACCGCTTTGCTTCCTCTGGCTGCCTCAGCTACTTTCCTTATACAACTCAGGACCACCTGCCCCACAGACATGCTCACAGGCCAATCATATATAGCTAGTTCCTCTATTGAGTTCTTTCTTCCCTGGTATGTCAAGTTTACAGCCAAGAGCAGCCATCACAGGTCTATGGAAGCATTTCTGAAAGAGATTAGAGTTTGAATGAGCAAATTCAATAAAGTCATTAGCATTACCAAATACACCGAGGCCAAAGGGTGTGTGTGTGTGTGTGTGTGTGTGTGTGTGTGTGTGTGAATGAGGGAGCATTTTCTCTCGAAGATATCCAGCCATGCCCTAGGATGTGAGTTCTCAGGTCTTCAGCCTTTTGACTCAGGGACTCACACTGAAGCCTCCCAATTCTCAGGCCTTCAGAACTGGACTAAATCACACCATCAGCTTACAGACAGCATATCATGGGACTTCTCAGCCCCCATAATTATGTGAACCAGTTCCCATAAGAAGCCTCCTCTTCTATATCTACATATTTTCTACTGGTTATTTTTCTGGCAAGTTCTGACTAACACAGGCATGTGGTGATATTTTATTTGTACTGAAATGTTATTTTAATTTTATGTTAATAAATAAAGTTGCCCTGGGGTCAGAGCTATTAGAGCCATAGTAAGAGCGTGGTGGTTAGAAGAGCTAGGTAGATTTCTGTGTGTTCAGGGATATAGCCAGTATTGGAGACATACGCCTTTAAGACCTGGAGGGCGGTACTTACAGGCAGTGATGAGGCAGTCATGTGGTTGGGTTTACAACCAATGAGAAGGCAGAACAGAAAGATTATTTAAACAGGGACACAGGAAGTACCTCCCTCTCTCGGGGAAGCTAGGAGCACTGCAGGAGGTAAGATTTTATCTCTGAGCTCTGACCTCTCGGCTTTTCTCTTTTACCTTGGCTCTGTGTTTCTTATTTTAATAATACGATTGGTTACATCTACATCTGGCGCCCAACGTGACAAGAATCCATTAAAAACTGCTTGGGGCCGGCTCCCTAGCCGGAGCAGCCGGCTCCCTAGCCCCAGCCCAGGTCTGCTTGGGCTCAGGCTGGACTGTGAGCTGCTTGCTTAAAGCCAGTGCTACAAACAGCTCAGGCCTGCCCTGCTAAACAGGGCCCCTGGCTGTAAAGCCAAGCCTTGACTCGGCTCAGAGGGAACAAGTGGCTGGCTTTAAGCTTTAGCCGGCTACCCCTTCGCTTTCACTTTCACTTTCACTTTCACTTTCGCTTTTGCTTTCTCTCTTGCTTTCTCTCTGTCTCTCTGTTTCTCTCTCTCTCTCTCTCTCTCTCTCTCTCTCTCTCTCTCTCTCTGGATTTACACCTAGGACTCTAGGTGGCTGTTTTGAAATTCGCTCGGATTTCTACTGTTCTACGCAGATTTGGTAAGTCATAAAGGAAACTATTTAAAAGACAAATTTTTTCCACATTTAAAAAAATGGGTTTCCTGTGTACATTGGAAGAAAATTGGGTTTTGTTTGAAATTTTAGGCAGTCTGACAATGGAACAACTATATGAAAAGATTAGTATTATGGGAATTATGCAGTTAATCACCATGCTTATTCTCATTTTACTATTTAAAAAGATAGTCGATTTAAGTGCCAGGATAACAGCTTTAGAAAAACCTGTTAATTTTAACAGTGAAGTTGGTTCAAGTTTGGATCATAAGATTACAGAAAGAAAGCCTGTTTTCACACAATCATCCTTAATTTATCCTGTAACCGTACAGCAGATGCCTGATCAAATGGCTACACAAAATATTTGGGCTCCAATTGAACTGATGGATTTTAAAAGGTTTAAGGAGGCAATAGTATCTTATGGCATGCATTCCCCATATGTAAAGCAAATGTTAAACTCTTGGTCAACATATAATAGGATTATACCACAGGACTGGCGGGACCTTGCACAAGCTGTTCTGGAACCCAGCCAGAGAATTCAATTTCTAACGTGGTTTAAGGACGAAGCTAGAAACGTAGAAACACAATGGAGGGATAAAGGAATACAAGTTTGTCAGGATCAGCTTATTGGAGAAGGCCAATATGCTTCAATACAAACACAATGTTTATATGATGTTCAAACCGTAATTTTATGTCGAATGGCAGCCTTGAATGCATGGGACAGAGTTGATGAACCAGGAAAAAAACCTGAGTCATTCACAAAGGTTATGCAAGGCCCAAAAGAATCTTTCACAGATTTTTTAGAAAGACTGGCTTCAGCAGTAAACAGAATGGTCTCAGGATCAGAAGCTAGTAAGGCAATAATTGAAGCTTTGGCATTTGAGAATGCGAATGCAGCATGCAAAAGAATAATCAGGCCGTTAAGGGCAAGATCTGCACCTTTGGAAGATTGGATTAGAGAAACAATTAATGTTGAGGTTGATGAGCATGATACGTGGGTAGGAGAAGTAATTTCAAAAGGTTTGAGGAGTGTTAGATGTTTTGGGTGTGGAAAGCAAGGACATTTTAAAAGGGACTGTAAACAGGTCAATCCTAGAAGCAATGTTTCTTCAAGGAACAATGGCAACAGAATGCCCCTTCCTTCTGGAGTATGCAGAAGGTGTGGTAAGGGAAAACACTGGACCAACGAATGTAGATCAACAAAGGACAGACAGGGTAATCCTTTGCCTCAGTTTTCGGGAAACTCCCGGAGGGGCCTCATGCAGGCCCCCATAGCAAAACCAGTTCAAACCTTTCCTGCAGCTGTAGAGGAAATCCCTGCTCTGAGCGATTAAATAACCAAATGACTATTGGAATAAATCATGCTGGTCAGGATGATGAAAAAGAGAGAATAAAGCCGGGCGTGGTGGCGCACGAAGCCGGGCGTGGTGGCGCACGCCTTTAATCCCAGCACTCGGGAGGCAGAGCCAGGCGGATCTCTGTGAGTTCGAGGCCAGCCTGGTCTACCAAGTGAGCTCCAGGAAAGGCGCATAGCTATACAGAGAAACCCTGTCTCGAAAAAACCAAAAAAAAAAAAAAAAAAAAAAAAAAAAAAAAAAAAAGAAAAAGAGAGAATAGAAAATTCAGGAGAAAACATAAAGAAAATTTTTTGGCAAACTTCTATTAATGAACAGAGACCAAAATTAACGATAAAAATAAATGGTGTTTTGTTGTCTGGTCTGGTAGACACAGGTGCGGACATTACCATAATTGCACCAGAATTTTGGCATCCAGCTTGGCCTCTTCAAGAGGTAAACGTTCAACTGTTAGGAATTGGGACATTATCTGGAGTGAAACAGAGTGCAAGATGGCTCGAATGTATAGGTCCAGAAGGACAGAGAGGAAAATTAAAACCATATGTCGCTAACATAGCTATGAACCTGTGGGGTCGAGACTTGTTGCAACAATGGAATACTCAGATTAAAATCCCTCCAATCTCAGAAACAAATCATAAACTAGCACATGTTTCTGAGAGAAATATTAGAAGGCATTATTTTGAGTGGTCACCAGCCATCCATATTATACAAGAACAGGGCACAACAACTGATAATCCTCCAAAAATACCAACAGCTCTACCTTTAAAATGGTTAACAGACAAGCCTGTATGGGTCCAACAATGGCCTTTAACAACAGAGAAACTCCAGGCTTTAGAAGAGCTGGTAGAAGAACAGTTAAATGCTCAGCATATTGAACAGTCAACCAGCCCTTGGAATTCTCCTGTATTTGTTATTAAAAAGAAATCTGGTAAATGGAGAATGGTAACAGACCTTAGAGCAATTAACAAAGTAATTCAGCCGATGGGCTCTCTACAATCTGGAATTCCTTTGCCTACTCTGTTACCAAAAGGATGGCCTCTCATAGTTATTGATTTAAAAGACTGTTTCTTTTCAATACCCTTACAAGAAAAGGACAAAGAAAGATTTGCTTTCACAGTGCCTACTTATAATAATTCTCAACCGGTTAAAAGATTTCAATGGAGGGTCCTCCCACAGGGAATGTTAAATAGCCCAACTCTGTGCCAATATTTTGTACAACAGCCATTGGAAGTGATACGTAAAAAATTTCCTAAATCTATAATTTATCATTATATGGATGATATTTTACTAGCTGACTCAAATGCAGATACTTTAGAAAGAATGTTTGAAGAAGTAAAGAAAATTTTGCCTTGCTGGGGATTACAAATTGCTCCTGAAAAAATACAAAGAGGAGATTCTATTAATTATTTAGGATATAAAATAGAGCTACAAAAAATTAGACCCCAAAAGGTGCAAATTAGGAGAGATAGACTACAGACTCTTAATGACTTTCAAAGATTATTTGGAGATATTTCTCATCTACGAACTATTGTTGGGGTAAAAAATGATGAACTGACTAATTTGTTCAAAACCTTAGAAGGTGACAAGGACTTAAATAGTCCAAGAGAATTATCACCTGAAGCTGAGAAAGAATTGGCCTTGGTAGAAAAGAAAGTACATGAAGGGCACGTGGATCGTATTGATCCAAAGCTGGATTGCATTTTGGTTATTTTACCTTCTAGGCATTCCCCTACTGGAATATTAATGCAGAGGGAAGATATTATATTGGAATGGATATTTTTACCAAATAAACCAAATAAAAAATTAAAAACTTATGTGGAAAAAATCTCTGACTTGATTTGGAAAGGAAAATTGAGACTTCGTCAGTTAGCAGGAATAGACCCAGCAGAAATTGTCGTACCTTTAACTAAGGAGGACATTGAAAAATTATGGACAGAAAGTGAACCTTGGCAAAGAGCTTGCAGTAATTTTTTGGGAGAAATTAACAGCAAATATCCCAAAAGCAACAGAATTGATTTTATAAAGAGAGCTGATTGGATCTTGCCTCGAATTGTACGGCAAAAACCCATATCTGGAGTTCGTACATTTTATACAGATGCCAACAAACAAGGAAAGACAGGTTACAAATCAGAAAATTTAAGTAAAGTGGTACAAAGTCCTTATAATTCAGTGCAAAAATCAGAATTGTATGCTATTCTGTTGGTATTAATGGATTTTTCAGAACCTCTCAACATAGTAACTGACTCTCAGTATGCTGAAAGAGTGGTATTACATATTGAGACTGCAGAATTTATCCCTGATGCTTCAGAATTAACTTCACTATTTATTCAATTACAAGATACAATCAGGAAAAGGAGTCATCCTTTATAACTCACATCCGATCTCATACTGGTCTGCCAGGCCCTCTAGCACAAGGCAATGATGAGATTGATAAATTATTGATAGGAAATGTGCTGGAGGCCTCAGAATTTCATAAAAAACATCATGTCAATAGTAAAGGTTTAAAAAAGGATTTTTCCATAACCTGGCAACAAGCCAAAGAAATAGTAAAGAAATGTCCTACTTGTTCCTTCTATATCAAACGCCATTACCAGCAGGATGTAACCCAAAGGGTACTCAGAGAAATGAAATCTGGCAGATGGATGTGTTTCACTTTGCAGAATTTGGAAAATTGAAATATGTACACCACACCATTGATACTTATTCAGGATTTCAATGGGCAACTGCTTTGAGTTCTGAAAAAGCTGATTCTGTAATCACTCATTTGCTAGAAGTTATGGCCATCATGGGTATACCTACACAAATCAAAACTGACAATGCTCCATCATATGTCTCTGTTAAAATGAAACAGTTTTTTGATTATTACAAAATAAAGCATATTACAGGTATACCACATAATCCTACAGGTCAAGCAGTTATAGAAAGATCAAACAGAACTCTAAAGGATATGCTAAATAAACAGAAAGGAGTAACAAAAACCCCCAGAAATAGACTGCATAATGCTCTATTAACTTTGAATTTTCTGAATGCCAATGAGAAAGGAACAACAGCTGCAGAGAGACATTGGGTAATAGAAAAAACTACAGAATTAAATCAGCCTATATACTTTAAGGATGTGCTGACCTCAGAATGGAAACCAGGGTATGTATTACGTTGGGGACGAGGTTTTGCTTTTGTTTCTACAGGAGAAGATAAGCTGTGGATACCATCAAAATTGATAAAGGTTCGATTTGAACAAGAAAAACCTCTTAATTAGAGGAGGTGATAGTTCATCAACCAGCATGAACATCCAATTTAAACTAACTTGTACCTGTAACACATGTCTTTTCATTTAATCAGATAATAACTTGCCAAAAAGGAACATCCCCAAAATTAGTCTTGGGGGAAGGTTTTTGTTTTTGTCTTTTAGGAGAATGAAGGTTAAGGAATCTGAAGGACACAAGACAAATGAGACAACTGAAGAAAAGGGACAAATCATCTATCCCAGGAAACAGAGTATATGGGAGTATATGGCATATGGGTATATATTATCTAAAAAATTTTATGTCTTCTTAAATGTTTGTTTCTGCTTTTCTCTAAAGATTTAACACTATTGGTTTTCTAATAGTCCCAGTTCAATTAAAATTTAAAGCTGACTTTGGAGTTGGAGAATGGCTCTCTCCTTCTTTAAACTCAAGCATGTTGTTAAAATGAAAATACAAACTCCCTGTATCATGACAGAATAAAAGAGCCATTTTCTGCTATGGGACAGGACAAAAGCCAAATTAATTAAGGGACTATTCTATTACTAATCTCAACTCTTTGATTCTATTCTGATTCTTTAAACTTTTCTTAAAGTATAAATTTTATATCAAAATTTACAAGATTAATATATATATACATTTTAAACTTTGTTAAGATATGAATGGTCATATAGAGTACTAACTAATTCTAGAAAAAAGGCTTCAGTTAGCTGCATATATATGTCTTTGTGTTCGAGTCTCTTATCAGTTTTCTGCAGGAAATCACGGCCAGGCCTAACATCAACTGAAGTCTCCGGAAAGAAGATGGGGCCCCACAACAACAACAACAACAACAATTCCACGTGGACAATAATAATATCACTAAGCTGACAAACATCATCTACAGATCAGCTTTGAACTACAAGGTGCTCAGAACAATTTTGAGATGACTAGCTGAGATGATCCAGTCTCAAAGACTACTTGAATAAGGACTTGAGATAAACCCTGAACTTTGGCTTTATACACAGACTGGATAATAATGAAGGATATAGTTACCTTTCCTAGAATTTGACAATTAACCTAAATTTTTCTTTCAGGATAAAGATAACTTCACCCATACCCAGCAGGAAGCAATTTTAAGAATATGACACCCACATTGCCAAAGAAGTGGTGTGGGGCAGGTGGTTTTTTGGTTCTTTTAATGGGTTTTGGGTCTGGGATAATTTTCAATTGTTTAGGGGGGTTGGTTACAAGTTGTTGTCAAGGGTTAGGAAAAAGGCTAAGCAAAGGAGATTAGATTTAAGGTTCTTGTTTAAAAAAAAAAAAAAAAAAAAAAGAAAGAAAAGAAAAAGACAATTACTAGTTTTAAATACTTTACATTATTACCAACTATTAGGATATAAAGAAATGAAAGTTAGTAGTTAGACATTACAATAGAAATTGTAGTCATATTAGATATGTTTTAAAAATTGAGCAGAGATATTTTAGACAGGTCATCTTCAAACCCTTCAGAGATCTAACGAATATGGCATTTAAAATATTTTAATAACTTAGAAATTTTTCTTTTTTGAGACATGTCAGCTCCTGGCAGTACCAATCTACTTCAGAGAAAATATGGGCATTGAAGAAACTGCATATGGAGTTAATTTTCATTGTGGCAAAAGTTAGCCACTGGACAACAAAGTATCCTCAAATCAACAGGACAAAATGGACAGACAGAACACGAAACAAAGGACTACCGATTCCTGCCAAAACAAGTATGGTTATGGCTTTATCAGAAGGCATCTTCTGAGGCCAGGACAATATGGCACCATCCCTGAAGTGGCCTTCACAATCTGGAAAAGGTACAGTGCCCTTTTCTTTGAAGGCAGCTGAACAGGCAGTGGGCCGATGGCTTCTGTTGTGCAATGGAACAGCAACTGAAAGCTCACGCCTCTCAATAGTAGACTGGCATTTAATAGAGGGATGTGGAGAAGGGCATGCTTAGATGAAGCCATATATACACAGCCAAGAAGAATGGACAGCTGAATTCAAAAACCATCAACAATTTCCAGAATTTAAAATCCTGAATCATGACATGACACTAGTGGAATTGAGGTGTTTCTGGTACATGGACTGCTCTCACCCAGTGTGAGGTTGAACTGTTGACCTTGTGTACAACCTACTTCACAAATGAGTCTGTCAGATACGCTAAGCCTATAGGCTGAAGATGATGCCCCAACACTGTGGAGAAACCTCAGGTGACTGTCCAGGCAGCTGGCTGTTTCTGTCAACTCACAAAATTTTTGGAAGTTGCTTTTGTGCACTTCCTGTTTTTATTTTTGTTAGCTAATATTATTTCCTTCTTGGGTCTCTGAGGGAGTTGAAGATTAGTTAGTTATAGTTGAAGATTAATTAGGATAGAAAGTGAATTAGATACATTTTGGACTTACTAAAATAGGATAGATAAGGGAATTATTTTCTCTGATTTCTCAAATACAAATGGACTAGACATCGTTTAGGTATTTGTTACTTGTATATATTGTATATAGTTATTGTACTTTTGTATATAGTTTTTCTTTTGTTAGTTATAATCTTTTGCCTTTTTTCTTTTTATTAAAATAGAAAAGGGGAAATGTGGTGATATTTTATTTGTACTGAAATGTTATTTTAATTTTATGTTAATAAATAAAGTTGCCCTGGGGTCAGAGCTATTAGAGCCATAGTAAGAGCGTGGTGGTTAGAAGAGCTAGGTAGATTTCTGTGTGTTCAGGGATATAGCCAGTATTGGAGACATACGCCTTTAAGACCTGGAGGGCGGTACTTACAGGCAGTGATGAGGCAGTCATGTGGTTGGGTTTACAACCAATGAGAAGGCAGAACAGAAAGATTATTTAAACAGGGACACAGGAAGTACCTCCCTCTCTCGGGGAAGCTAGGAGCACTGCAGGAGGTAAGATTTTATCTCTGAGCTCTGACCTCTCGGCTTTTCTCTTTTACCTTGGCTCTGTGTTTCTTATTTTAATAATACGATTGGTTACATCTACACAGGCATGCTGCTATTAGTAGAGTGGAAACCCACAAAGAAACAGGGACTACTGTACAATGTGAGGATGCCAGTATAAGCAACAGAGCCCCTCATGTTCAAAAGGCTGGGGAAAGTACTATACTATCCACCACCTCATCCTGTGCTCTGCATATCTCACAAGCATGTGGTCCAGTGACCCCTTCATGTCTCTATACAGATCAACAGTTCAAAACAATTATTAAGAACTTCAAGTTGATGTTTTGGTGTATAGTTCAGTGGAAGAGCACTTTTGCTAACATGAATAAGACCACCAGTTTTAGCCCTAAATATGCAAAAAGGTATTCTAATTTCTTTTTTAAAGAATTTCAAGCTCACCACTACAAAGAATAAACAAGTGTGGATTCTTTTGGGTGCATAGACTTCTGAGTTGGCTGTGCGCAGCACACGGGCACACATGACCAGTGGCACTTGTGTTCACTTTTTGCGATGGAAATATACTTTTCTATTATTGGTTTTCTTTTATACAAAAGGACAAGAAGGTGTTGAAACCAATGTACTTTTCAGGACAACAAGGCAATATGTCCACAGTGGGTCAGAGGCAGAGCAGTGCTTGGAGAGGGTGGTAGAGCCTCCTCCGGGCTTGGGGAAGCAGACCTGGAAGTTCAGGAAATGTCAGCTCATTTTCTCTTCAAACTCAAATAAAACAGAATATTTCTTCTGTGGGTGGGTTTCAGCAAACACCGTAAAGGCCACTGTATACAAACCTTCCTGGAAAACCCACTCCTACTCACTCTGCCTCCCTTCATTTCCTTGGCTTCCTGTGGCTGGCACATCTCCTTCAGCAGACATTCACAAAATTATCGGTTATTAGACAACTTGTGGTTAATTTATATTCTTAGCATGTTCTGTTGAGGCAGCGTGGGGTGACTTAAAGGTGCATGCTGACTCCTGAGTTTCTCAAATTCCCAGAAGCAGCTTCAAAATATGGTCATTTCTCCTTGGCTAGAAATCACTTCAGTCTTTTGTGTCTTGCTACAATATCACTATGAACAGAACTAATCGGTCCAGCAGCACTTAATTATGCCCCAAATGTTGAAAATGTGGAGACAGCCGGAGGGACTGCATGTAAATGCCTCCTCTTTCAGAAGTGTCCAGTTTTAGCCTTCCAGTCTTGATGCCCCTTCTCATCTCCCTGTGGTGCAGGATCTTGGTAATGCTGCTCAAATCTGCCTCTTGCCTGTGGTCAGAGTATTAGAGTGATATCACCCCATTTCTAATCCATTATTTTCTAGTTACCGTACATCCAGAGTTTTCTTAGATCACACTTTCTGAAAAAAATTATAAAATTCTTGAGAGAGTCCCCAAAGCAAAACAAGCTTTAAATTAAACTGATATCAATCAAGGTGTCATGAAACCATTTAGAACAATAGTTTGTTTTTAATCTCCATAAAGGTTCCTGTCACTAACTACCTCAGTCATACTGTACCATCTCAATTTAGGTTCAAACATGGAGACCTAATCCTGTGGAATTTTGGAATGACCCCGAGGAACGGACCCTGAGATAGATGAGTTGGAATTTCCACAGACGATGGAAAACAAAGAGACAAAGCCACGAAGGAAGAAACGAGAAGAGAAGAACTGAATTTTTCCCCAAAGTGAGCCTGAGGTGAAGCTTTCCAGTCAGGGTGAAAATAGAATTTGCTGACAAAGCTGTGATCACACTGGACAACTTACAACTGGTTGTGAAAGAAATTTCCAGAAAGCATTGTTTATTTTTAGCTGGAGTATTTCCAAACTACCTCTGGGAGGTGTCTGTGTGCTCTCAACTATTATTGCGCTCCTCTTCCTGTCTCCTACCCCGACTCCTTTACCAACACCCAGAGGTCACTCACACTCAGTGTAAGAGCACTCAATGGCATTTAACATTTCTAGTTAGGGTTTTAATCCTTTAACTTAGAAAATTCATGGGGTGAGGTGAGTATTTGCGATTGATAAGGCATTCCCCATTAATTAAAGTGGGATGTTTGTTCTTCATGCCCTTCTGACCTATGAACTCTGGAGCTATTCTGAGAAGTCACAGTCACAAAACACCTGACAAAAGAAACCTGGGAATAAACGGCTTCTTCTGGCTCACACCACAGTGAGAAGCCACAGTCCATCACTCCTGACAAGCCAAGGCAGCAAGAGGTCGAAGCAGCTGGTCACGTGTCACATTCAGGGAGAAGAGATCAGTGTGCTTCCACCCTCACAGACATGACCCCAAATCTGTCCCCCAGGTGGTTCTGGATCTTGTAAAGATGATAATCAATATTAATAATCAAAACATCATCAATTTGAAGAATGATACTGAAGAAAATTTCTGTACACTATTAGAAGACAGAGTTCCTTCTTACAATCAAGAAAATATTAGCATTTTCTACTTATTTAATACTTGTATTCTGACACTACATCTTGACTATTCCCTAGTTTGGAAAAATTCCAGGCAAATAGATGCCCCATATTTCAAAGAACATGACACAAGGTTTTTTGTTTTTTTTTTTTTTTTTTTTTTTTTTTTTTTTTTGAGGCAGCCGAGAGTCTAAACACACCTTATGAACCAGTCAACTGAAATAGGGTCTGGGATAATTAAATAAATTCTAGATCAAGTCTAGCATTCATGGTGCCCAGTCTTTTTAATTATTGTGTTGAAGGAAACAGAGCCACATGCAGGGGTTTCTGAGTAATATGGACTTAGGGAGTTATCTCACTGAGGGAGGGGTACCAGAGAACTTACAGTGCATAGTTTTGTAGCAAGCTATGAATGACTGAGAAGACATGGGTTACATATCTCAAAGGACTGGTGTCTTTTATGCCATCCCAAAGTTCAGAAGTCAAAATTAGTTACATGTAGTTCTAACCCTTAATGCTACTTTTGACAAATGTCAACAGGAATTCTCTTTATCATCTACAGTAATATGTATTTTTAAATTGTCTCTGCTTATTTAATTTATATCCAATATCTTCCTGCCTTCCAGGCCCTAGGTCTTTCTTATCACATCTCCTCGAATGTTTTCTCTGTAGGAAACTGGACATACCTCTCAATTCTGTTTTCCATACATAATAAATCTGACATTTATATCTGCAACTTCTCCCCACCCATATCTTCTTCTCAAATTCTATCGTCCATTAACTTATCTACATTAATGTTTCCCAGTTTTCTTTTCATTGCTACTTTTCTTTCCTAAGTCTATTTTTGAATGTATCCCCTTCCTCTAGGTAAAGTATACTTACTTGTTTACATGCATATTTGTGCCTTATGCATTAAAATAGTAATATTTCTCCTTCCTAGTGATCAGTGTGCTCTACTTAGCAGCAGTTGGAAAGTACAGCATTTGAAGAACAGGTAAGGATACCTATACCCATTGTTTATTGGCCCTTTGTCTGAGATCAAATAAAGACATCAGGTTTGGAACATGAGCAGGCTAAGCAGAGAAGAGATAAGACTGATGGACAAGCAGCACTGGCCAGCTGCAGGTTGACTTGTAAAAGCTACAATTCCCCACCTTTCTGCCTGCATCTCCCTCCTGTGTATACCACTATAGCTACCTAGCCCCCCAAAACCTGTAGCCTGGCTCCATTTATTGGTTTCTCTATCTCTCTCTGCATAACAAGTGCTTCCTCTCACCCCACTTTTTCCTCCAAAACCCAGGAAATGCTGTGAGTTTAACATTCAATCCTCACACGTTCTGTAAGTGAAAGCCTCATCATGTGAGTTGGTGTAGCCTCTTTAGAGGACCCTGTGGATAATAGAAGAACACTTTTTCAAAAGAGAAAGACTTCTCCTTCTGAGGAGTGAAGGTTCAGTGAAGGAAAAGGGGGAGGATAATCTGTAACAAAACTTCCTCCAGATATCCCTAAGATGATAATTCAGGCAATACATCTCTGCCTTTCCATAATTTCCTTCCAACAAGCGCTACCTGTTGTTACACACTGGAAACTGGGACAGAGGTTGCTAAGAGCATCTTCATCATCATTAAAGTCATCCTTGCATGAAGCACGATACCTTGTATGATATTCCCAGTCAAAAACTCTGAGCTGAACTCTGTGTTCCAAGTGTTCTTTATGTTCATAAGTAATCCTATCTTGCTTCTGGGTATCAGTCTCCATCCATCAGTTTCAAAAAGTAAATCCTATGTGACATCTCCATGGGCTTAAGATTTCCAGGGGAGGCAGGACAGCGGGACTCTTGGGAGGTAGGACAGCGGGACTCTTGGGAGGCAGGAGAGGGACTCTACTTTTCAAAAATTTTTCCTCTGAAGCAAAGGAAGTATCTCATTTTATATTGTTACCCAATTCTCTTATACACATAATAAACTTTTCACAAAATTATATGGTATGCAACATAGTAAATGGGAATTCTTGTCTTTATTCACTGTGAGCTAAATATGTTCTATAATTTTATTTCTTTATTTTATTAAATAACCATATTTCTGTAAGTCTTCTTGACTATGTGATCAAGAAGTCTACATAGTAAAGAAGTCAACTGAATGTGATGCTGAAGTTGACCATGACGTTTTCCTTCTATGACATAGTCTCCGGTTCAGAGCTGAGTCTGGAGTTATTAGTAAAGTCTTCATTCAGCTGTTCTTATTAATTTTGTTCAAATAATGTATATCAAAAGGATAGCATAAAATCATATGGAGAGTAGAGAGGGAGAAAATTGTTTGTGACTTTCCATAAATGTCTCCAAAATGGCCACCTTTGTTTTATATGATTCAGTTTTCATTACAGTAATATAGAATTCTTGCCAAAGCATAACTTAAATATGTAAACTCCAAATCATAGAAACAAAGTGTCACTGAGAGTAAAACTGTCAGAAAAACAAGAACTTGCCTACTCCATAAGTCAGGAAGTGGTATTCCAAACCTATGTACAAAAGCAGTCAAAGACAACACAACTTACAAATACAAAACAAACAAAAAAGCCTCACCCTGGATATCAAGCCAGCTTCCAACTAATGCCAATCCTCCTTTCTGAGCTCTCCAAGTCCTGGGATTCCAAGGGTGTGCCATCATGCCCAGCTGAGACTATTTCTAGACTGCTACACTCAGAAACCTAATAAAAGAACCCTGAGAGGAAGAAGATGAGCTGCACACTGTGAAGAAGATTCACTTAAAACAGACAGCACAAACCCAGTGGAAACAGAAACCCAGTCTAAGTACAGACTTCCCTGCCATGCTAGAAATATTGCAGTTATTAACTGTCTACTGCGTGCTTTAAAAAATGGTAGAGATTTCAGAGTTAGATTGTTCAAAAATTTAATATCTTCTAGGAGAATCAAGAACAATAGATAAAGTGCATGTGAACATGAGCTAACTGATACCATGATAAAACAAGCGGGGCAGCACAGAAGGAAACATGGCCCTGTGAACAACAGCTGGATAACCCTAAGGCACACAGAGACTACAGAGAAGGAAGACGGACAGAGAGTGCTTTTCAAATCAAAGCTGAAACTTGACATCTGTGATGACAAATTTGTCAGCTTGATGGATCTAGGGTAACCATGGAAACAATCTTCCAGGCATGCCTATGAAGGATTATCCAGAATAAGTTAGTTGATGGAGGAAGACTCATCTTAACCACGGGTGGGGGTCCTAGACTACTTAAACACCCCTAAAAGTTGAGGACTAGAATCTGGCTCTGCTTCTCAAATGTGGATACCATGTGATCAGCCACCTCCAGCTCCTGAGGCATGCCTCGTCTACAGTGATGGACTGTGAGCCAAAGTAATCCCTTCCTTCAATAAAAGCTTTGATTTTGTTGGGCATCTTGTAAGGGCATCACTTGCTCTCCATGGTGCCCCACAACTACCATGACAGCATGGCCCAATCTAGGATAAGCCTCCGATGGAAGGATTTAGCTAAAGATGTCTTAAGTATGTTCCATGCACTATGAACTCAGGTGCTGGAAGAACACAGGACATAATAGGACAATAAACCATTTAAAACTCTGGGACTTCCTCCTGTTGTTTATAAATCAGAGAAGAATTATATATTTGGTAGTCTGAGTATGCCACTCTGGCATTCCTTTAGGATCCACAGAATTCCCTCCCTTTTTAAATATAGTGGTTGTTTTGGGGTTAGACTCATGTTAAAATATGACACAACTCTTTCCTGGTGGATTGTTCAAAAACACCCAGTTATAATGAAGAAAACACACACGGAAATGGGGCAAAGGAAGGAAGAGGTTTCTGTAGTAAAACGAATGCTGGACTCGCCAGTGGGTCACAAACATCATTTAAATCTATTATAAGACCTGAAATTTATTCCAAATGTTTCTGCTAAATCTTCCTCTCACTTTGTGCTCAAACATTTAAAGGGAAGAAATGTCTTAAGTAAAGATTTGTGCTTCACATTATCAGGGTGATGGCGGACTAATATTTGTTCCCAGTGACATCTGGAGATCCAACAAGAATAGTAGGAGACGAGACTCGTGGGTTAGACTTATTTTGCCGATTTTTAAAACACATCCTCCTTTGAGCCAGTTTATTGGAAACCTCTTGAGGTTGACAGCTCTTGCAGCCCACCAAAAAGGAAATGATTCGGAAAAATAACAAGTCCTGTGCTTGGGAGGGTAATTTGCAGCACAACATAGTGTAGGTTTATGTCTAAAAGTATTCTGAGGTATCTTTGCAAATACTAATAGCCAGACAAACTAATCCATTAGCGTTTGTTGGCCTTCTTGGGGTCACTAGAGTCAGTTGTTTTGTTTTAGTTTTAAGTTAGTCTCTTACTGTGGAAACTGAGAGGGAAAAATGCAAATCATGAAGAAACTTTTCAAAGTTTAAGCTCTTTGCAGTGAGTCAGTAGAGAGAGGGGGAACCAGCCAGATGCCCTCCTCAGCAAGTGGCTGTCACAAAGCAAAGACCCTGAGAAAGCTTCACACCTGGGTTTCCCTAGTTGAGCACAGGAATAGTATAATAGTATTCTTAAACTTCAAATCTAGGGCAACAAGTTGACCAAAACATGAGCCAAAAGTGGGCTGTGGTTAGAAATCAAGGCCCTGTCCTCACCCACTAGAGGTATTCAGATCATACCTGCTCCTTCTTGAGCTGAGGCATCCAGCATGAAGGCAGGGTGGCAGCTTTGTGGAAGTGACTGTGACTTGAAGTATTTGAATAACTAATATGTAAGAGCACATTCCTACTTGATCTAAGGTGTAGCCCTTGTAAGTAGAACTGCCGTATTCTCGATCTCATTAAGTCTTGTGGATCACAGTCCAAAACTTTAATCATGGTTGACATGTCTGGAAGTCAGGGAAATGAAGAGAATTTAGCAGTACAGGAACTGACACCTTAGAGGAGAAGTTGTGAAATCCTCCTCTGACAGTTTCTGGTTTTGCAGTGTTTTCAATAAGAAAGCAGCCCCAAAGCACACAAGATCACACTCAGCATTGGTTCACTAGGTTTTTACTTTCTGTTACAAACAAGCCAGAAAACTTGTTCTAGCCAGTTACAAACTAGAGAAATCCATAAGCAACGCCGTGCTAGTCGGAAGACTCGGACTTCTGTTTTCCTCTCCCCACACTGAGGCCTGCTGCTCTTTCCTGGGCTAAATATAGCGGCTGGCGTTCTCCTAGGTTCACAGCTGAGTGGAGAATTTCATTATGAAGGTGGAAAGCTAACACTGTCATCTGATGAATAAAAGGGTCAGCTGATCGTGCTTCTTGCTCTGTGGAAAATTTCCAACAATGAGCTGTACTGAGTGACAGCTGAGTTCATTAAAATAGCTCATTAGTGTGATGGGCAAAGACAGCAGCTTCCTCTCACTGTCTCCCCCCCCCCCATGCAGTTACTGAAAGCTTGTTCTGTTGGAGTCCAAGAGGGGATTCCTTCTCTTTTTGTTCAGACCTGTAGCCCTTGCAAACGTAATCCAAGACCCTTCCCCGATACTGTCCAGCTCAGGGATCACTTCTTCAAGGATCAATCATGTACATTTTTTTTTTTTTAGCAAGATCTTGTTGCATACCCACAGAACAGGCTCCCATCATGTCCAGGCGTGTGTTTTTAACTGTCCCTGGGTTTCTCCCTTTGCAAAAGCCTTCACTGTAACAAAAGCACCTGCAAAGCTTTGTCCAAGTACACCTTTCCATTCTGTCAACTTCATCTGAAGACCACTCTCACCTCTCATCAGCCCATCCTGTGAAAGCGGAGCTCAGGTCTCCTGTCTCTGCCAGGCTGCTCCCTATATCCAGCGAGAATCGATTGGTCCCCATATCAGTTACATAATGTTGTATCCTGCCCAGTGTCAGATCTCCTTCCCACTGACAAAGATCACTGGGCCAAAGATATAAAATTCCTAATTGCTACCTAATGATCTCGGATTGTTGCACTGAGCACTGAGAATGGGGCAGTCCTTGTGATTGACACCTGTCACCAGAAAAATTCTTCAGGAAACACCGAAATCACATAAAACTCCCTTTCTCATCTGATGTAAAGCTGTGGACATATTTATTTCATTATAGTGTTGGGTAAAATAGATGCATTCTTTCCTATCTCTCTGTTAGTTGTAGATAATATGCTATTCTTTCCCAATCCCTCTTTGTTAGTTGTGGGATTATAAAGTATTCTCTCCCACCCCTCTCTTTCAGTTATAGGAGTATAAACCATCCTCTGAGAATTCCTTTTCTTACCTGATAAAAGCCAAGTTGACAGACTGACCCTCTCAGCATTAGCACACATTTACTTCATACTTTGTAAACACTCCACACCAGCCCATCATAGGAGTAAAATAATATTTAAATAGTCCTGTGCTAATAAAAATTGAGATTAACAATTTTTTTAAATTTATACATAGTACTTAAATGAACATTTTGTTTATGTATTATTTTTGGAAATGTGTGGAAATATATCGATGAAGTACATTTCCTACAAGTAGAATTTTTAGCTTATAGGAATCTCTGCAAATTTAGAAATATTTTTCTTGCATTAAGGCATTTATCCTTTGTGTGCTTGAAGGGGTAGGGGGCATTGCCACAGTGTGCGTATGGAGGTCAGAAGGGCCACTGTGTGTGTGTGTGTGTGTGTGTGTGTGTGTGTGTGTGTGTGTGTGTGTGTGTGTGTAGGTCAGAAGAGCCACCACGGAGTGCATGTGCAGGTTAGAGGACACTCTTGCAGGGGTCAGTTCTCCACTTTCACCACGTGGGTCCCAGGACTGAACTCCAGCTGCCAGGCTGTTGCTCACAGAGCCTTCTTGCTGACCAGGATTTCAGTTTTGAGAAAATATGCCAAATAACTCGGCTTCAAAAAAAGTTAATTGTTTCTTCCACAAAAGGTCTCTTTTTTTTTTCTTTTTTTTTTTTTTTTTTTTTTTTTTGGTTTTTTCGAGACAGGGTTTCTCTGTGTAGCTTTGCGCCTTTCCTGAAGCTCACTTGGTAGACCAGGCTGGCCTCGAACTCACAAAGATCCGCCTGCCTCTGCCTCCCAAGTGCTGGGATTAAAGGCGTGCGCCACCACGCCCAGCTACCACAAAAGGTCTCTTAAGTTATTTTGGTAGTATTTCAGCGAAACCTGGTGTGTGAAAACCAACCACAGAGATGGACTGTTCAGCCATCCAGAGAAAGAGGCAGCCACACTGCAGAAGGGATTTCACAGAGTCTGACCTACTAGGGACTGGTGGACAGAACAGTTGATGCCGGCATAAGGTGAAACAGCTCAGCCAATGAAATGCTTGCCGTTGAAGCATGAGGAGGACCTGAGTTCATATCCCGAGCCAGGCGTGGCAGCTCACACCTCTCTGTACCCCCAGAGCTGGGGAGGCAAAGAATCGATTTCCCGAGGCTCACTGATCAGCACGTCCAGTCAAATTGGAAACAGTGAGGGTCTTGGTTCAATAATAAGACACTTAAGAAAGACACTTGGCATCAACCTTCAGCCTCTACAAACACATGTCTATATGTACACACACATACACAACACATTGCACATACATTCCACACACACTCACAGTGATAGGAAGATCTCCATCCCCAGAATTTAACTAAGACTAAGGTGGTTCTGCCCCCATCAGAGTCTGCCTGGGTTTTCTAAAAACTCTTAACACACTAGGTATCTATTAAGAATCGGCCCCAATACCAGTAAGGGACAGACACACTGGGCTATCTTAATGATATTGTTAATACTATAGGGCTATGTTATAGACCATAGTCAACTGATTGAATACACAGCATTTACAACCAAGAGGATTTGCCATCAGATTAATATATATCCCTAGAGGTGAATTAATTCATGAACTATTTCTATGAGTTAGAATATTCATTTATTATTTGAAGAGGAAGTACATTATTTTGTTGTTTAGAGAAGCAGGACATTAATTCTGAACTCATTTGGAGGAGTCAAGGAACTTAGCAGGAATCTGTGAACATTAATCCAGGCGTAGTGGAAGTTGGGTAACTCCATAACTAAGGGACTGTGAGGAAGGCTTTGATTCCTGTTAGGCAAAGAGAAACTGAGCCCAAGTTATTTTGTTGCCAAAGAGATTAAAGGTCAATGAAAACTGTCACCACTTTAAAAACCTAGAAAATTAATATGTGTGGACAACTGTGATCCAAACCTGTGAAACCCACAAAAGAGAAGACAGATGTCACATCCTTCTTGATAAAATATGTGAATCATCCATCATATAATTCTGCTCAGAGATTCATGAGCAAATGGTTCCATCTCACTACCAAGTCACAGGAAATAAAAGAAATAAATGATATCATGAAGATGCAAGCAGCAAAACTGGGCCCCCCAAATGTTTTCTTTTTCTCTCGAGAAACTATAAATTGCGAAAGGGAAGAAAACCCTCCATGTCGAAAGAGACTTACAGGGGTGCATGAATGGCATTTGGATCTGTTTCAAACAGAATAAAAATCAAATATGACAATGGAAGAAGTTTAATATTGGTTAGATAACCCACAAGATTATAAGTCTCTGTTATTTTCAGATACAACAGTGGCACTAAATGTCCTTATTTGAAAATAGATAGTAAGATATAAAAAAGTGTTACTGGAGTCCCAGGACAGAGGCTTGACTCAGCATATCAGGTTTGATCTAGAGACATTGTGGGGAAGGAAGGGAAAAATTGAGAGCCATCCTGGAAAACTGCCTGCCGGTTCTGACAGCAGCTCCAGAAGCGTGCTGGGAGAGGACCAACGTGGAGAAGCCAGAAGTGCGCAAGTGACAGAAGCCTTGGTGGGTTGCGTGGTCCTGTGGCCTCAGAAGTGAGCATACGTATGTTCTAGGTGTGGTTATGTGAGTTTCTTCTCAAGTCTGGGACTGGGAGCTGGCTATCACCCCAGCATGAAATAAAGACAGAAAAAGAGAATGAAGGAAAGAGAACAGGTTATACAGACAGATTGAAGTCTCTGGACAATGACTGGGCATTCATCAAATGTTTCTTTTTTGCTTGTTTGTTTTTTCGAGATGGGGTTTCTCTGTGTAGCTTTGCACCTTTCCTGAAATTCACTCTGTTGCCCAGCCTGGCCTTGAACTCACAGAGATCCTCCTGCCTCTGCCTCCCAAGTGCTGGGATTAAAGGTGTGCACCACCACTGCCTGGCCGCTCAAATGTCTCTTAAAGGAGAGACCCTATTACAAAAATGCTTTGAGGCCTTCAGTGACACTCAGAAGAGTGACACTCACTCCAGAAAGCTCAAGGATGGAGGGAACAAGATCCAGCAGCAATTACTTCATGAATTATTTCATCTACCAACAGGTAGATAACGGTTCATTGTACTGCATGCTATATTTTCTATGTGTTTGAAATTCTCCACAATCAAATATTTAACAACAGAGAATTTTGATGTAAGACATGCAAGATGTTTGCTAACTGCTAATACCCATTTCAAGAGACTAAGTTTAGAAAGTTTGAATTCTCCCAGGCAGCGGCCACAAACTCACTAAATGATGAGGGGGTGAGGCTTGCTTCTCAGCTCTGCCAATGATCCTAAGCAACCACAAGAACAGTAGCCACATGGTATGGGAAACATACTTACAAGTGGGTTCATGAGCCAAGCAAAAGCTTTAATTTAGCTGAAGGAACCAAGAGTCCTCTTTAGCCCTCTCAATGTTTTTGAACTGTAAAAGGACTTGTATATAGTGTTGCAACACAAACGTGTAATCTTTGGCCCAGACAAATGGGTGCTCTTGTGGACAATCCCGGAGAAGAATCTGTCATCTTCTTCACATGGAATTTGTTTTGGTTACACCATCTCACCACATCCTTCCTGAGAGGGTCCTTCTCCTCTTCCATTTATGCTTTGCCCCCTTCAGCATGTACCAGAGGAAAGAAAACATACATTAGATTGCTTCTGGCCAGTTGTGTTTGTTAGTTGGGTCTCTATTGCAGTCAAAATGTAGACTGTGACAAAGTACAATTGAGGTGGTAAGGAAGTCAGTATAGAGCCAGGACTTCCATCCCCAACAGTCTGTAAGGAGCCTCTACATCTCTTCTTGTGATGTCAGGAGACTGTATGTGGATCCTGAAGTTGGACTTCTCCAAACCCAGGGGAAATGAGGCACACCATTGTGGAATGCTCATCTCATTGTTACTCACAAACAACCTATGAGACAATAATTATTATGCTTGATTTATTCACTTTGGTTTTTGTAGCTGAAGTTTTCCTGTGTCCACCTGGCTCCTGGAGCTGCTCAGAGCCAAGTAAACACACAGAGACTTATATTGCTTATAAACTGTATGGCCATGGCAGGCTTCTTCTTATCTAGTTCTTATGTCTTAAATTAACCCATTTCTATTAATCTATAAGTTGCCACATGGCTCGTGGCGTGTGGCTTGTACTTTTACATCTTGCTTCCTCTGTGTCTGGCTGGCTTGGCGACTCCTGACTCAGCCTTCCTGTTCCCAGAATTCTCCTTTCTCTTTGTCCCACCTATACTTCCTGCCTGGCTACTGGCCAATCAGTGTTTTATTTATTAACCAATCAGAACAACACACTCACAGCATACAGAACAATATTCACAGCAGGTTTTTATTATAACTATAATTATTGTAATAACTTCTCCCCTTCCCTGTCCTCTAATTCTTCCCATGAACTCCCCACCTCCAATTCCATCTCGGATTCATGGCCTCGTGTTTTTTGCTATAGTTTGCATGCTTACTGCCGCTGTGCTTGTTCAGGTCTTGTCTAGGCCGCCATATTATTGCAGTATCATGGGTGAAGCTTCTCTGTCACTTCTAGGAAAAATAATCTCACAGCCGATCTCCTGGTCCTCTGGCTCTTGCAGTCTTTCTGTCCCCACGTCTTCCATGTTCATAGATAGATACATAGATACAGGAACTGTGCTTTACGTGTGTCAACTGGGGCTGGGCCCCCAGGATCTAAGTGTGTTTTCCATACTTAGGATGGCTACGGTTTTCTGTAGTAGCCTCCATCTGTTGCAGGAACAAGTCTCTTTGATGAAGGATGAGAGCTGCACTCATCTGTGGGCACAAGGATAAATATTCCGAATTCAGTTAGGAGCTGCGCTGACCTTCTAAGATGACAGTAGCAGGTTCTCCTCTAAGACCCATGACCTCACTAGCCCCAGATAGATGGCTCGGTTCCCAGTATCAGGCAAGATTTCCCTGGGATTGAGTTGAGCCTTGCATCTAATTAAAGAGCTGTTGGTTACCACAAGGTATAAGTGCCCCTCTTACCCCATTAGAGACATCGTGTCATGCTGGCCGTTGTTGCAGCTTGTGGGCATCTTGGCTGGGTAGGACAACTGCTTGCCCCCGCCCTCCAACCTTGGCGGCTTGCATAACACCTTTAAGTATTATGAGCGCTGCTGGTCCTTGGGGAGGAGGCCTTCAGGCCAGATCCAGATCCTTGATCCTCAAGGTCTGTGTCTGAAGTGCATGGTGTCTTCAGCAATGGGGACTTATCTTCAACCCCTGGAAAGCAAGCAAGGGCAATAACAATAGTCTGTACTGTTTGGGAGACTCTCTTGGATGCCCCTTAAAACAACTCAAAAAGAGGTTCCTCTTGCCTGGAATTGAGGTCTTGGGGTGGGTGGGAGGGTAGATCCTTGCCAACCCAAGTAGAACAACATCATCTAAAGTATGTATGTGTATGGATAAAGAAAGGCAAATGCTACATCTCTTTCACCTGTAGTCCCTAGCTCCAAATAGTCAGATATGAATATATAACCTGGAGTACCCACAGAGGCCAGGAAAATGAAAGAGGGACCATGTACTGAGGACTAGGGAGCACTAGAGAGGGTTTTATCTGGAAAAGGGAGGGGTCAGTACAGAGGGAGAGGAAGGGAGAAGGGTCTAAAGACAGAAGGAATCATAGGATTATTGATTTACCTAAAATTGCATACATACAATACTTTTTTAACTAAGGAAACTAAGATTCAGAATCAGCAAGGGAATTCCGCAAGGTTACAAGGTCATTAGGGGTCACATGGAACTTTATCTCAGGGTTTCCCATCTTTACCCACTTGCTTTCTCATTAGGCTAAAGTAAATGGATAAAAAAAAAAAAGTATTTACAGTTTCCAAGTGACTTCTGTTTATGTTCAATCTTCATAATGACCCCCTGGATTTGGGAAGAAAATGGACATTATTCTCCCTATTTTACACATAACAGCGCTGAAGTACCAAAAGCAACGGCTTGCCCAAGGTCAACTGATGAATCAGGACGGAAGTCAGGGCAAGATGCCAAATATCCAATTTCCTGCGTGGGAGCTGTTTTCACAATATCGTATTCCTGCTAGTGGACCTGTGAGATCACAAGGTCATTTTATCCCTGGCGCTGTCAGAGGAAATCTCACTCGCCTTATGGAGTAGCATTGGGCAGCGATGGGGGAGGCATGGCTGTGGCTCAGAGCTGACTGGAGTCAGGAGGTCAGGAAAACTCACCTCTGAAGGTGATGCACTAAGCCACGCCCTTGTCTCTATGTGTGGACATTCCCCGAGAGTTCCTCTGTTCTCTGCCTCATGAATTCTTTGTTAGCTGAAGCTTGTAATTTGGGGTTTCAGCAGAAGATTTTTCTGCGAGTGTTAGTTAGATACTCCAGACTTGATTGGCTGATCTGCATGTGTTTCTGCATCTTGTAAGCATTTAGATGTTTCCCCATGCCCTGGCGGAGGCGATTCTTTCACAATAATGGTTCTGTTTAAACTAGTGAAAGTCAGGTGACCAGAAAGTGAAATGAAACACATGAGCAGAGGAGGAACAGCACTGCACCAGACGTCCTGTCAAGTTCCTCGGGTGGATTATGTCATTTCATCTGTGAAACATGCTGTGGGGTAGGAGTCCTCGTCACTCTGCCTTTGCAGGAGAGTAAACTGAGGCACGGAGAAGCTGAGTGATTTGGCTAAAGTTCAACAGTGAAAATAGCAAAAAGATTTGGCCTCAGTTTGAACATCCAGGAATTGTATCCTTATAGAAATCATGGACAACTGGTGACCCAGACCGGAGGAAACTCCTCATATCACTAAATCCAACAATCACCGTTGACTCTTGTAGATCATTAGTGATGCTTCAAGCATGGGTTTAAAACCTCACACCAATTATCCATTCCCTCTTGGTCAGCGATTCCATGAAGCAGGGATGATAGTTGCAGTCACTTAGCAAATATGAAAGTAGACACTAAATATCTTGCTTGGGGTCACACAGAGACTCGCTGACGTTAGAGGAGCTGTACTGTCCTGTTTTACTTCATTTTCAGTAACACTGAAAACAGGAGAGTACAGCTATCAGTACAGCCAAGCTCACTCCGTCCAGAGTCACTGAAAACTTTGTTTCAGGAGTCTAGCATTCTAAGCAGTTGCTTGGACTGCTTCTCAACAGACCTTGACGGCCAAGCTGGTGACAATCACCTGCAAAATACATCAACAGAAAACTTTTTGGTGTTTATATGTGACAGAGGTCCGAGACTTCTAAAGGACTGTCTAATGGGCAATTCCTCTACATTTCCCATCTGCTTTACATATCTCACACCATAGTTTCCTTTTCACTTAAAAAAAAAATACTAGAGAGCAATCTCATCTACTGTGGAGCAAAAGAAAACCTGGATATTTCATAATCTCTCATAGCTAACTGCCAACCCTGCCCAAAGGAATAACAGAGAGAAACAGACTTTGCATTGTATTTGGGAGTTGGTGTTCTTGGAAATGGAATCTAGATGTCTTTATACCTTTAAAGAAAGCAGGAGAAATGTGTGAATGAACCAGTAGTTCTTGTCTGCTCCCTATGGTGGGAGTCTTGCTCTCTGGTAAAACACTGGGATTAACCAAAAGTTAATGGATCTTTTGGTCATATAAAAATCTAATGCCTAACCTGATGCTGGGAGTGGGGGAGTGAAGGAGGAGAAGCCAGCCAGATCCAGGCCTTTGGGCAGGCACTCTTCTGAGTTGTAACTCTGATTATAATGAAGATGAAGTGAGCAGGGGCTGGGCAAGGAGAGCCCTAAGAGTGCATAGTCTGGACCCTAGGATTGGGGCACACACCTCTGGAAATGTACCTGGCCGCCACTGGCAGTCAGTGGGGTTTTCATGAAGGGATAGCTAGAGCCTGTGGATATGACCATATCTCAAGTGTGAATCCAGCTCTATCTAGTGTGGAGTTCCACAGCTTTCTTTCATGTTCTATGATTTCCTTCTGTAACTCACAGGCCTCCGGGATATTCTCAGTGTTTATCCCTGGGGGTAGTTGTGTGTGTGTGTGTGTGTGTGTGTGTGTGTGTGTGTGTGTGTGTGTCTACATTTGAGGAAATTCTGAGAAGGGAAGAGAACACTGGAAATTCAGTTATCAGATAGTGTGCAATGGTCTGGGGCAGGCGGTCAAGAAGGCAAACATAGTCACAGTGCAAACACTAAGGAAGACATAACTTATAAAAGGACTAGGTCTCTGTAGCCTCGTGTAATGGGACCTGGATCATCTAGTATACAACGGAAAATTCCAGAAGGTACCTCAGATAAGTTTGCTTTCTAAAATTCTATCTTAAATTACTCAGAAAACATTAATTTTAGCGTGAACGAAGAGGCTGTAATGAAGAGTGGCTATGATCTTGAGGAACACAGCATAGAAGGGTCTGGTGAGAGGCCTTGGGCTCTAGTCTGAATGAGCAGAACCGTGAGGACAGTCATAACTTTGTAGGGCTGTGGGGCTGTGGGGTGGTTTGGATAAGGATGGCCCCCATAGGCTCACACATTTGAATTCTTAGTCATCAGGGGATGCCACTGCTTTGAAGGATTAGGGGGTATGGCCTTGTTGGGTGGTTATGGCCTTGCTGGAGGAAGTGTGTCTTTGGGGGTGGGCTTTGAGGTCTGAGAAACCCAAGCCTGGCCCAATGGCTCTCCCTTTCTTCCCACTGCCTGCAGATCCAGGTGTAGGACTCTCAGTTACTTCTCCAGCACCATGTCTTCCAGCATGTTGCCATGGTCCCTGCTATGAAGACAATGAATTAAACCTCTGAAACTATAAGCAGCCTCAATTAAATGTTTTATTTTATAAGAGTTGCCTTGGTCATGGTATCTCTTTACATCAATAGAATACTGACTAAGACAGAATGAAATAAAATCAATCTAAACAGCTACCAAAATGTAAACATATACCTTTACAAGAAAGGATTATCAGAAGGAATCTTTCAGTCAATCATTCTGATAAACTCATTGACACAATTGTATGTATCAACAAGGATATTGAAAGACCCTGATTTTCTGGCTCCCATGTTTCCATAAAATATATTCTTTTAGCAGACACTTGGAAATAAATGAACGGCCAAGTGTTCTTGGTTCAATCAATGTAGGAGGAAAAATTGCTTTCTTGGGGGAAACATAGCAGCTTGTCTCCAAAGCCACTGGGGAAAAATGAAAAGAAAAGGTGGGTATGAATCTGACTTTGGCCAAGTGTACTCTTCAGATCTTTGCTGGGTCTGATTTTTCACAATCACCTCCTCACCTTCCTAACACTGACCACACACAAAGGAAGGCACTTGTCTCCTGTTGACACACAAAATTTAGGAGGAGACAGACAGAGAGACAGAGAGGGAGAAAGGGAGGGAGACAGAAACAGAAACAGAGACAGAGACAAAGACAGACAGAGAGACAGAGACCAAGAGGGAGGGACGGAGGGAGAATTATCCTTAAACCCATCACCAACCTCATCAATCTGCACAAAAAAAAATACCGTTTAATTCAGGGTACATCTTAAACAGTACAAAGTGAGAAACCAGGTTTAAGCCATTTCTTCTCAAGGAGGAACTGTACTATGTTCAAGGAAGGTAATTGGCAACACAGACATGCACACACACACTCACACACACACACACACAGGCACACACACACACACAGGCACACACACACACACACACTCATTTGCTTAAATTTTGGGGGACGATTCTGCCTGGCTTAACCTCTTTCAAAGGAGGCAATAGCTCTGTCCCGCAGAAACTAACTTCAAATTTGTTTCCTTCCTTCTCCTTACTCAAACTCAGAATATTACTAGTATTGATTTTGGTTCTGTGCTTTGTTACTAAATCATAAACGACACTGGTTGGAGAGGAACAAAGAAAATAATCATTCACAGGCAAAGCATAGAGCCCCATGAACAGCTTTACGAAAGCCAAAGATGGTTTTCTCATGAGTCAAGAGAAAAGTTCTGACTATCCAAGCATGTAAGGTTGGCATGGGAGTAACCATGGCATGGGTAAACATAGCTGTTTGAAGCATTAAAGATTATCAGAGGAAGTATGTGTGGGAAGATAGAGATTAGTCCTTTCCTAACGCAGCAGGGAAAAGAGCAACCCCGTGGGCAAATCAGGCTTCCAGGCCAGTTCCTGCCACGTCTCCCTGTGCCATGGACACACAGCCTCTGTCCTTCTTCCCTGACACTGTGGCCTCTCCCTGGCTTGCACACTCCTCTCCATTCCATCTACCCCTGACACTGTGGCCTCTCCCTGGCTTGCACACTCCTCTCCATTCCATCTACCCCTGACACTGTGGCCTCTCCAGCTTGCACACTCCTCTCCATTCCATCTACCCCTGACACTGTGGCCTCTCCAGCTTGCACACTCCTCTCCATCCCATCTACCCCTGACACGGTGGCCTCTCCCTGGCTTGCACACTCCTCTCCCCTGCATTTCCTCTTTCCTCCTAGAAATTCCCACTCTGATCTTCCTCCCACTCTGGTGGATCACCCTCTCCAATGCTCCCAAGCCTCTTACACTTCCGTTATTTCATCTACTCTCGCTCTCTCCATGCACCTTCCCTGGCTATCCTTAGTAAAGCAGGAATGAAGTGCCTGTCTGCCTTGTCCTGTAATTCCTCCATGTGTGTTAAATGGCATATTGCATCGGTTTTTTTAATGTGGATTTTTGTTGGTATGCTCCTTTATTCTGTACTGTCATGACAGGTGTGTTTTTAAATCTAAGAATGAGGGTGGAGTACACAAGACAGAAGGTAAAGACAGACCTGAGTTTTTGGGTGAGAGTGGAGATTGAGGAAAGAGGAACAAGGATGCACAATCCAGACTTCCCCGATCTTCAGTCCCGGAGGCATAGACAGAAACTACAGATAAGCTCCACGTCGGGGGGCAGGCAGTTCCTAGAACAGAGGCAATAAGTATCTGGTGTTGCAGGGAACCTTCAAAAAAGTGTAAGGTCTTAAAAGTAAACACATGGTCCAAAACGATGCTCTCTGAGAATGTCAAGGATGCAGTGGCGTTCTGTGGTTAGGCAGAAGGTCTGAGAATGTCAAGGATGCAGTGGCGTTCTGTGGTTAGGCAGAAGGACCGGGACGCAGCAGCAGGCTGTGGTTGGGTGGACGGTCCACACTGCACTTGCTCTCCTCACCTGGCTCTCAGTCGTGGAAGAGGAATCCAGACACTCTAACATGCCCAGAATGGAGCAGAAAAGAGTCCACCAGAGAGCTGGAAATCTTGCTGAGAGATAGCAGTGGTGTCAAGGAATAAGGCAGACAGCCTAAGCTAAAGACCGCATGGTTGTCATGATGAAACTTCAAATGACCTACCACACCAGCGAGAACCGGTTTGAGTTAAGCCAGGCAGGGAGGACCACACAGATGTGCCAGCCAGTGTCCACATGAGCATAGACAGCTGGACACTGAGATGCCGCTAATGGTACCCAACCTCTTCCAACTGCAGCCCTGACCGCTTTCACACATATTAGTTCTATCTAAATTTTATTTTCATTTTAGTCCATTTTAAAATATAAGAGCATGACTCTGTGTATAGTAAAATGGCTGATTCTTTAATTCAAATAAGAAAATACATAAAGCAAGAGGATGATTCAGATGTTTTATTAGAGTTCCTATCATTTTTTGATACAGAATATTCTTGGATCAGAATACCAGTTTCCTCAATTTCCTAAAATTCAATATACTATTTAAAATCATGGGAATGCACAAGTAAAAGTCAGGAAATAAACAAATTATTAGAATTATTTTTAAAAAGTCATTTTTCCTTGCAAACAATTCTAAAACCAACCTTTCCTGTCCCCAGCCTCCAGGAAACCCGCAGGCATTTGCTTGAGTTCTTCTCTCCTGAATTTCCCTGAGGTCAGTCCTGTTCCTGTCAAAGTCCATAGAGTTCCTGGCTACTTAAATTAATTATATAACCTGTCCATCAAATACACAAATCAAAGCCATTCATGATTTTATTCAAAATGATTTTTAATTCCTTCCTTAATCTTATATATGTATGTACACATATATCTGATCCCGTTCAAAGTTATTCCTGCGAAGCACCCACTCCTGTCTTTATCCATCCAAAGCACCTTCCTTCCCCAGCCCGGAGGGCAAGCATTCCTGCTGGCCTAATGTACTTTCAAGACATTCTCTGCAGACGTTGTATGTGGATGCCGGCTTTGTTGTTTAGTAGCCCTCACTGTTGCTGCTGCTTTCAATCAAATCATTTCTAGTCTGCTGTCAAATGTATCACTTCCAGAGAGGTTATTTGTGTTGACCTTATTTCTAGTAAGATCAACTTCTAAACTGTTACTAGACATTTCACCAGTTCTCTATAGAATATATATTTTATCACAAAAAATGTCTTCAAATTTTCCAGCCAGGTACGGAAGCTAATGGCTGTGGTCTTAGCTGGTCTGCTGACTCAGGAGAATCCATGGAACCCTGGAGTTCAATTCTGGACAACTTACCAAGACCCAGTCTCTAAATGGATAAACAATACTAGCATTGAGCACTTACCTACTGTCAATTCATAGAGATACTCTTCTGAGTGCTTTATACATATAAACATCCATATGTTACCTTACACATGAAGATGTGATAGAAAAGTGTACTATGCATTCTAGAAACAGTGGCTGCTGGTACTGACCCCATAGCCTCTTCTCCCAAAGGTCGGTGGCCATCTCTGTTTGTTGGAGTCCCACCCATCTACCTTGGACTCCTTAATACCCTACACTTTTCTCTCAGTAAGTGTTTCCAAGCCTGGCCTGCAAAAAGTACACCAATGTTCTCTGATACGTGATTGTACAATTTAAGACTATTTTACTTTTAGACCTTACCCATGGAGAAACAAGCACCATACAGTAGAAGCTGTGTTTCAAACATTGATCATGAGGGTCAGCCAATGACACCCCATAGTGCATTCTATTGCTAAGCTGTGATGTTCAGTAGGTTAGACATGTTAACAGTGTTTGACTTACAACATGTTCAGTTTACCAGCAAGCTTATCATCATATCTGTAAGAGTATTGTACTTATGTCCGAGCTAGACATTTATCCTATGTAGGCAGGGTAGGTAATCCAGAAGAGAATCAGCTTGTTTCCCAGATGACGACCACATACATCCATGGTATTTTTCTTTCCTGTAAACCCTCTCATGCACTACATGGAAATTACCAATGGTTCTGAGTTCAAAGCAGTCTCTTGGGTGAAAATGGGCAAGTCACAGTGGCCTGCCTCATTGGCACCCGTGTGAGACCATGGCATTGGTGGCAGAGAATGAAAACAGAAGAGCTGTGTTGAAATATTTGGGAAAGGAAGAGAGCCACCCCTCTCAGAGGGGGCAGCCTGCCCTCCGTCGCACAAGGGGAGGCTGAATCATTTCCTCCCTACCCGGTCACCTTAGATACAAGGCTCTGTCCTTTCTCTGCCTCTGGCTAAGTCCTACCACCAATGCCACTGGTTAATGAGTCACAGATGCATCATCAACCATCCAGGAAGAAAATCTGAACTCAAGTAATAGAAAAATATGTTTTTATTTTTTATTAAATTATAGGGAAAATAAAAGGAAATTCACCACTTAGGAAGTTTGTACTATTAATAATAGATTTAATTGTGCAATAATCTTATTAAAGATTTTCTTAGCCATGTTATACATTTGAGATGAAGCAAGGAAACCAGGACTCTCCCATCAAGGGTTCCCACCAGATGCAAGGTGCTGTTACAAAATGTGTTCACCAGTGAGAGATTTAGGAGCTAGCCTCAGACTCTTCCCCAGGGTTTCCCTCAACTTCCACATGCACAATATGCCTGAAATTGACTGATCTACAGCCCCCTCCTTATTTTGCCAGCCAAGCATAGAAGCAACTAACACACACGCACAGATCTCAGTGCCAAGTGCAAAACCCAATGCCTGGAGGCACTGGCAAGGCACGGGTAGAAACCCAGAGACCTTTTCACCCACTTATGTAAACACTATTTCTTGTCCCCTGAGACCAAGTCTGAGAACCCTGTCCTTCTGCTTGTATCCCCCCCATGCACAAGCATAAAGCAATGCAGCTTCATCCAAATGGTATTTTCACATCTTCGTGATTTCTGTATTTGAGTAACAGATGTGGCCCTGAGAGTCTGCCCATGCTCCGGTACATGCCTCACACCATGCACATAAAGGCTGTCCTAAATGGATTTGCTTGGATTTTTATTTGTCTGTTTGGGGTTTTTTGGGGTTGTGTGTGTGTGTGTGTGTGTGTGTGTGTGTGTGTGTGTGTGTGTGCATGTGTGTGCCCCGCCCATGCAATTCCACCAAAGTCAAAGGACAAAATGCAGGCGGCAAACAGAATGCACACTCCTCCAGGTCATCAAGCACCATGTTCTCTCACAACTGCCACCCCCGTGACTTCCCACAACAGACTCTTTTTCCCTTTTCATGAATACGTCATCCAAACCCAGACCCTGCTGGTTTGTGGCTGCCTTCCTTCACACAGTGCCTGTGAGACTCGTTCACCTTGTGTACAGCAGCATCTTGCGCTTTCTATCGCTATGTATTTCCATTCTCTGGATTTTATCAACAAACCTGCCGCAATGATTGAAGTGCTATCAACACCCTCCATGTGAGACTCTGCTCTGATTTTCTCCTTTCTCCCTAGTTTTCCTTCCCCATTTCAGTCTGAAAGCATGGGTCCAGGAACCTGCCAAAGCCACCTGGGGCCCTGGCTTGCTCCAGCATGGGTGTCTGGAAGTCTGTGAAGCTTGATATTGCTCTAATGCATACTTCTTCACCCTCCACAACTTGTCTGCATCCGACCCCTCCAGACTCACTGCCTTTCAGTTTCAAAATGTATTACCCTACCACAGTCTGTAGTCAAAACACATAGCTCAGTGTTCTCCACACCTGCCCTGAACTTCAGTTCATGAGCATGCCAAATCCCTTTCTACCCGGGAAATATTTTCTTACCAGTTATAATTAAGGTAAATATTTGAATTTTTAAAAATATTTGCCTTTGAATATTTTAAAGATATCTTTCTGATAGGATTTTATGACGAGGTTATAAAAAGTAGCATAAGGGACTGTAATTTTCCATTCAGTTCATACAAACACACACACACACACACACACACACACACACACACACACACACACACACACGATATGCATCTTCATACGAACAGAAAGATTTGAGGGGCACGCTATTTGTCACCAGCCTTCCAGATATTAATGTTATCATCTCATTTTTATTGCGTGAAAATTTCATACATGGATGTAATGTGTTTTGATGAAATATACCTCTCATTTCAGTACCTCCAATTTCTTTAAAAAACTGAAACAAGCCCAGGGTTAGATAAATCACTCAGGAGCAAACAATTCAGAAGACAAAAAAAAAACAAAAACAAAAAAACCCCACACAATTAAATCCACAAATCTGAACCCATATCCTATACAATTCTAACCCAATGAGCAAACATTTTAAGTGAGGACTTCTTTGTGTGAGCGTGCTCACATTCCCATGTGGAGGCCAGAGGTCAACACTGTGTGTCTTCCTCAATATGACTTTTATTCTCTGCTGAGGGATGTTCTGTATGTTAAATGTGTTACTCTGATTGGTTAATAAATAAAACACTGATTGGCCTGTAGCCAGGCAGGAAGTATAGGCGGGACAAGGAGAGATGAGAATTCTGGGAAGTGGAAGACTGAGGCAGAGAGACGCTGCTAGCTGCCGCCATGACAAGCGAGACATAAGGTACCAGTAAGCCACAAGCCACGTGGCAAGGTATAGACTAATAGAAATGGGTTAATTTAAGATATAAGAACTAGATAACAAGAAGCCTGCCACGGCCATACAGTTTGTAAACAATATATGTCTCTGTGTGCTTACTCAGTTGGGTCTAAGTGGCTGTGGGATTGGCGGATGAGAGAGATTTGTCCTGACTGTGGGCAAGGCAGGACTGGAGAAAATTCCAGCTACAATTCTCTGAGACAGGTTCTGACACTGAGACTGGCACTCACTAATTCTGCCAGGGTAGCCAGCCAGCCCATGATGGCCATCTAAGAATTCACCTGTTTCTGCCCTCACCCCCCCACCCCAGGTCCTGGGTCAACTCCCCAGCCCCAAGTCAGAGTGTGCGAGGGCACACATTCCAAGACACATGTGTGGAGGTCAGAGGACTGACTACTTGGTCTTCTCCTTCCACCGTGTGGGTCCTGGAGATCAAACTCGTGTGGTCAGGCTCGGCCACGAAGTCCTTTCACCTCTGATCCATCTCACTAGCCCAGGGAGATAAAGCAACTTTCATCAATGGAACCGATGTGGCAGTAACTGTGGTATAAAAAGTGGGCAATGATGCAGGGGTTCTCCGGTCTGTGAACTTCCCTGGAGTGCAGTTTTCTTGGCATCCAGATGGTAGAGGAGAAGGCCCGTGTAGCTGTGGTTTTCCTGTGTCCCACCTGGCCTGTGATCAGGACAAATCTCTCTCACCTGTCAGTCCTGCAGCCACTTGGACCCAAGTAAACACACAGAGGCTTATATTAATTAAAACTGTATGGACTAATGGCTCAGGCTTCTTGCTAGCTGGGTCTTACATCTTAATTAGCCCATTTCTATAAATCTATACCTTGCCACGTAGTTCGTGGCTTACCAGTATCTTTACATATTACTTCTCATGGCAGCAGCTGGCAGCATCTCTTGACTCAGTCTTCCACTTCCCAGAATTTTCTTCTCTGCTTATCCTGCCTATACTATACTTCCTGCCTGGCTACTGGCCAATCAGCATTTTATTTATCAATCAATCAGAGCAACACATTCACAGCATACAGAAAGACATCCCCAGCAGGCCTGTGAACATATTTGTCCTGCTTTCCATTTTCTGATGAGAGGAAGCAGCAGCCAGCTCAGTCACAGGACAGAGGCGCTAAGCGCTGCCTCTGGAGGTGAGTGGTGGGGCCAGCAATCACATGTGCCTTCACAGTCCTACGTGCTGAGTGCCGCATCGGGAGGTGAACAGTGGGGCCAGCAACCACATGTGCCTTCACAGTCCTGCTGGGTTCCATCATTCCCATTTCTCACCTGCACTGAGTCATAGTCATTAAGACACTGAAGAGTACCAAGTGGCCTGGGTTGGTGAAGGAACCGCATTTGAAAACATCTCATCTTTTAAGATACTTATTTGTGTTTTACTTTAAGACTGGAGACCTGCTCATTAAACATGGCTGAAGTTTACATATGTCAAGATAAACCTTCGTTTTCACATGTCTAAGGTGCCATTTTCATTCATAACCTCAGTCATCACAGGAGGCAGTTGCCTGCTTTAGTGGATGCTGTGTCCGGTGTCCTAAGGAGCTCACGGTGTTAAAAGCACACAGTAGAAATGGAAAGGGCTGCTAAAGAGGACAGAGAACACAAAACAGCTTTACAAGCACATCACATGAAATCTAAGAGCATCCATGTGGAGGAAAGCAGGGAAGATGAAGGACCCAGTGAGGTCATCCAGTCACTTATGGGTCGTCCAGAAGCTCAGCACCACTTCCTTAATTTTGTTGGGAGGTGCTTCACAGAGAGAGGTGAAGTTGAAACAAGGAAAGGAAGAGTTAGAAGAAATCTATTGAAGGCCTAAAATGCCACTTACAGAATCATTCACGAACTAGTGGGGACCGAAATACTATTGTATACGAAGGAAACTCTAAAATTGGTTTAGGGTTCAGACACATTTTAGTAGACATCTCATTTCATCACAGGGCCTCATTCCCCTTGTGTTCCCAGGACAAGCCTTTTGGTGGCCAGATTAACCTATTCCGTTGTCTAGTGTTCCATAATCCACTCTGGGTGAGTAGATCCTAATTGTGTTGATATAAAGGAACAATAGAGTCTGACTAAATTAAATACGCCCTGCTCAGGTACCATTTCTTGTGTACGCACAACAAACACAGAGCTGACCACTTTCCTGTGTTGAGCCAATCTTTTCCTGACAGTACCAAATTAATGAAGCCGAAGAGCAATCTCCTGAGACCTACTATGTGCACACCGCACACTGGTAGAGCAGACACCCAAATCCAAACAATGTGCATTTCTTCCAGTTGAAACACTAATGCTTGCTAATCTCTCCCCCCCACCCCCACAGGTATTGCTATGCTCCGTATGTCAAGCAAGAAATAGAATTCAGTATTTAACTCAGTTGTCTCTCTTGTTTTTAATTTATATAGCAAACCCCACTAGTGTGTAATCAGACCTTATGTAGCAAGGAAAATAATTTAAGCTCCTTTTACAAGTGTGTTTTTATTTTACAACAAAAGAAAATGCATAGCTCTGATTCAAAACAGAGAGGTGAGCATGTGCTGGAGTGGACTGTTCACTCCTGAAGAGTGCTCTCCACCTCTTCATAACACTCTGCCGAGTAGAGGCGTCAGGAAGTATAGACTGGACTATAAATATCCTCCACAAACTGTGGCCATCTGCTTTTGATTTGTGTTTGGGTGGCTTATACATCAGACGGGAAGGCAAGCGTGGTTTTAAGAAGTTTGAACAGATGCCATAGAGTAAGTGTGGGTTCCAAGGGTTTGTTGTCATTTTGGTCTATGAACTCCACCTACACACAAGAAAAGTAATCACCATGCCTCCGCCGGGCCCTTCCAGTCCTGGGCTTTAGTGTGTAAAGAAAGAACTGGAAGCCAGCCTTTTGCCTGCTGCGCCACACAGACAGGTTTAAGTTGATGACTGAGGAAATCTTATGAAAACTTATGAAAATGATAATATTTATATATGTATTATTCATTTTTCTGTTGTAATAAAATACCATGAGCAAGGCAACACATAGAAAAAAAAAAGAGTGTTTATTCAGGCTGTGGTTCCAGAGGGAAAATCCACAGAGGCAGGGGAGGCGTGAGAGCAAGGCAGGGAGCTGAGAGGTCTTCAACTGTAAGCAAAAGCAGAGAGCAAACTGGAAACAGTGTGGGCTACGAACTCTCACAACTGGCCCCCAGTGGACGTCCGTCTGCAAGCCTGCATCGCCCCCTCAGACACCACTGTGTAGAGGAACCACGTGCTCAGATAGTCAAGCATGTGGGGAATGTTTTATTCACTCAAGCTACCCCAATATATCCTTTTTAGCTTTGTTCCTGCCTTGCTTATATTGTATTCTACATCTTAGCCTGTTGGTCTGGGCATCACTAAAGACCCGCTAAGCAGATTAATGCACCCCTTAATATTTCTGTGAGCCAATATAATATCTTCATGGCTTCAGAAACATAGTAACTATGGTTGGACTTAAACTCTGTGCAGAAATTATCAGGAAAATTGGGTCTAATGAGAAATTTGGCTTTTTTTCTCTTTAAGTCTGCTTGGTGGATTTTCTCCCCACAATCACACAGGGAGGGTGTGTCATATTAGAAGACCGAGCATTTGAATTCAGAGCTCCTACTCCTTTGCTTGTTTTCCTCATGAGAAGATGAGATTTACGAATTGAACTCAAGGGCTCAAATTCTGTGATATAAAACATTCATGTTTGATCCTCTGCAGATATCAAATGTGTTGTTGTTGAAAAGAGGTTATTGAGTCATCTGGGGAAAATATTTTCAAAAATAACTGTAACATTTTTTCTTATTTTTTTTTGTTTGTCTGTGTATATTCTGTGGCCTAGAATCTTTAGATCTCTCCCAGGAAACTGGCATTTTATTAATGTCTTAAGCATTTATTTGTGTGTGTGTGTGTGTGTGTGTGTGTGTGTGTGTGTGTGTGTGTGTGTGTGAAGTCAAGGAAGAACTTGAAGTTTCTGTTCTTCTTTCATGTGAGTCCTGGGATTAAACTTGGGTCATTAGACTTGGCAGTAAGCACCTTTGCCCATTGAGATACTTTACTGGCCCCTTATTAAATTTTTATTATAAAAGAACAATCTCTTTATCCTTGACTTATGTGATAATTCTTGTTAACTATATTTGGTTAGTATTGGTGGAAGATTAATTACATATTGAGAACATTTAAATGGGCAGTATATGCAACCACACATTAAAATCCAATCTTCAATTTCAAACAACAGGGAAACTTCCTCCCTGCTGGCGAACTTTCATAGCCAGAAGGCTCTCTGGAGGCTGCTGGGAGAGAAAAGACATGCACAGTTTTAACTAGTGATGGACCCATGCTCTTACACCAAGCAACTCAGCAAGACTACCCCCTGATATAATAGTGGTATGACTGTTATGGGGTAATCACCAACTTTCTGATTGTATTTGAGGACTATTTCACAGGAGAGAAATCATGTCTGGTACTGTAAACCTGGTCAAAGTCTCATAGCTTGGGAGGTCCTAGGTCCTAGGTTGGAACTTAGGACTTTGCTAAATGACACTGTAGTAAAACTGCCTCTAAATGCTTATGTTCATACCAACTGACTTGAGCCACACTTAGACTTGGCCAGAGAAATGTCTCCTTGCTGTGTACAGCAGTCAATCAATACATATTCATAATCAATCAAAGTGTTGAGGAAAAGTGGCCATGACTGAACTTCTCAATCAACTTCCCTCTTCCATGCCAATCTCAGGGACCATCATGGCAGAGAAAGGGATACTCATGAACGCACAGTGGCTGTAACTGCATGCACAGACCTACACAAAGCAAGTCAATCAAAACTTCAGAATGGGTGGAGAAGATCTCACAAGGCCCCACCCCCATCTGAGGAACTACTCAGTATCTGTAAGATGAATCTTAAAAGATCTTATTAATAAAAAACCCGGAGCCAGATATTGTGGTGAAAACTGAGAGATCAGAGGAATAGGATAAGCTGCAGCCAACCTCACCTTATCAACACCTCAGTCTCCAAAGAGACCTACTTCCTGTATACTCATGCCTATATGCCTTTCTGTTGTGCATCTCACTTCCTCTCTCCGGCCAGCTAAATCACTTCCTGTCTGTCTGTACAGACCTCCAGACCTCTATGGTTAGCTAGTGCTGGAATGTAAGGCATGTGCCACCGTATCTGGCTCTGTTCTCAGTGTGGCCTTGAACTCACAGAGATTTGGATGGATCTCTGTCTCCTGAATGCTAGAATTAAAGGTGTGGGCTACCATTGCCTGACTTCTATGTCAATATAGTGGCTGGCTTTTTCCTCTGATCTTCAGATAACCTTTATTGGGGTACACAAATAAAATATCACCACATTTCCCCTTTTTTTGTCTAACATTTAAAAAATGTTATAACTAATATAAGAAAAACTATATATAAGTACAATAACTATATATAACATATACAACCAATAAATATATGAACAATGTCCAGTCTATTTGCATTTGACAAATTCAGAGAAAATATTCCATTATCTATCCTATTTTTGTGTATCCAAAGAATTGCATCTAATTTACCTTCTATCCTAATTTTCATTATGAAGACTATCTATTGATGTCTTTCAAACTTACACACTTTACACCTCTTATTGAATTTCTGTTCTGAATTTGTTAACAAGGAAAACTATAACTATCTAATCTTCAACTCTCTCAGAGACCCAAGAAGGAAATAATATTAACTGAGTAAGGAGGAAGTGCAAACAAGCAACTTCCAAAAAATGTGAGAAATGACAGAAACAGCTGATTGCCTGGACAGTCACCCTAGGTTTCTCTGCAACATTGGAGCATCATTTTGGCCTATAGGCCTAGCATATCTGACAGACTCATTTGTGAAGCAGGATTTTCTACAGGGCCTTCCTACCTTGTCTTGGCAAGGATCAGCAGTCCTTTTTTGTGTCCTGCTTGTCCATTTTGGACAGCATACTGTCAGCAGTTGATGTAACATATTCACAGCATACAGAATGGCATCCCACAGCAAGTATCTGCTGGGAAGGGGGACTCATTCTTCTTTGTAGATGTGACAATGATCGATGGATGTACCTACATCTATGCACATATGAAGAGTACTAATTTGGCTTAGTAGGTTATTAAGAAAAGAATAAAGATGATGTGAAGTTGGGAAGGGAGAAGTGGAAGAGTGGACATGATGATATTTTATTGCATACATATATGAAATTCTCAAAGAATAACTTTTTTAAATGATAAAGGTAGATAAATTACACATTATTATAAAAGTAAAGAATAAAACACATCTGTGTATCACACACACACACACACACACACACACACACACACGTGCGCGCACACACACACGTGCGCACACACTCATCCAGTCTTCAGGGAGCTTTCCCATATTGCAGTCATCTTCATATGGTTTGTGTTGCTATAAGAAGATTCATGACACTGAGTAATATATAAAGAAGTTTATTTTGCTTGTGGTTCTGGTGGCTAGGATGCTTGACCATCATGGTGTGTGCAGGGTCCTTTGGCTGTGTCACAACATGGCAGATGGCATATGGCAGGACTGGGTGTGAGAACAGTGGGCAAAGCAAATGGAGGCACTGAGCTGTAGGAGAAGCTGAGGAGTGAGGCAGGATGAAGGCCTCATTTTCAAAATAAACTGTGGTTTCAGAAATGAACTTAGTGTTTTGAAAACAATGTCAGTCACTTGTGAACACGGAATTCCCATCATCTGACTCTTTCCGAAAAGCACCACTTTAATGCCATGGCACTGGGGACCAAGCTTCCAGGGCACAAATCTTTGGGGGATGTCTTCCAACCTTATCCAAATAGCAATGATTATTATTTAGGAGAAAACTAATTACCGTGGCACAATGATGCTTTAAGATAGAAATGATATAAGAAAAAATGTTTATAGGAGTTTAGCCAGCATGCCTGTTAATGTGATCTGGGCTGGCTGTGACTACATGCATCCACACTGGATACCTCAGATGCTTCAGAGATTATGGAAGCCTCAGACAGGACCTAGCCTTAGAGACTATCCACAACGTGAGGCATCTCCTTCTGTGCTTTGGCAAGCTCATTAACAGGAGATGCACAAATGTGCATGCACATTCCTGCTTTTCTGAGATATGTCCTATTTGCCCAAACTACCTCGTCTACTCAGCTAGTAGGCCTGCAAGTGGAGGCTGCTTTTAGATTACTAACTGGAGCACATTTTTCTAATGGTATTTTCAAGCTACCACGTCATTGCCCATAAACAAGAAGTATAATAACAAAGCAATGGGACTCTTATGAGTAATACACCAAAATGGGCAAAGCAAGTATTTTCTTTCCCAAAGAATCAGCACAGCCATGGATTATTCCATCTTTACTCCCCAAATGCTGATTCTGCCCAAACTATACCTTAAGTCAACATTGGAGTTATTTTATGAGAACATAAGACTATGTCATGTGACTGTTACACTCCATTTATTTTATTTGCTTTCGGTGACTTTTTAGCCATTTTCAATGTCAAATTCATTCCCAGAATATGACAATATTCCATCAAAAATATAGTCATAGAATGAGAGAAACAGCTTTTAATTTTTCAGAAGTGTTTCTGAATTTTTGATTTATTTTTTTGAGACAGGTTCTCACTGTGGATTTGAGGGAAACCTCAAACTCCCCATCCATGTGCCTTATCACTCCAGTTGGGTGGTTACAGTCACACAACTTCATGTTGCTAAGTAACAGCCTTGAACAAAGTTGGGGTGAGAAAAATGCTTAAATCTATTTTATTATTGTTGTTATTTTGGGTTTTAATGCTTTGCTTGAATGTGTGTAAGTGCACCCTATGTGTGCCTGATGCATGTGGAGGTCAGAAGAGGGTGTCAGTTCTCACTGGACTGGAGTTTCACATGATTGAAAACCACCATGCGGGTGCTGGGAATCAAACCTGGGTCCTCTGCATGATTTCACCCTCTCTGAGCATTCTATATAAGCAGTGGAAAAGCACATGGCATTACCTTCTTAAAGTCAGTCTTGGGGGAGAATGTTGACATGAGTTTTTGTTTGTTTGTGTCAATTACAAGAAACAGAGACAAAGAAACAAAGCCCTCCTCAGATATTCATAGCCATTGAAGCACACTTAGGGAACTCATAACACACTTGTTGGAAGTTTTTACATAAAGGATAAGCTGTGCTTGATAGCGCATTCAGTGTTGAATCATGTTGGTGGCAGAGTACAAACCCGCTCTCTGACTCCAAAGCTGAGATGTCCTTCAGGACTCTGCTTCTTCAGTATAACGAAGTGTCTGCTGATCCACAAGGTTTGGCTTATAATTATTTTTCCATAATGTCTCCCTTGAAGTGACATGGAACATGAGGGTTGGCCGAGACAGGGAATGGAGATGAGAACACTATGTCCAAAGGGTGAAAACAGTAAAATATGACTAATATTCCAATGGAAAGACCACATCACAGGTTCACAATTCCATTCTGAAGAATAAAACTAACTTAATTCCAAAGAAGTCAGACGGTGTTTAAATATGACCTAATATTGCCTTTAAGAAGAATTAGATTGATGGGGCTGGAATCATGGCTCAGTGGTTAGGAGAGAACACAGCTTTTCCAGAGGATCCTAGTTCAGTTCCCAGCAACCAGCGGGGGCCTCACCACTGCCTGTAACTTTAGCTCCGTGGGATCTAATGACTGACTTCTTCTTGCCTTTGCAAGCTTTTGCATGCATATGGAGCATGCATATGGAGCATGCATACACACACACACACACACACACACACACACACACACACAATTTTTTTTAAATAATTACACTGAACCGATGTCCATTTCTTGTGATGGAATAACAAGAAAAGATTTCTATAATTCCAGAACTAAGAGGTGGAGGCAAAAGCGTTTGAGGCCAACATGAGCTACAAAAGACAAAACTAAGAATAAAGAAAGGGAGAGTAGCAAGAAAATAGCAGAAATAAGTTCAGTTCCTCAGTTCCTCTCCCTCTCCCTCTCCCTCTCCCTCTCCCTCTCCCTCTCCCTCTCCCTCTCTCTCCCTCTCTCTCTCTGTGTATGGGTGGTCTTGTTTCATCTCTCTCTGTGCCTTCCTGTCTCTCTCTGTCTCTATCTCTGTCTCTCTCCCCCTCCCTCTCTCCTCTTTGGCATTGTTACTCTCTCCTACAGTGACAGGTGCCTTGTACATCACTGGGACTGAGATACAGCCGGGAAACAGTCAGATATGGTCCTTGGCTTCAGGGCATCCTCAGTGTGGCAGGAAAGATAAACAGCTAGTTGCAAATTTTAAGTATATAATTAAGTAGAATCCTAGATAAATTTATTTTCCCACAAATAATCATCAGTAATCTTAATTTGTTATTACTGCTGCTGTCAACACATGCCTCCAGTATCGGATGTGCTTTCCCAGCCAGAACGTTTCCTATGGTTGTAACTCAGCGATACAGACACCACAGGCATGATAACAGTTTTGCTTAGAATAAAGTTGTTTCTATGTTTGAATTTTTAAGTAGTCAAATTGATCCTTTCTTTGTCCTTAGCAGAAACATTTACACTTTGCTAACTTCCTTCAATGTTGCACTACTATTGTATACTTTTATTCTAAAATACCTCATAAAATGTTCAGTAGGATGATGTGACAGCACATATCGCACGATCCTTGCCCTAGTTTGCCAGACATGCCATTAAAAAGTCCCACAAGCTGGATGGCAGCAGAATAATAGAAACTTACCCTGCTGCACACTTAGTGGTGTTTTGTCCACAACCAGGACATCTTCCCTCGTAAACCTGAAGCCCAGCAAGCTTTCCTGGGTTCTGTCTAGATGATGACCCCGACCATGTTCCATGAACCTTGGCTTGAAGTGGCTTTACTCTAGTCCCAATCTCTACGAGGACGTCTTCCTCTGAGGTGTCACCCTTGTGTGAAAATTGCTACTTTTTATAGAGACCATGAACTGGAGAGATGCCTTAGTGGTTAAGAGCACTTCCTACTCTTCCAGAAGACCAGAGTTTGGTTCCCAGCACCCACACAGACAGCACAGCTACCTCTCACTCCTGCTCCAAGCATCTGTCACACATTTCAGGCCCTCTCACCACCTCCCCCTCCACACACATAAATAAAACAAACCTTTTAAACATAAGAGAAGCCATCAATCAGATTAGAGCTCATTTAGGAACCAGATGTAAAATGACTGGTGTGTGTGTGTGTGTGTGTGTGTGTGTGTGTGTGTGTGTGTGTGTGTGTTTGTGTGTAAAGACCCTCTTTTCAAATGAGCCCTGATTCTATGGGCCTGGGGATTAGGACTCCAGATAACAGTTCATTCGTGAAACCCCAATAGAATATGGACAACTATATAAAATAATGACTGACTGATTCATTCCCTGCTGAACTCTAAGTCATCGGCTGCTTTGTTTTGCTTTTGCTTTTGTTTTCTATAGCTCTACTTTTTCTCCATGAGAAAAATCATAAGCAGACCCCTGAGAAAACAAAAAAGAATCATTCATTTTTTTAAAATGTGTGGAAAATTCCACCACTTAAAAAAAAAAAACCAACAACAGTGGGAGATGCACCACAGGGTCTTGGTATGTCGCTGAACTGGGTTTTTATTTTTATCCTGACCAAAGGTATGTCTTAGCTTTTATATCAAAATTATCTCAGCACCTAGATATGATGAGAAAGGCACCAAGAAGTCCTTGGGAAACGGGAGGTCAGCTCTACTATGAGGAAGAATAAAGCAAACAGTTGAGTTAACAAACATTTACCCAGTTCAGCTATGTGCAGACACCATGTGGTGGGTGGACAAGGGTGAGCAAAGCCTATGGTCCTGTCTTCAAGAAGAAGTGAAGTAACTTTAAAAAATAGATGACAGGGTAATTTCAGTAAACAGGAAGAAGAAATCTATTCCTCTGCAGAGAAAGAAAGAATGAAAAAGAAACTTGAATAGATGTGTACATACTCCTAATAATCAAAACCAGGACAGTGGCAATCGACATACCTTTTTGAAGTGGTCTAAGGCTTGATGCCCTAAGGTGGACCCAGTGATCATACATGGCATTACAATTTTACATTGGACAGAGATGCACTCATTTTAAAATATTTTACTCACCCATAGCTCTCAAAATGACAATAGACAAAATGAACTTCTGCTTCAAGAGTGGGTTGTTGGTCATACAAACACTGTTTAACATCAAAGTGATTGTGCAGCTATTAATTAGAGCGAGCCTGTGACCAGAACCTGGCCGTTTCTCTCCAAAGGCAAGGGCAGAAAGAGCTGTAACATTAGTGCAAGCAGTAGATTTTATTCTTCGAGCGTTTTAAAGATTTTGGATTTCATCTTCCTTTGTGTAGCCAAACAGTATCATGCTTTAATTATTCTTATAAACTGTTATAAACTCAGGGTGAAGATCATGAGGGACTGGCCGAAAGCACACTGGAGCCTGACTGAGCGGTGGCCAGGGACGTGAATGAAGGAAGGTCTTCCTCTTCCCTCACGTTCTCCAGGCGGGGCCTGAGAACCCAGCTAACAAAAGGCAGATTGACAGGAGCCAAGGACCAGATTGAACATTTCCATGTGTCCACAGGAAGCTTTGCAGGAAATAGGAAGATCTGATTAGGACTGAGGATTTTTATACATCTTAAAATTGACAATTTGCACACACATTCTTGGACTACCAGATTATATTTAATACAATATAGAATTATAAGTAAGCAATGTAGAATTATGTACCCTTTAGCAAAAGAATAGAAACTTTGACGTTTAAAGGATTTTAAGCTGCTGAGACAGAAAAATGTGGAACAATGACTAGAAAATATCTTGAAGACAAAAGTGATTTCAACAGACTTGTTTGTGTGGGTTCTCCTCAGTATGGTTCTCCCACCCCTGGGGAGCCCCCCCCCCCCCATACAGGGAGGCATCTCCTCATGGGAAATTCTGTGACTTATTTTTTGGTTAGAAAGGCAGAGTCTAGAGAGTCCTTCCTGCACCTGTTGTTTCTCAAGTGCTATTAGCTCAAAATACTCAATATACTGAAGTACCCTATATTGGGGGTGGCACGCCCTGAACCCCACAAAGACATGGAAGTATCATGAGCTGCAGAGTAGCATGACTAACTAGAGCTTAAGGGATGGTGCCATGAGAACAGATGAGCTCAGCAAGTAGAGGATGAAGGAGCCAAATGATGTTGCTTCTCTGGGACTTGGGGCTGATCCACAAGCAGTGACGATCTGCATATGAATGCTCAAGAAGCAGAAGAGACAGCGGGCAGCAGGGAAAAGTCAACACTCCAGTGACCTCATCTGGGCTCCATTTGTACTTTCCAGTTCTCCAGACCTCAGCTGAGAACCTCGCTCTTTCAAAACAGTTTGTAAACTGCAATTCCAGACTGAATTCATGTAAGTTTCACGTGCACCTATTGCTTGATCTTCACTAGGTCAACCTACTGACCTACACACAGTCTCTGTGCCCATCTTCCCTCTAGTATTCCCATTCTCACCATAACAGCTCCATCTTCCACAGCATTCGAATGAGAAGTTCAACCTTTCCCCTTCCTCATTCAGGGGACACCAGCCCTGGTAGAATGTACTGTCTATGAATTTCCAGAAAGTTCCCTGGCCTTCCATCTCCTTTCACAATCAAGATCCCCCTTTCCTGCCTTAACAAAATAATCATTCTAGATGGGCCCCTTGCTGCCCTGAACCCGCTTTCATTCCTTCCTCTAATTGAAATACCTTCTGTAAAGTGTAAGTGCCAATGGCGTCACAGTCCTGCTTTAAGTGCTATAGAAATGCTTGGTCGTCTTCAAATGGAAAAGAACTTGGGATTACAAGATCATCCATGGCCCAGCCTCTGCCTGTCTCTGGAGCCTCCTCTCCTGGTGTCTCACACATGTTTTGGGCAGCCAGACCTGCTACATGGAGGATAGGAAACATGCCTTACTCTCTGTCACCTAGAATGTCCTTCTCTGCGTCCTTCCCTGTATTAGTTTCCTACAGCTGCTGTAACAAGTTCTTGGGAACTTACCGGGTTAAAACAACACTTGTTTTTAACAGTCTAGAGGCCAGAAGCACGGTTCACAGAGCTAAGGCGAAGGTCAAGGTGTCACCTGAACAGAGCTGAGATCTTTATGTGGAACCTAATTCCTTCCTGCTCTGCGTTCACCACGGCGACCCCTTCGTTTTCATAGTGCCTTTTCTGTCTTCATCTTCCTTTGAAAAAATCCCCTAGGCTCACATATAGAGCCCACCCAGATACTTCATGATGCTCTACCCCGGGATCCTTGGTTTAATCGCATCTGCAGAATGCCTTTGGCCACCACAGGTTCGGAGGTCGCAAAGACGGGAAGTTTCCTATCTTTGAGGCCATTGTTCAACCTACTGCTGCTTCGACCTACTCCAGCTTTTCCCGTATAAATCTAGTCTCTGCTCTGAGAAATTTCTTTCCGGGGACTTCACTAAAGCAACTAGTTGTCTGGATTTGCCTGGGACTCCAGGTGCAAACAGAACTTTCATTGTTAAAACTAGAAATGGTCAGGCAAACCAGGACAAATTAATTCCCTAAAGCGTTGCTCCTTGTTTTCACGCTATCCTCCATGGAACACTCATTTCCTGGTATTTCAGTTTTAAATCCCACCCCCACCCCCCAGTCTTTCTGCTCTGCTGGACTGCAGGCAGGTATGCATTTTTCATGGTCCTGGTGCTGCTGCCTCAGTTTCTAGCGAAAAGCAGATGCTAATGTTTAGCTCTCCGTGGAGTTTGTAGCACAGCCCTGAAATCACAGACAATCTAAGCAAAGTGAAACTTTTCCATCACCTGACAAAACAGAAACAGAAATAAGAACACTAAACACCACTACGATTTGCTATGCTCTCTGGGGTTCTCTTTCCCCATCTGCCTTGCAAATTTGAGTTAAATTAGACAGTGTTCTTTGTGAGAACCCAAATACTCATAGTTCTTGACGGAACACACTGTCTCAGAACAAACAGAGTCTCTACTGTGAATTGCTGACCGCTGCAGCACATGTTTCTTTCTCAGTCCCTTACCATACACAAAGTAAATGGAAAAGAGACTTGAAATCTGATTTGAGGAGAGTCCTGTCATCCCTTTATTCTCTTAAATGATGATAAAGTTGAATCACTCTTGGAATTTGCCTCCCGAATGCTGTAGCTGCCGGAGCATAAACGTGTGACTCACTTTGATACCACTCTCCCTTGCGCCTGTTTCTCAACTCTGTTCACCTCTGGGAAAGTGTCCTTGGATGAAAAGTGCCTTGCAACTTCATCACAGTTAATGGGAAAGTCGCTGAGGTAAACATTAAAGAGAAAGATCTGGACAAAGACATCATTTAGCAGGAGCCATTGGTTCTACACCCCAGTTCTCAGAAAACTCATTTCTAAGCAGTGAATTCATTTGTACCCCGAATCCAAGTGTGCCCATCATGCTCGTGGACAAACCTACCGATAGAGATCATGAACAGTAAGGGGGTGAAAGAATTATGTCTACATCTTTCATCATCTACATTTCAAACAGCAGAAACGACAAATCAAAATCCATATTACACATGCCCCCAAACACAAGCTGAATAAGAAGGTAAGAACTTGCTAATGAATGAGAAAAGGATGCTTGTAGATTTCAAATGAAGATCAACTATATTTTGCCAGTATTTATCTAGACCCACAAAGTGACTATGGCTTCATTCAGAAGTGTAGCACACTGATCAAAGTGAAGTATATAGCACAGGCATGGTCTGACATCACTAATTCCTCACTGGGAAATACCTGGAAGACCACCAAAGCTTGATGTTGCAAATAAAAGCAGATATACATTAGTTTGGAAACATAACTTAAATTCTACTTAAATCTTTTCAGCAATACATAGTAAGGGGAAAGCTCTTATAGATTCTCCTTTGAAAACACAGGTACCCAAGCATACTGGTCTGAAATCCTTGTAAGTGAATCCTCATAAGTGTAATGACAGGACAATGTCTGATTACTGGAATGCAGCCACCACACCCGGTTTGAGGCTGCGGTGACAGGTTTGTTATGTACCTGTCACGAGCCTGCAAATGAGGCAGAGTCGCAGTTTCACCTCCATATTTCTGGAAGAGTCACCTGCCCAGGTGCTGCTCGCTGTTGTTTTATTACTTACTAGTTTATGAGATAGGTGTTTAAAGCAGTGCTGTGGGGCGATTGGATTTCCAGAGTATTGTAGTTGTTGCACTGTCTAGACAGGACACAAAGCTGCTTGAGCTATAAAGGGAAAGAAAATGCCCCTACCTCCCTCCACGGGCCTGGCTTTCTGGTTACCCCAATCCATTACAAATTAAAAATGAGACTAGTGAAATGCACTTAAATAAATAATGGCTTGTATCTAGCCTGAGAAGAATGGCCAGGCCCAACTAAGGTCACATTAAATATTAACTTCTGCCAGGAATCAAGGATGCGGGGTCAGTGGCAGAGCCAGGAGCTGCTTTATGAGTTGCTACCTAACTGGTCCTGTCGAGCTGAGAGACTACCAGGCCCCAGGAATACCCAGTCCCGCCTCTCTGAAAACACAGTGATTTCTTTGTGCTCACAGTATCTTTTCTTTCTTCCTTCTTTTGTTTTTGCTTTTGCCCTTGTGAGTCTTTGGGTCAATGATTTTCTTCTCTGAGACTCTTATATTTGGTTTTAGCATCAGAGGGCTGATCAGCTTAGAACAGTGGCTCCAGGTGATTTTTTTAAAAATAAAACTATAAGAATTGGCAAACATTCTCAAAGTTTGGTAACTAAAAAAATGTTAACTCCATTTTTTCCAGAACATGTTAAAAAGCAAGCCCAAACAAAACATCTCTGTGATCAGCCTCATTCAAAAAGAAAACAGATGGTTATAGATTGGGGGAAGGTTGAGCAAAATGTACTGGAGGGGGAGAGTGGAGAGGGGATGGATAATGGGCAAAGGGATGCAACATGGACCAGTGAGGGGGTCACGGGGAAAGGTGTTTAACTCCAGGACTGATGGCTCAAGTTTGAGCCTGGACCCCACATAGTGGAAGGAAAAAAATGGACATTTATAAGTTGTCTTTTGACCTCTACAAGTATGCTGTGGCATAGACATGTTCCCTGGCCCCACAGGCGCGCGCGCACGCACGTGTGCACACACACACACACACACACACACACACACACACACACACACACGCACAGGAGCACACTTATACATACAGGCACACATCCACACACAGGCACATGCACAAGTAAATAAACAATAAAGAATTTAGTAGGGTACAATTGGACAGGAATAACCTCTAACTCCCCACAATACAGCAGGGTAACTATGGCTGACAACAGTTAGTTCTGCACTTCAAAATAGACAGTAGAGGGGAGTTTGGTGTTTCCAACACAAAGAAAAGGTAGGTATCGCAGATGAAGCCTATGCCAGTTACCTGAGCTGATAAAAATACATGTGTTTTAAAATATCACACAGCATATGTATATATCACACAGCATAAATATGTATAATGTCCATGTGTCAATACAAATGAAATAAATTAAAACATACTTACATCAATTAGATATCTGAGAAACTGACTCAGTTATGCTGCTGTTCACTATGATTAAGTAGAATTTCCCCCAAAATTAACGCTGATCCAGATGGTAGTTTGGAAACCAATGATCTAATTCCATCCTCTAAACGTCAACTGAAAAAAAAAGTAAGGTCTGAAACTCTTAGCCAAGACAAATACATTAAACTGTTCCACTGTAACTCATTTACTCTCCATATGCATCCAGTTGCACTGAGTAATAGACAGAATGACACCTCACTACACTTCACTTTCACAGAAGTATTTCCTGAAGGTTACCCGACCACAGAGATAATTGCACATCCATGTTGCCTACGGTGCTGTCCATGATGGCTGAGTCATAGAACCAGCGTGTGTCCACCGACCGAGGAATGAGTAAAGAAAGTGTACTAGACACACACACAGTGGGAGTGTGATGGCTGTTTCAGCTCAAAGGATGAAATTATGTCATTTACAGAAAAATGAATACAACTGGTGATTATCATGTTGAAGTAATTAAATCAGATTCAGGAAGACAAATGTCACGTTTCCTCTTATTTGTGGATCCCAATCTTACAGAGCTACATGAAGTCACATGTGTCTCTGTAATGTGAAAAGTTGAAGCAAAGCTGTAGGGGACTGAAGGGGACAAACAGGAGGCAAGAACGGCAGGGGGAGGTGTGGTCAGAGCACAAGATATAATTGTGAAATCAAGTGCTACATACAATGAATATACACCAATAAACCCAATCAACAAAAACTAAAATAATTATTAAAAACATTATATAAAACATATAGGTATAATTCTCTCATAAATGAAAACAATGTTAAATTTATAGCTAGTTACATAGACAATATCTCAACATAATAATGTGTGTATCCGATGGCAACCATTTTTCCCTTTTGAAAGTTTCTGTTGTTTTTAATGCTTTAAACAATATTCACTTTTCATCTTGTAATTGTGAGTCACTGCATCTAAGCCCAAACAAAATAAATATGCTCAATATTGTGTTTATGTTAGTAGGTTACACCAACATGCCTGACCTCCCTTCCTCCCTCCCCCTTCCCTTCTTTCTTTCCTTCCTTCCTCCTTCCCTTCCTTCCTTTTTCCCTTCCTTCCTTCCTCCTTCCTTCCTTCTTTCTTTCCTTCCTTCCTCCTTCACTTCCTTCCTTCCTCCCTTCCTCTCTCCTTCCTTCCTTCCCTGCCTCCCCCTCATTCTCTCTGTCCTTCTTTCTTTCATTCTTTTTATTCCTCATTTTAAGCAAGGCAAATGCATTCCTTCAAATATGTCGAATTCTTAAATCTTACTTTCATCTTGGTTAACAGGCTTGATGAAAATCCACTGATTAAACTCTCTGGACACGACTCTTCTGCACATTGCACAGCCTGGCTTTGTGTGTCACAAACTTCAAGAAAAAGCCGCTCTTGTGAGGAGAGAACTAAAACCTCTCTACACCAACAGTTGTGTAAATTGCTTGTGCCAGAAAACACAATGAAAAGGAAACCAGGCCCTAAACATTTTATTCAGAAAATTACCATCTGTATTCTAGAGACACCACCACCTGGAGGAGAGTCAGGCTGAGTGAATATATTCTTTTCTATTTTTACCACACAATGTGAGCAGATGATTTATAACATGTAGGCCATGGTATAGGCTTAATGCTTACATGTGAAAGCTGGTGTCTAGTTTGCCTAGAAGTTACAGACACTTTAGAGATCAGAAATAAATAAATAAATAAATATAGTTTTTTCCACTTCCCATAATTGAATGCATTTTGAAAAAAATCTGAAACAACTAAAGAATTTAAGGGGAAGGGATGGAATGAACAGAATTGAACTCTCTGGCTTCTGATGTCGCTCAGGGAAAAAGATGGAATGAACAGAACTGAACTGCCTGGCTTCTGATGTCACACAGGGAACAGACATCTGACTCTTTTAATAGGATTTTGGATCATACTAGTAAACAGCTCTCAGGGTGTTATTTGTTTTTAAAGATGTGTTATTTATTTTAACGTTTACCACAAAATAATTTAAAAGGCAAATATGGGACATAAAAATGGGTAAGAGCACAGTGTTGTAACATTGGAATTATTTGAATGCAAGTTTAAATGGGTTAGGGAACAGAACAGACAGTTCTCACAGAGGAAATACAGATGGATAAGAAATATTTTTTTTAAATGCTCACCATCCTTAGTCATCAAGGAAATGCAGATAAAAGCTACTTTGAGACTTCAACTTACCCCAGTCAGAATGTCTAATATTTTGATTCTCACAGCTCTGCAATGCTTCCAAAGTTCTACTTAGTCTATTTCATTGCCTTTCCAGTATTCACCAAGTCTCCCTGGTAGAGTCCTGACATGCTAAACTCACCTCCATTGGTTTTCTTCTCTCAGTTCTTATAATTTTTTAGCAAGATTAGGTCTCTAATGGTTATATATGTTCATATATATTACATATATTATTATGGATGTCATTTATTCACTTATTCTTTTTTAAACAATGTGTGTGTGTGTGTGTGTTCTTCTAGTTATTCTCAATAGGAATGCTGATTTAAGCTAACCATCCTTCCACGTCCAAAGATAAAAGGCCAGCAGATCACATGGTCAGATCATATGAATACACACACACACACACACACACTTAGATCTTTAATTGTAAGTTAAGTTGGTTCTTATTTGGGAATATTTGGGATTCCCACCTCCTCTATTTTGGTATTGAAGTCTGCTGAGCTCACAGATGACGAGGTAGAAAGTGTTGGTATATTTGGGAAGACAGTATAGTCAAGCAAAGGCCCATGTTTCATTTCTGGAACTTTATGGTACTGGGGAGAGATGTGCATGGGAAGGCAGGAGTCTGGGAGGATCCAGGAAGTCACAGAACTAATGGGAAAGATTTGGATATCTTCACAGAAAACTTCCTTTTTCTTTAAACATTCATAAGAACTTTTTGGATTTTACTAGCATACACTATTTGTACAGTATAATGGATTTCATTTATTCATTAATTATTCTTATAAAACAATATTTTATTACTTCTTTGATAATTTTATACAATGTGTTTTGATCACATTCACACCCTATTCCCTAACTCCTCCCAGATCCATCTTCACGTTCCTACTAAACTCCACTGAATTCCCTGTTTTTTTTCTTTTCGTTTTGTTCTTTATTTGACCAGTTTTTTGTTGCCCAAATATTTGTAGGCATGGAGAATGGCTGATCTACCTGCCAGAGGCCAAACACTCAAAAACAAAAACAAACAAACAAAAAAAAGTCTTTCTATTTCCCAGAAACCATCACTTGCCAATAGTTCCTCAGCGAAGAGTAGAACATTGTGTTCACCTCCCTTAAGTGAGGCTGGTCCTCCTTAAATGCAAAGGCCATCATGACCTCTCAGTGACAAAGGAGTTCAAACACAGAACTCTGCAACTGTCATATGAGCTGTTTCTTTGCTTCTATTACAAAGTCTAAACTTTGTAATAATTGTGAAGTGTAGGGCCAGGAAGGTCAGAAAAGCAATGTAAAGTTCAAGGTGATGAGAACAAGACGCAGTTGTGCCTGAGTCTGCGTTGGTCTATTTTTATTATATTTTATTTTATTTTATTTTATTTTATTTTTTCTTTTTTGAGACAGGGTTTCTCTGTGTAGCTTTGCACCTTTCCTGGAGCTCACTTGGTAGCCCAGGCTGGCCTCGAACTCACAGAGATCCGCCTGGCTCTGCCTCCCGAGTGCTGGGATTAAAGACGTGCGCCACCAACGCCCGGCCAACGTTGGCCTATTTTAATGAGCTGGTTTGTTCAAGTATATAGTACAAAACTCTTCCTATAGCTTAGAAAACACTTTAATATTAAAACTCCTGAGGGAAAAATTATTCTTGTCACTCACATACATTATACCAAGAGGCACCGTCATATTCATTACAACATCTTTATTACTCAATCTTTATTATTCCTTGGGATCATTAAGGATTAGGTCATGTTACAGAGGGACACCTATAAAGGAGAGTACAGACTGTCCCAGCAGCAATGAGACAAGTGACCATCACACTCCTCTAGACATTGTCTGTGTCTGAACAGAAGAAAGTGGTAATAGGATTCCAAGTGTTCCAACACTTCCAGAATAGCCAGAGAGTCAGAAATAACATGTGGTTTGACTAGAGAAATAAAAAAAAAAATTGGCAGACATAAACTTGACAAAAAGATTGACTTTCGTAAGAACTGAATGGGCTACACATAAGAAGTTCAGAAGACACCTTTATAAATCACCCCCTCTTCCTTTTCTACAAACAATAACTCATCATTAAATCTGTGCAACAAAACACTCAGTCAACATGATGCCAATTGCTAGGACTTTATTTCAGAAAATGATACATTAGTAAGATTTAATAAGAGCATCTTCTATCTTACTAGTTTAGAAAGCTCTGTATAGTATTCTCTCACCTGTAAATTATCAATTTGTATGTGAAAAGCTCCAGGAACATTTACAATAAGGAGAGATGCTTAATCTAGCACTTAACATCATTTTGGCTGTTAATTTTTGGAATTTTACTATATTTTCTAACGTCTACTGTCTTAAATTGTTCAACAGCATACCTTTGGAGAAATGGAAATTCAGGATAAGGAAAAGTTTTGTTTCCAAACACAGAATGAATGGCTCAGACAGAGATCCAGGTCTGACAGGCACCGAGGAAGAGTGTGTGCTCCCTCTTTTTCATGGAACTGCAGCTCTGGGCATTTTGACACTCAGGTATCAGATGGGTAAGAGGACACTGGCATAGGGACACTCACTGTTATGGTGCCAAACCTGATGTCTATGGGCATGAAACTTCAAGGACTTAAAAGGCCCCGAGTTCCAGTTATCTCAGTGAGTTAACACTAACTGCTGTTCATTCATTCAACTACAGCATGTATTAGGAACCAGCTCCCAGACGTTGTAGAAGGGAGAATGATGGTAGCAATCAAAAAGGGAGAGAGGGGGGAAGGGGGGAGAGGGGGGAGAGGGGGGAGAGGAGAGGGGGAAGAGGGGGAAGAGGGGGGAGAGGGGGGAGTGGGAGGAGAAGGGGAGAGGGGGGAGAGGGGGGAGAAGGGGGAGAGGGGGGAGAGGGAGAAGAGGAGAGGGGGAAGAGGGGGAAGAGGGGGGAGAGGGGGAGAGGGGGGAGAGGGGGGAGAGGGGGGAGAGGGAGAGAGGGGGAGAGGGGGGAGAGGGGGGAGAGGGGGAGAGGGGGGAGAGGGGGGAGAGGGGGAAGAAGGGAGAGAAACAGAGCAGGAGGGAGGATTCGTGACAGGTGACAAGCAGATAATTGATAGCTAAATAGATTGCAGATGATAGGAAAAGAAATATTTGTAGATATAAGAAAATACCAGTAAGGGACAAGCATCACAGGTGTGAATGGAGGGTGGAGTAGCAGTGCTTGGAGACTCCTTTTATGGAAGAACCAGAGAAGAAGTGAGAAAAGGACATATAAACTGGGATCTGAATTAGGGGCATGCAGATCGTAGAGATGAAAATCTCTGGAGAAGGAGCTAATCTGAATTTTAAAGTAACTGAGTGTGGTGGGAATATGGGAGGGCAATGTGAGGATGCTTTGGAGGAGACAGAAACCGGAACAGGCGTCTTGTTTAGGTTTTACTTCTAGTACACTGGAAATGAGCTGCAGTCTGTAACGTTATTGTTATCACAGAAGTAACAGGACCTGCCCAAACCATGTCACAGAGTGAACCTAAAGATCCAATGAAGTGGACATGTGAGCCAGAGTTCCAGCAGGAGACATTCACATGAGGTAATCTGCAGAAGAGGAAAATTGTAAAGACTACTTACCATGCAGATTGTAGGAAGCAAATAAGAGATGCCTCACTGCTCATAGTGATGAAATAGTCAATAATAATGGGTAGTCAAATACCCCTTAGCCTAAATGAGCAGGAAGGGATGGCCTTGCAAACCCAAAAGAGGTAGATGTATAGAGTGTGGTGGTATTGTGTTCCCTAATATATTGTGCACCCCAATAAACTTATCTGGTGTCAAAGAACAGAACAGCCACTGGATATAGAGGCCAGAAAATGGTGGCACATACACCTTTAATCCTAGCATTTGGGAGGCCAGAGATCCATCCAGAGCTCTGTGAGTTCAAGGCCACACTGGAAACAGCCAGGCATGGTGACACTCGCCTTTAATCCCAGGAAGTGATGGCAGGAAGCAGAAAGGTGTATAAGGCGTGAGGACCAGGAACTAGAGCTGGTTAAGCTTTTAGGCTTTTGAGCGGCAGTTCAGCTGAGATCCATTCGGATGAGGACACAGAGGCTTCCAATTTGAGAAAACAGGATCAGCTGAGGAATTGGTGAGGTGAATAAGGTTAGCTGTGGCTGGTTCTGCTTCTCTGATCTTTCCACGTTCACCCCAATACCTGGCTCTGGGTTTGTTTTTATTAATAAGACCTGTTAAGATTCTTGTTACAACGGAGAAAGCAACTGCACAGAGCTGCCACATGTAGGAAATGGAAATGACTGGAGGAAGCAGAGAAGAAGCCACAACCTCACTCTGGGTGGCTTCCTGTTGGATGAGCCCAGCAGTGAATGGTGCCAGACAGGGGACCCACTACTAAAGAGCCTCACAGATGAGGTGGAGGGGAAGGCAGATCCCATGAGCTATAGTTTCCTTTCTGGCCTCTTATGTCTAGATGACTCTACTCTGAGTCTTCAACAGCTACCAATAAGTCAACATTCAGTTCAGTCCCCAGTTAAACGTTAGCCACAAGCATTGTTGTTCGTGGGGTTGGGAGGAAATATGAGGAAAAGAAATAATATAATAAAAGACAAGCATTGGAATCTCTTGCCCTGTAACTAGTCACTTGGTCTGAGCTCAACACCGTGGCTTTCTTTCAACATCATTCTGTGTTTTCCCTGTTCTCTTGAAGCGCCTTGCCTGGATATTGTCAAGAGCCTTGAGTAACAAAAGTCTAAAGAAGTGAGGAATTCCAGTGAGGCCCCATGAATAGTTTTCCTCACTTCTGATGCATACTGAAACTCAGTTTCCCTCGAAAATCAGTCACTCCAACCAGTAGAAGAACCCATTCTCTGTATATCACTTCATCAGCCCACAATAGGCAAAGAAATACCTTGTTTTTTAATTCAATGGAATTACATTCCCTAGAGAATGCATTCTTTCCTCTAGCATAGAAAGCCCCCCGTAGTTGATAATTACATGGACATGGAGAAAGATATCTTCCAAATATGTAACTAGAATACACATAGAAAGTCCATCCTGAACATGCAGTCTTGCTTGGCTCATGGACGTGTGCCTTCTAGCACTGGGAAGAAGGGAACTTTATATTGGCCATATGGCATATACCACATCTTACTGGGAGCCTCCTGTCCTCCTAGGCTTTGTCCCCAGATGGTGTCCTCAAATAAGCCTTCAGATGCCATTCTATACTTCTAGGATGCTGGCCTAAACACCATGAAATTGTCACATGGAGGGTTTATCCATAGTGTCTGTACAGGCGGATTAAAAACTCAGAAATAGTGTAGCTGGACAAGTCACGTGATAGTGATCCCAAACCAGTGAGCCCCACACTCCATTCCCACCTCTGCGTCTACTTTAAATGGCACCATCAACTAGCTATTGTATCACTAACAAAAGAGACCAACATCCCTAAGAGAGGTAATCTTGGCCATTGATTTAATTGAAATCATTGGCTCCTCACCTGATTATCCTTTATTAGGTGTGTACGCAGGACAGACACCCTGCCACTCTGCCCTTTGTGAGAGGCTCGCCCACACACCGATCTCCCAGACCTTTACATCAAGCTTCTTATTTGTTCTCCTCACATCCTTAACTCTTCGCAAACAGTTTAGCTCTGCTTTTCTCTATTAAGGTGACAAAATAATGCCCAGGGTTCTCCCTGATGGAAATGTTCTCCTGCCATGCCGTCTTTTCCAGTGTCACACTAAGGGACAGTGTCATCACTGAGGGAAGTCATGACAGGAACTCAGGGCAGGAGCCTACAGGCAGGAACTGAACCAGGAGCTGTGAGGAACACTGCTTGCGGGCTTATTCTGCTTATACTGGCTTGCTAAGCCTTCTTTCTTACATATCCCAGGACTACCAGATCAGGATTGGTACTACCCACAATAGTCTGGGCCCTTCCACATCAAGCATTAATCAAGAAAATTCGAGAGAGACTTCCTAGACAGACTTCCTTACAGGCCAGTCCTTTTTTAAAGTTTTTTTTTTTTTTCCATTTTTCATACCAACCACCGTTCCTTCTCCCTCCCCTCCTGCCACTGACCTCCTCACCTTTTCCCCACCGTGCCCCCTATCCACCCCTCAGAGAGGGTAAGACCTCCCATGGGGAGTCAACAAAGTCTGGCAGATCAATTGAGGCAGGACCAAGCCCCTCCCCACTGTATTGAGGCTGAGCAATGTGTCCCATTATAGGGAATGGGCTCCAAAGAGCCAGTTCATGCACCAGGGACAGATCCTGGTCCCACTGCCAGGGGCCCACAAACTGCTCAAGCCACACAACTGTCACCCACATTCAGAGGACCTAGTTTAGACCCATGCAGGCTCCCCAGCTGTCAGTTCAGAGTCAGTGAACTCCAATTAGTCTTGACCCCTTTGTTCATATAATCCGTCCTCCCTCTCTTCAAATGGACTCTGGGAGCTCCACCCAATGCTTAGCTGTGCATCCAGTCTTATGGAGGTGTTTTCTCAACTGAGAATCCCTCTTCCCAGATGACCCTAGCTTGGTCAAGTTGACATAAAACTAGCCAGCACAGCAGCTATCCTGGAAGCTGAAGCCACTTCCTTACCTTTAACCTGCACCTCATGCCTTACACATACCAGTTGCATTTTATACTGTAGTGGTATGTTCATGTACAAATTAAATATCCCAAGGTCAGATGTTTAGTCTTTGCCACACCCAAGATGAAGATAAAATATGTTTCTCCAGTTGAGACTATATGACAGAGGACAGAGGAAGTCGAGTCATATTCCAAACATCTAAGGGCATGCATTGGCAAGCTTCTGCATGGCCAGCTTGCCAGGAGCTCTGCATAATAGAGAAGCATTTAATACAAACTGGTATCCTAACTAACAAGCCTGATCCAGACCTGATGAAAGGTCTTTCATCGCTTTTCGTGGTCTCTTCTAATGTAGATCTGCCAGCGTTGAAGGTTTTGAGCGAACGGTAGGAGCAGCTTTCTTACATGTGACACAGGCAGCCTCCTAGCTCCAGGGGAACTCACACCACACAGTCTTCTTTGCAGTGTGCTATGCAAGGTATAGAATGGTAGATCTCACTTTAGGAAAAGTCACTGAAATGTTTAAGATGACTAGATTCCTAAAAATACCTCTCTGAGTGACAGGTCCTTGGTACTGAATTGGTTCACCCTGTGCTCCATAGTCGCCTCGTTGAAGTCGGGAAAGTGCCTCTCACATAATTTCTCCAAGGTAATGTACTAGTACAGCTTCCTGAAGGTACCGGGATGACCGAGTCCCCTCCAAACCGCATTATAATAAGATGAACTGAATGGATAGAAGCAAGTTAGTGATGTAATAGTAGCCTGTTGCTGTCCCTACTACTTGAAAGCAAACTGCTTCCTGTGAAGTTAGCTGAAAGAGACCCCACTGGCTGGATCCATAGCTACATACTACAGCAAGGACAGGGTTTTATTGCTATTCCAGTGAAGATACAAAAGCCAGTACTTGAACAGCAACTAGAGTTGGCATTTTATATCTCTGACAACCTGGTCATTAATAATTGCTCAAAAATTTGTGTCTTGAGCAGGTAAGATAAATGTGATGTCATCAAGTCTCATGACCATAGTCAATCTTCTAGAATCCTCATGGTGGGAGGAGAGAATCACCCCCCACAGTGTCCTCTGACTTGTGCTAATGTGTCATGGCACACACACACATAAATAAATAAACATTTAGAAAATGTTGATACCTTAACGAATTTTCCCAATTGAAGGTGGTTTCTTCAAACAGAGATAGCGTGGCTCTGTGTTCTAAATGCTGGCACACTGGCCCAGGGAAGCATTAACAGCTTCTAGGTCTCAGGACTAGAGTAGAAGTAAGGTTAAGTAGTCCTCTTAGTGGTTGGTGGCAGATTTGAAGTTCTGAGGTCAAAAGCAGACCTGGTCTTACTCAAGGAGGAGTTGGATTCCTTGAGTTTAAAGGGTGATTAGGTGGTAATTTCTAGGGAAACAGAGCTCAATGCTCTGCTTACAAATTGGCAAAATTCTGGTTGGAGTGTGCAATGGATCAGAACTAAAGCTGCTGAGAACCCTCAATTTATGCAGTGGTGGATTCCAGCGGTCCAACTCAGCTCAGAGGAGCCAGGGCTATTACCTTCTTAGTCCAGAAGAGCTGCAGGGGGTTATGGTGGTTGACACTTTCATGGTAAACAGGATCCAGCAAAAGCAAAGGCTGGATGGCTAAGACCACAGAGAAGAAAGCAGGACCCCTGAAAAATTACTGAGATTCAATGTTCTGGCATGCAGGCAGCCTTCAGCTAAAACGAACTTCAGTAAGATTCTAAATAGTACTTTTTTTCTGGGGAATTTATTAAAAGATGCCTATCTTTCAATATTCATATAGAATTGATTATATTTACATATTCAAAATCCTTATATAAAATAGATAAAATGACATAGTATTTGCATCTGTGCATATTCCCCCATATACTTTTAACTCTAAATTGCTTATAATACAATGTAAACTCTATGCCAGTACATGTCATACCAGGGAGGCAGGGTTAGGGAAGAGTGACTAAAGTCTGTACATGTTCAACAGCGATGCATTTTCCCCATGTTTTTCCAGCCTGCTGGTGATTGAATGCAGAGTGCAGATTGCGTTTATAAATCACTTGAGCCCAAGGTAAGGTAATGTACTGGGAAAGCAGCAGCCACCAGCCATGAGAGCCAGCCTGTGGAAAAGTGCAGAGCCAGGCAGAGAGGAGCCTGTAGCAAAGGTGAGGCTTTGCTTCTCCTGAGAGCTCTCATTCTCTGAGAACTCAGCTTCAAGCTGCTCCCTGTAGTCTCCTCACAGCTTGTCACCACATCGCCCTTTAAGTACTTTTTAAAAACCTGTCGCTTTGGAGAGACTGTACTGAAGGGAGAAATCAGGGCACAGTTCCTCCCACCTTCTAAGAGAGGGTCGGTAGGATCTTATTTTAACAAAAATGAAAGCTAATTTCTTTCATATGTTTTCACAAGGAACATTGCTAAAATCAGTGTGGCTGTAAAAATAGTTCTGCTCGCTCCATTACTTCTTAATTAAATACAGACTTCTCAACACAGTTAGAAAAGTAGAGTAACTGCCCAAGGGCTGTGGCTTTCCACATTATTCTCGCCCCAGCACAAAGAAAGCATTCTCTACCCTTCTCTTCCCAGTTGCATAATGACTGAAAAACCACCAGGAGATTTTTTTTTTCCTCAGGCAGAAATTGGAAGCCCTGTTTTATTGGATTTTACATCTTTTTGACAAATTCAATAGTCCTTCTCTAGTTGGCTAAACACACGCACCTTATTTAGCTCAGTGGAAGTTAGGTTTGGACGCTGCCTGCCTGCCACAGTCTCTTCTCAGAGACTGAAAAAACAAGAATCTCTATAGAACTATTTAAACAAATTATCCTATACAATGTATTGTTGGGGGGTTATCTCAGGGAGAGTGCAGAGCTGTGGTCTTGAGTCAGCATAAGAAAGACAAGGAGGCGGGGAGGAAAGAAGGGAAAAATGGGGAGAAAAAATGAGGGGGAGAGAAAGAATGAGAGAAAATATTGGGGCTTCTTTTAATGTTTTATTATTCAATAAAGCTCAGGAGTCAAGTATTAGGGAATAAACATGATTGATCCATGGAGTGATGGAGAAATGATCACCCCACCCTCTTCTCCACCTTCCCCAATTGAGAGAGACTGCACTGTTGGACCCCAAAGTTTAGGGTCTCAAGTGGGTGCCCCAAGAACCCAGACTCCAGTCCAGTTGATGCAATAGCAAGAGGATTTATTAATCTTCTATATAGAAGGGCAAACCCTGCTCCTAAGAGCAAGAGCCACATCTTACTGCAGCCCCATAAGGGCTTATAAAGGAAAAACCCACAAAACCCACAAGATTACAATTCCTATACAATTTCGTTTCATAGGATCATGGTCTGGGTACAGAGTGATCACAGAGGGGGTACAGTTACATCAACAGGTACATTCTTCCTGAAACCTCAAGGGGGGATATCAGGGCGGAAGTGGAGTTTACACAAAGGTCACGGTGGTCCTTCCTGGAACACCTGCAACTATCCCAGTCACAGCTGAGCACATCTCTTAACAGAAATCTCTTTACATTGTTATATGGTTGCAGGGGAGACTGAACAATGGCTAAGTCAGGTTGCCCTTGGAACTAGATTTTTAGTTTCTCATTTCCTGGTGCTTGAAGTTTCTCTTTTCCTGAGGCTTGGGGGTGTAAGCCTGAAGGGCTAGGGTCTTTCATGCACATCTTTTAAGTCCCTCTTTATTATCTCTGTCCCTCTATCTTCCTCTGAGTAGGCCAGAAAACTCTATGGTCCACTCCATTGGTGGTCTTGGAGTGAAAACACAAACAAATCTCTTACAACACTTCCCCCTTTTTGTCTAAATAAAAAGGAAAGGTTTTGACACTAACATAGTGAAACTTTATACAAAAAGAACAATTATCAGGGATTGTCTAAATACAAAGGAAAAGTATTAACATTAACAAAATGAAACTATATAAATAAGAACAATTATCAAGTAAGAAATACATTCAGTGTCCACTCCATTAGTATTTTGCAAGTTCAGAGAAGATACTCCATTATCTCTCCTATCTTAGTGAATCCAAGTTTTGTATCTAATTTACTTTCTATTATAACTAGGGAAAATTATAACTATAACTATCTAATCTTCAACTCCATCAGAAATCTGAGAAGGATATAATATTACCTAAGTAAACAGAAAGTGCAGAGCAAGCAACTTCCAAAACTATAGAAATGAAAGAGATATCTGGCTGCCTGGACAGTCACCCAAGGTTCCTCTGCAATGTTGGGGCATCCATCTCAACCTACAGGCCTAGAAAATCCGACAGACTTTTCTGTGAAGCAGGAATTTTGAAGGACTCTCCCACCTTGTCTTGGCAAAATTTGACAGTTGCCTTCTTTTGTGTCCTGCTGGTCCAGTTAGGACAGCATACTGTCAGCAGTTGAGGCAAGGGCAGTTTCTTGCCCAGTGGCTAGCTTTGCCACACTTGAAAACAAACTCCCTATGGAGGTTCTTTGATGCCCATCTCCCCTTTCTGAAGTTAACTGGTACTTTCAGGAGCAGACGTGTCTCACTGTCATGAAAATCCTATGCTATTAAAACATTTTAAATGCCTATTCTGTAGGTCTCTGAAGTGTTTGAAGATCATCTGTCTATTTAAAATGTATCTGTTTGGCCTTGAAAACATATCTAATATGACTATAAGTTTGATTGTCATAGATGACCAACTACTAACCTGTTTTTCCTTTATTATCCTAAATAGCTTTCAAGGACTAAAACTTTACATTACATTTCGTACAATACCTTAAACAGGAATAGAAACATATATACAGCCCAGCTAGCTCAGGCGGTTGAGCATGAAACTTTTATTATCAGGGCTGTGGCTTTGTGCCCAATGGTAGGTGTCAGATATTGCAGCTTCTTTTAATGTTTTATTATTCAATTAAGCTCAAGGGACAAATATTAGGGAACAAACTTGATTGATCCACAGAGTGGTGGAGAAATGATCACCTCACCCTCTTCTCCACCTTCCCTGGTGGAAACAGACCACACATCTTTTAGGCCCCTCCTCATTATCTCTGTCTCTCTGTCTTCCTCTGAGTTGTCCGAGAACTCCATGATCCGCTCCACCGGCGGTCTCAGTGTGAAAACACAAACAAATCTCCCACAACAAGAAAGTTTTATTTGTTACATCATCCTGCAATACTCTCACAGAAAACCAGTGTTTAACTCATGACCACAAAGTATTCAAGAGCTGTGCTAGTTATAAAAATGAAGGCTAGGCATCAGCAGCATGGCAGGGTAGTTATTAGGGTGCTCAGCGTGGGCTGAAAGACAAATGAAAAGACTGGAAATGGCAAAAATGTCTCTGCAAACAGAGTTTGTATGATTTACTTCCGTTTATTTTCACTTTCCACCTGTGGGCTGATGACGTTCTCGCTGTGATGAAGGCCTTTCCACCAACAGGAGTTCCCACATCCCACAGCTGGGCTGAGTCCTTTCTAGATCTCTGGTTTTCAGAAATTAAAATAATAAAAATCTGATTTGGGGAACATTGTATTTTGATGACTTCTGTAGATTACAAACTGGAAACAACATTCTCTGGCCTATGTTTTCAAGAAGGACGTAGTCCCAAGAAAGCTGTGGATACCTCAAAGGATGAATATATGTCTTTCAAGCAGTCAGTAGTTCAGGTTTGTCTTCTGGGGTCCCCAAACAGTACACATCAGGTCTACATATTTTTATTCTCCTCACAATTCATTAAGTCATTTTCAAACATCCCTTGCCCTGAGCCAAGATCTGAAAAAGCTTGTTTGGCCAGAGCTTTGGAAGAATAATAACCAGATATAGAACCATAGGAAATATCTGAATCCTAGTGTGGTGGATCTTGCCTATAATCACAGCATTTGGGAAGCTGAGGCAGGAGGATAATCATGAGTTCAAGACCAGCCTGTGCTGTCTGGTAAGTTCTGGACCAGCCTGGGTTACTAGTGAAACTTGGTCAAGAAAAGTGATAAATTCCACATATAATTTTGGAGGGGAGACAATTTAGCCCACAACAGGATTAAATGTGCTATTATCAAAGGATTTAGAATGCCCAATGCTTGGTTGGTGCCATGAAATACCCTTTTAATCTCACTCTGAAATAAAAATCTATGGCTCTACCTCACCTGGCAATGAATTTTCTAATGTTAAAGACTGAGCATTTTTTTAAGGTGCATTATTAAAATGTATTCCCTATAGCAACAGTTTCTAGCAGTCACAGAACATATTTCATAGAGTGGCCCCAGACTCTCCAGCATGTCCTGCAGGAGGCAGGTGGCTCAAGAGTGAGCATTTTAAAAAGGATTTTAAAGTAAACTATTGCAACACAACGAAGAGAAGGAAAAAGTTAAACAAATTATAATTTACACTACTAAAGGAAGAACTGGAGTTAATGGGACTAAGAAAAGACTGGAATAGAGCAATGGACAACACAGAAGAAGAGATATGAAATGAAGATATCTGTTTATGGAGGTTTGAAAAAGTGCTCTTGACATGCACCTCTGTGAAAGAAAGAAGCTTGGGAAGCAAGAGCAGACAGATGGAGGAGATGGACCTCGGTGAGAACGACAAAGTCCTGCTGATCCAGAGAGAAGCCCCGGGTCCAAGGTGGCGACGTTAAGGAAAACCAGCTCTCCTCCATCCTCTTAGGAACTCTAGATCCCATCAGACACTGCTGGAAGTCATGGAGACAGAATGGTTCCCCTCCAACAGTGCTGCATTGAACTAGCAGGACCAGGTCTTTGTGACCTCAAACCAACCAGCTACAGTATGTAGGCACCCCCAGAAGTATGCGTGAGTTGGCTGAGGCGCTCTGCCCAGTCACCAACACCCCTGGAGGTAAGCTCTGGGAGAGCGCTGTCATCTGCCAAGACTTTAACAGCTGAGGGAGAGCATCCCTTTTGTAAGGAGACAGAAAAAAAAAAAAAAAAAAAAACAAAAAACAAAAACAAACAAACAAAAAAAAAAAAAAACAGGTGAAAAGGAATAAATATCCTGAAGGAGACACTAGTGCCCTCTACCAGGTTTGATCTTTCCTCCCCCTCGGGCTGTGCATTTCTCCATCATAGCTGTCACTGCTCTGCATCTTACTATGCTGCTGCTTCATTGTCTCGGGTCTGGAGAAGACAGCACTGGTTCACTGAAACTTTGACTCTGTGTGGACCATTTTCACTCGTAATTTGGAAATGTTGATTATGAGTTCATCTTCAACAGCTATCGATTAATCGGAAACAGAAGATCATGTCTAAAGAGAAGGTTTATGGTGTCTATTATTTGCCAATCTGTATTTGAGTTCTTCCTTGGTTTCCAGTGAACAGATTCTGTTCTCTGGTTTCATCTGTACCTCTGTTTTAACTGCCGCCATGACTTGTCCAGAATTCCCTCCCTTGGAGTCCAGGGATTGAATCTAGGACCTCTTGGGTGCTGAACGTGCTGTTCACAGAGCAACACACTAACCCCATATCCGGTGTGTCTAGGAGCCTAGGAGGATGCTTCTCCTTGGTTCAGGGCATTGTATGGCATGAAGTCCTTCCAGAAGAGTACTTACAGCTAAGAACATAATTTTTAGGAAGTTAACTTTTTAAAGACATAGCAAATTTTCTCTGACTATAAATCAAGAATTTGCAACCATGGAAAAGAATACAATATAGTAAAAATTTGTTTAACACAATTTTTAAAAAGTGACCGTGGCATTACTGACTTATCAGGCAGACAGTGATATCATCCCACAACACTGCTGTAACATTTGTCCTGATGGTCCACACTATCATTGCATTACCTCCACATTTAGCAATTGTGGCATCATTTTTTTGTGTGATTAAAAACAAACCTTGTAATTTCTTTTTTGATTTATTTTGCCAAACTCATATTGCCAAATCCTTTTTTGTCTGAAGAAAATCTTGGGCACAGTTTCTTGATTTCCTGAAATAAAATTTCAATTAAAAACTTTGCCAACTTGGTTATTAAGTGTTCTTTCATGGTATCAACCTTATTATAATCCATGACTACATCTTAACAGTTATTAAAGTTTTTTAAAAAAATCATATATTCGGCTTAAAGAGATATTTTAGTTAAGAGCAATTGTTCCTCTTCCAAAGGACCTAGATTCAATTCCCATCACCCACTAGGGGTTCACAAATGCCTCTAACTCCAGTTTCAACGGGCTCTAACAGCTCTTCTGACCTCTACAGGCACAAGCACTCACATGGTATGCTTACATACACCAGAAAAAAACATACCCATAAATATAGTTTTAAAATCATATATTGTCTATGTATGCATCCATGGCATATTCAGTTGCTATGAGTATTTTATTTCTCCTGTGGACTATGAATGTTTGTAAAAACAATATATATAATACAGAGTTACCTTATAAAATATGTAAGAAACTGCTTCAATTTAAGCCTGCCAGTAATCTATCATAGATTGGGAGGGGCTCATGAGACCCCTCCCTTCCCTGAGGAGCTTTGGGACTCTAATAGTTGCTGGAAGATGGGAGATTCCTCTTCCCTTGCTCAAGTGAGTAACCCCACACATATGCTTAGCAAGCAACCCTAATTAAACACAGTGGGACACACACACACACACACACACACACACACACACACACACACGAAAGCAGGGGTAAGGCTTGTGAAGAAGAGATTCAGTGGGACTGGAAGTGAGAACATATATATATATATATATATATGAAATTGTGGGAGAGTAAGTCTTTATTAAAGTGAAAAATCAAATAACACAAGTAATTCCAGTTACTCAAGAGTCTGAGGCAGAAAAATTGCTTGGGTCCCAGAATTGAAAGCCATCTTGGCAACATAGCAAGATCTTGTTCAATGAATGAATGAAAGAAGACTTGAATAGATATGCACACATCCAACGAAGCCTACAAATGGCCAGCAAATATTTGGAAAGATGACTAGTACCACTAAACACCATTATGGTGATATTTTATTTGTACTGAAATGTGGTTTTATTTGTATGTTAATAAATAAAGTTGCCTGGGGGTCAGAGCTAATAGCAAGCCATCGCAGAAGCTGGGCAGTGGTGGTGCACACCTTTAATCCCAGCTCTTGGGAGGCAGAGCTAGGTAGATCTCTGTGTGTTCAAGGATACAGCCAGCATGGCGACACACGCCTTTAATCTCAATACCAACCATAGAAGACCTGGAGGTCTGTACAGACAGGCAGTGATGAGGTGGTCATGTGGTTGGGTTTACAACCAATGAGAAGGCAGAACAGAAAGTCTATATAAAGACTTTAACACAGGAAGTAGGTCTCTCTTGGCTGAAGAAAATAGCTGCAGAGTGAAGGGTAAGGCTCTTAGCTCTGACCTCTTGGGCTTTCATCCTCCCATTGGCTCTGTGTTTCTTATTGAATAAGACGGTTACTTCTACACACCATCAAACTGTGAACAAATGGCAGCAAGGTGTCAGCTCACACTAGTCTGTGTGGCTCTTCCGTCTGTTTCAAGTTCTTTGCCTGGTTTTCAGATGTTTGTCTTCTGTGTCCTCTCTTGGTGATGCTAGCTCATAAAGGTGGTCCATAAAAATTCCAGACGTGGGACAGTTGTTATGAAGAAAATAAATTCTATAAAAACAGTCCACTCTCCCTCGGATGCCTTACTAGAAGGAAGCCCAAAATCTTAGAGCAGAGAGGAGAAGGCACACTTCTCAGAAGGACACTAATGCAACCTAGGGTCCCCATTGTCATCACCTAGTGACTCTCACAGTCCGCGCCATGCCGTTCATCCCCCTTGGAGACTACAGGTTCAGTATTTTGAACTCGAGGAAATAAAAGCCTGCACTCCATAACAGCAGTTACATCATGACAAGCAGTTGATGTTCCAGACCCTCAACTCTTTCCACTCCTCATTTGTCCCTGTAAGGCTTCCGTACAACATGGATGATTTCCATTTCCCAAGCAGGAATGAGTTTCAAAGTAATTAAACTGATGTGTAGTAGAAAGTCTCTGTCAACTCTAACTATAATATGACTAAAATGTAATAAAAACTAACCTCCCCAAATAACCTAATTAAGATTGATAAAATATAAGCTCCCCTTGCATTTAAAAAAATATAAGCAGTAAATGAAAGGAGTTTATTATTATTATTTTGTTCTGTTTCATTTTAGCAAACTCCCAAGAGCAGCCTGATGAGTGACTTCAGTGCCTTTACTGGCCACAAACACAGACAGATGCAATGAGGTGTAATTAGGACTTTGGTGACAGGCACTTTCAATAAACCCTCAATTAGCTGGAACCCCGTGTCCCCAGGGCACTGAGATTGGCTGCAGTTTTTCCTTGGCTTCGCGTAGAATGGACGTTTTTGTCACTTTATATTCTCCATTATGTAAACAAATGGAAAACGCAGAGAACCGGGCCTTCTGCACTCACTGACCAACGCTTTGGGAAGGAAATGAGTCTTACTTCCTCCATCAGCGGGGCTTCTCTTGTGAAAGCTCATGCTAAAGAATCAGGTCGTTGGAAAGGAAACTGAAGTTCTGTTTCCAGCCCATGCTCAGACTTGAGATTGCACACACAGGAAGAACCAGCCATGGAAAAGCCTTGGTCTAGAAAGCACCGTTTCATCTCTCCAAACGGCCTGAGGTATAAAAACTGTCATGCAGATTTTGACGTGGTATTTGAATTATTGGTTCTTTTTATATAACTATTAACATTTGTTTCTAAATAGCTTTACTGGGTTGTAATTTACTTATCATGTAATTTATCTATTTAGAGAGGAAAGTCCAATAATTTTTAATATGATCACAATTATATAACCATTATTACTCTAGATTTTTAGGACATTATCGCCACATCAAAAATAAACTCCATAACCACTCCTTATTTTCCTTCCTTCAATCCCAAGCCCCATAGAATCACTTTTACTCTCTATATGTACCAGTGTGTCTATACATATGCTCATTCTGGACACGATCATAAAACATTTCCTCCTAAGTATATGTTTCACTAATATCTTTTCATTCTCCCCTCCCCATTAGTTCCTATAAAATTTTTAGTTCAAGCAATGAATCCTTATAGCATATAGATAGAATTTTTGAAGCGTGAACTGGAACGGGACACCAAGTTCTTCAAGATGGGGATATCCTGAAGACAAGACTATCTAGTCAAGGGGGAATGGCAGTAAGAGTATTTGTTCATGTATTCCTTTAGACGTCTAGAGAAGAGGAGCAATGTCAGTGCTGAATTTAGATTATAGTCAGAAGTAATCTTTATACGGTCTCATGTTGGGGATAACCCCTAAAGAAGTAAAATGGATTATGATTGGCTCTTGCTGATCGCCTTGTAAGTAGAATTTGTATGTTCATTTATTAACACTCCGCCATTGCTCTTCTGTCCCAGCACATCAGGTCAAATCCTTGCTGTATCGCCTCCTCTTTTGTGACCAGACGAAAGAACGTGGCATTTCTGTGCATTGTGTTCTCTCTGTTCAGTGACAATAATATAGTTGTCCACAGAGTTTTTAAAAACCTACTCAGATAACTAAACAGTGCTCACCTTATGTGTCTGCAATTCAATCATATCTTATTATAAAGGGGTAAATCCGAAACTGCCAGCCTCATTGACACTTTAACTGGGCCTTAGTGACATGAATAAAGGTTGGTACAAACACAAACTTTTTTCTCCTGGATCAGTCTTCTCCCTGTTTATGTCCTTTGACCCTTGGCCACACTCCTTTCTCTTGTTTCCTACTCGGTTTCTCATCTTGTTTTGCTAATTGAACTAGTCCTTAGATTGTGAGTGTTCCACTGAACTAGTCCCTGGATTGTGAGTGTTCCACTGAACTAGTCCCTGGATTGTGAGTGTTCCACTGAACCAGTCCTTACATTGCAGATGTTCCACTGAACGAGTCCCTGTGTTGCAGATGTTCCACTGAACTAGTCCTTATGTTGCAGATGTTCCACTGAACTAGTCCCCATGTTGCAGATGTTCCACTGAACTAGTCCATGGACAGCAGATGTTTTTCTGCTTTCCCAACACCCCTACTGGCTCCCTGCTTCCCGGAACAGTGTGCCAGCCATTTACTCTATTGGCATCGACCCAGGTCTCTTTCCCTTCACTGCTTCCCCCCAATTGTCCAGCACCCCTACTGCTGTTTACCACACTGTCTGGCATGAGTAACTTCTCTTTCTATCCAAAGCAGAAAGGGCTGGCCAAGAGATGGATAATATGTAAACCAAAGTCAACTAGGAGGCCAGTGAAAAGTGGAAAATTGTGAAGTCAAGGAAAATGCCAGTTCTTTCATTTTAAAACAGTGATGGAGAAAGACCACCAACACAGAAGCCCAATGCTCAAGGGAAGGACTAAGATCACAAGAACTCTGGAGCTTCTGAAAGTTTCAAAGTGGAAATGTTGGAAATTTACTACTTTGGGACAGTGAACAGAGTAGAAATGTAAGAACCTAGCAGATACGGGCCAAATGCAAATTTTGTCAATAAACACAATATGACTATGATCTTGAATTATAACCTATCTGTAAAATGTTTAATGGTTATCTATCTTGTAGGAATGCCATAAAGATTAGAGATGATACAATGTGATTCATCAATAAAGATGAGTTGATGAGAGGGCCCTTGAATTGGAAAAAAAAAAAAAGAGTCCCCCAAATGGGCACTAAAGGAGAGAGTTCTGAAGATGGGAGGGTTTAGGGATGGAGAGACTTAGAAAGTCAGATACCCTTCTTCAGCTTATTGATGCAACTGAACAAAATTTCGCTTTTAACAAACACATTGACAGTGGTTTCCTTTCACCACCAAGCTAGCAGCACTGAAAATTCCTATTGTATTTCAAATAATAAGAAGAGAAAATACATGAGTTCATAGAACCATTTGCTCCTCTGTGGCTCTGTGGGAACTTCAGGACAGTGACCCCACAGTTGTCTCTCCTGTGAACATGGAGTGATGATGAAGTGAACCTTACTGGAAGACTTCATCTATATGTATGAAAAACTGTAATTGCAAGCTGTCATTGGAGCTGTGTTTATGTCTGAAGTCAGTATAGAGAAGTCACCGATGAGTAAGTGTTCTGCATGAGATGCTGAACTCAGAAGAAGGATGTGAAGGGTGGAGCAAGAGAGGGGATGTGGAGATTGTCGTGGACGAAGAGTAGAGCAAGAGAGAGGGTGTGGGGATTGTCGTGGGATGAATTCTGTCTCCCCAAAATGTACATGTTGAATCTTAACCCCTGTACTTCAGAATGAGACTGTTTCAGATAGAACCTGGAAAGAGGTAATTAAGGTGAAGTAAGGTCATGTAAGTGAAGCTGGTCATACTCCAATAACTCTGTCCCTACAGGAGAGGAGATTAGAACACAGAGTGAGATACTGGAAAAGGAAGGTCATGTAAACACACAAACACAAGAAGGCAGCTGAAAAAGGAGAAACCATCCCTGTAACACTCCGACTGTGGCCTGCTAGCCTCCATGGTCATGAAAAAATAAACTTCAGTCATTTAAACCACTCTCTTTGTCCCATTTTGGCGTTGAAAGATTTACTCAGGAGGCAACAGAATGAGCTGGCTGGACCATGACCACAGGCAGAGCCAGAGACTGAGGAGAGAATGGGAAGAGTGAGTGGGTAGGCGATGCAGACCATGGCAGGATCAGGGTGACTCACTGAATTTTAACATTTGGCTGGAAGTCAGCAGTTCTATCATTCTATTAAAAGTCCAAATCTCTGTTAATGGGGTGCTGTCTACAATACCTTGTGGTTTGTTTATATTTTGGTTGATGAAGGAACCAAGGGATTCAACAAGGGTAGCAAAGTGACTTAGAAAGTTATTCTTACTAGCAAGAAACAAGAGAGAAGAAGAAAATGAAAACCTTGACTGGCAACAATATGGTGAGAGAGGAGCCATAAGCAGAGCAGCTTCTGGGACTACGGCTGTGACTGTACAGTCCTGCATGAATGTCCTTGAGATGCAGGGCTTCTGTCTTTAAAGGCTCAAACAGATTTTGAAAGAGCCCATGAATTCTAAATAGATACAGACAAAGGACGGGGGCTTAGTAGATAATTGTCACTGGGACACTACTTTATATTGGTTTTCATGCTCTTACATTTAACTAAAACAAATAGATGGGACACTGTAGCAGGAATCTTAAAAGTTCTTATTAATAAAATCAAACCCGAGGCCAGTTATTGGGGTGAATGCTGGAAGATCAAAGAAGCAGAACAAGCCACAGTAACCTCACTTTGCCAATTCCTCAGCTGGTCTTGTTTCCTCAGACTAGAAGCTTCTGAGTCCTCATCCGAATGTGTCTCAACTGAACTGTGCTGCTCAAAGCCTAAAGGCCTATCCAGCCAAATGCTTCTAGTTTCTGGTCTTCACACCTTATATACCTTTCTGCTTTCTGGCATCACTCCCTTGGATTAAAGGCTCACTTTCTTGGAATAAAGGTGTGAGTCACCATGCCTGGCTCTTTCCAGTGTGGCCTTGAACTCACAGAGATCCAGAGGGATTTCTGCCTCTGGAATGCTAGGGTTAAAGGCGTGTGCTACCACTGCCTGACCTCTATGTTTAATATTGTGGCTGTTCTCTTCTCTGACCCCAGATAAGTTTATTGGCATGCACAATATTTTGGGGAACACAATACCACCACAGGACACCCTGTCATCAAGCTCAGGTTTCTTCTGAAAAAAATTCAATAGAGGATTGTGAGATAGCTCAGCTTTTAAAATGTGTATATGAAGACCTGAATTCAATTTCCAGAACACACACACACACACACACACACACACACACACACACACACACACACACAAAGCCAAGCCTAGTGTACCCTTGTGATTCCACAGCTGGGAAGGTAGAAATGGATGGGTCCCTGGAACCTGCTGGTCAGCCAGTCTAGCCCACTTGGCAAATGCCAGGCCAGTGGGAGACGCTGTCTAAACAAAGTAGACTAGCCTATTGCAGGATGGCATGCAAGGTTTGACCTCTGCTTTCCACAGTCATGTGGACCCACACACATGCACACCCACCCATACATATATAAACACACATAGACACAATTTTTTTTTGAAGATTAAAAAAAGTTTCCGTGAAGTAAACAGTTTGGGTATGTTGGCTTAATGTGAGCAGAAAATTGGAATTTAGATGCCGTGCATTGAATCAATTAACCTACATTTAATAGGCAATCAAATTACGGCTAGAGTAGTGTCTTGGAGTTCATCTTTGTCTTGAGAACTATGAAATGATAAAAATCCTTGAGTATTAATATAAAAGATGCTAAAAATGAAGATGGACTGTTAAAAACTCTTTCTTCAACAGTCTAAATACTTTAGTATCTCTAAAATACATGGTATTTTAATATGGAAAGCAAATTATTGTGATAGAGGGCTACTACTGTTTTTTTTTTTTTTTAATATTGCACAATGTCCACCTCTCCATCTGTGGCTCCACTTTCTTCCATTAGCTCAGTTATCCAAGGTCAAACACAGTCTAAAACTATCGGATGCAAAACTCTAGAAGCAACAATTCATAAATTGTGCATTGGGTGAGATGATGAAATCCCACTTCATTCTGCTTGCCCCTGCCCAGGACACAAATGATGCCCTTGGTGGGCATGTCCAGGCTGCAGGCTATCCACATGTTAATTATTTATCAGCCCTCAGTTGTTGGGTCAACTGCCACAGTATTGAAATGCTAATATTCAGATGACTTTCTTTACGTATGGATTCTGTAAAGTGGCAATTAAGGTATTCAAAACAGAAACCATAATATGTTTACTTCCAAAAGAGTGGGAAAAAAAATCAATGAGAAGAGAAAAATGTGTATGCTGAGGTTACTAAGATCTCTGCACATTATAATAACGTATTTTGAGAGGGCATATTAATAAAGTTTTTGTGACAGCATGCTGTTAAAGGTGCCCTGCTTACATTTAGCCCATTAACCATGCGTAAACAATACATAGGTGTTACCATGGGCATGCACACCGGAAAAGGAAGGGAATGCAGGAACTTAGCTCTTTGTGGCTTCAGGTATCTCCCAGAAGCCTTTGAACAAAGCCCTCTTGAGTAGGGGATACTACTGTACTTGTCTTTCAGCTGCACAAAGCATTTTACTTTATGAAGATAAATTTTCATCTCATGACTAGATTTTTGAGTATGTTTTTTTCAGTTTTGTCCTTAGTAATTACTATTCCAAGTAAAGACTTGAATACTGTCCTTTTTATACGTGTAGTTTTATTGGCTACAACTTAATTTTTCAGCACAGTTCCCAACTTCTGAAACTGAGGTTTGAGCTGCACCATTTTTTCAGTTCAGCACAATGTGCCCACATGCTGTGGTGAGCTATTGACTCATTTTTCCCAGCTCTGCTTACCCGCAGGGGAAACATCTTCCTGGATGAACTGTCCTGGTAGACTTCTCACAAGGCTGACTCCACCTACAGAAAGACTGAATAAACCAGAATCATGTTGATATTTTATTCCTTTCTTCCTTAGCTCCAAGTAACTTTCTTAAAACATAGCAAACTTCATAATGATTGGGAACTAAACTGGTTAGACAGAAATATTTTAGTCATCAACAGCTTTTGTGAGTTAAGCTTTTCTATGGCTAGCAATTAAAAACGAGTTTCTATATTGGACAACATACCATAATGATAATGATAAATCTACTATGCCCAGTCTAGCAATACATTCATGACAAAATGATATTTTTTAAAAAATTTTGGGCCAGGGAGATGGATCAGCAAGTAAAAGCTAGCTGTCAATGTCTGATGATCTGACTTCAATCCTTGTGCTCACATGTAAAAAACTAGCTGTGGAGGAGGTGGGCATATGTAATCCCAGCCTCCAAACAGTGAGAAGGGATGTGGAAACAGGAAAGTTATCTGGATGTCCAAGAGATCATGGGTCAGCTAGCTTGAAGCAAGCTGTTCAGCAGAAACAAGGAGAGAGATCCTGCCTCAACAGGGCAGAAAGTGAGAACAGACTCCCCAAAGTTGTCCCCTGAACTCCACAGATGTGTCATGGCATTCTTTCCTTCCTCCGTTCAAAAAATAAAATATTTTAATAAAAATTATTAACCAATGAAATTGGATTTAGTAGCCAGGCTATAATACTGCCGTGGAACACTTCCTGGTTCCTGTCTGGCTGGACCTTTTCTCCGGACCTTTGTCCATGACTGTCACCACTCTCTAGAGTGTTTTCCCTTTATCGCCAGTTCTGGTCCATTCTTTAGATTCCAACTGACACATCACCTCCTTCTAGAAGTCTTCTTTGGTTTCACTGCCTAAAGAAGCAATTTGCAATGATTGAATGTTTTCCCTTGGATTTGTTTTTGTGTTATTATTTTCATTTCTTTCCCATCCCCATCCAGCTGACTGGGACAGCGTGTGAACAGAAGCATGTGGAGCATGGCGAGAGGATGAAGACAGTGTTTCTTTTGGAATATTCATAAAGCTTTGCAAGAGAAGCACTGTTTGTCCCATGATGGAAGAGATAGCATTCCTTCTCATCCATGGTAGCTCATGCAGCCAGTGTGACCGTTCGGAGAAAGGGGAACAGTTGGTCATCTGAGCCCAGGTTCCTCTCCTCTATTTGTCTTGTGCAGTTGTTGTCCATTAGCCAAACCCCGTGCTTTTCCTAGCTTGAATTTATTCCTCTTCTCTGCTCATAAACTACTGAGATTGCTAAAATGGTGGGATTAATCACATTCACTTAAGCTCCTCTCAGGTAGAGTGTTACACAGTGTCAGGGTAGGAGGATTCCAGGCAAGGGCAGCAATCTGCTGACCACAGAAGTCAGACCCGACAAACCTGGACTTCGGAGCCTCCATTCCCTCCCCAAACCCCCTCACTTCGGACCCAGGCACATAGTAATGAGTCAGTCATTGCTTTTATGTTCAACCTTCTGTCCTTATGGCAGTCCTAACAGGTGATATGAAGTCATCAACAGTGAACAATCTGTTGTATACAGCACATGCATGAGCAGGCAGAGTCATTCAGCCAATCAAAGGCTGGTGTTGTCTCCAAATTCCAGGAAAAAAGAAACAGCATCAGAATATGGGGTCATAAAAAGCTGGAGATGTTGCTCAGTGCTAACCCAGCGTGAAGGAACCCCTGCGTTCCACCAGCAGCACTCTGGGAACTGCTTGTGGTGGCACACACCTCTACTACCAGCCCGCAAGAGGAAGAGATGGGAGGATCAAAGTTCAGTGTCCTCCTTAGATACATAACAAGTCCAAAATAATAAAAACAAAGCGTACACACACACACACACACACACACACACACACACACACACACACACACACGTGCACATGCATCACTGGACTCACTATGAAGTAGTCACAGGCAGTATGGACTCAGTGCTCACCTGCTCCTGATCACAATGCTGTCCTTTCTATCTGTCCCTAGAGTGATGCGGCCATCCCCACAGTAGCATGTCAATTTGTTGCTCCCACCAAGTGAGCCAGAGATGATAATGCCAATCTAGTTGAGTCAACAAATACTAATTTCATTCTGGAGGAAGAAAGTATGATGACAACTTTTCTGAAAGTAAATACATCATTATTTGCACTTCCCTGGATGTGAACACATATATACATAATACAGTTCAGCTGTTCTCAACTGTTCCTTAGTCCAAGGGGTCTTGTGTGGGAAATCCTGCATAGATCCTAACACTCACCAACATCATCAAAACAGGATTTACAGCCTGCTGCAAAGCAAGAGCCCCAGCAATGACAGCGAAAGAGTGGATGTCCACTTGAGATGTAGCTGGTAGACATTGGAGCCCCATCCACTGGAGAGAGGGAGGGAGAGAGGCAGAGAGGGAGGGAGGGGAGAGAGAGAAAACAGCTTATATCAAGTGCTTTCTATCTAAACTATTTTTAAAAGCTTTATTTGTTCTTCTCATGGAAATTATGATGTTGCCCAACTAGGGCATGTGCTTATTGCCATAAACAGCTCATGATTTTCCATTTGTAAAGAGATGTCATATGACTTCAGTAAGCTAAAACCACTCTGGAAACAAGGGAAAATAAGCTGAGTATTAAGCATGGTTCCAGATCTAATATTCCTCAACAAATTGCTTATCTGTATTTAATAATTCTGATTAGCCCCTTATGCCACTGTGTGCTCTCACAGGATACAGTTGCATTTCCCAACACGTAGGTATAGAATGTACCTGACAAATGGAGTTACTTTAAATATATTTATTGCTGCCTACTTAAGTCTCCTAGTTGTCAATGATTTTGTTCTCTGCTCATAAGATAAAGCCTGTTGTAAACCAACACAAATCTTTTCCTTTAATGTGTTCTATAGCTTTATATGTTTAAGTATTTTCTCCATAATTTGGATTTCATCCATGCTCTGAATAATACATATCATTCATTTTATATATAATATCATGAGGGGGTTGCATATGTGCTATAGCATGCACATAGAGGTTGGAGGACACCTTCATAGAGTCAGTTCTCTCCTTCCACCTTCACATGGCTTTCAGGGATCAAACTCAGGTTTGCACTGTAAGCAATCTCTCTCTCTCTCTCCCTCCCTTCCTCCCTCCCTTTCTCCCTCTCTCTCTTTCTCTCTCCCTCCCTCCCTCCCTCTCTCTCTCTCTCTTTCTCTCTCCCTTCCTTCCTCCCTCCCTCCCCTTCTCTTCTCTTCTCTTCTCTTCTCTTCTCTTCTCTTCTCTTCTCTTCTCTTCTCTTCTCTTCTCTTCTCTTCTCTTCTCTTCTTCTTCTTCTTCTTCTTCTTCTTCTTCTTCTTCTTCTTCTTCTTCTTCTTCTTCTCTCTCTCTCTCTCTCTCTCTCTCTCTCTCTCTCTCTCTCTCTCTCTCTCTCATTAAGCCAGGGTCACATGTATCATTTATCTTCAGTTGGCTTGAAGTCTCTATGTAGCCAAATGGCTTTGTGTTTTCATCTTGCTGCCTCCAATTCCTGAGATTTGTTGGGATTAAAGGTGTGTATACACCACCATGCCCTGTTTATGTGTTGCCAGGAATTGAACTCTGGGTGTGTAACCATCATATCCCATTTATGTATTTATTACTGGGAATTGAACTCCTCTGGGTGTTGTACATGCTGGACCAACTGAACCATATTTCAGCCCTTCTATACCTCAGTTCTGAGAGATAATAACCTGCATCTTTAACTGAGTGATTACTGGGTCTCAGACATTTGGCTAAGCTATATATGTACATGTCATTTAATCTTAATAACATTCTGAAGTTGGTGATCTCTCTCTCTCTCTTTTAGTCCAAAGAAGCACAAGGAAATTAACTCACATATGTAAAGAGATCACTACAGCCTTTGGGCTGAGGCAGGCTGACTGCAGAGCCCTTGCTTCTAATGGCTGCTACACAGCCATGTCTTGGTATCCATAGGTATTGGCCCTATGACGCCTTCTAAATCTGTGGATGCCCTACGTCTTTATATAAAGTAATGTAGCATTCCCATATCACCAAACATAACTCATCATGCCTAACAGAAGGTAAATGTTATGTACATAGTTATTATATTGGATTGTTTAATTCATATACATAGTTATTATACTGAATTGTTTACAGGTGACTGGCAAATATTTTCACATGAGTTTACTGAACTCATGGGTGCAGAATTATAGTACTGATTTTGGCCAGTGTGTGGCATGGCAGCAATGTCTTGGGACATTGAAGAAAGGCCTTGCCTTCTTCACAGTTGATGTCAGAAAGCAGTGACCTCTGGGAATTCCAACTCAAAGATTAACTTTGCCTAACCAGCCAGCTAACAAGTCCCCTGGGGGTGAAAATATACGACACTTTACAGCTCAGTAGCCCTGGGTCATGTGGCAGCCCCCGCCTTTATAGGAAATCTGTTCATTTATGGGCCATTTACCTCACTCTGTGCTTTCACTGTGAAATGGTTCATCTCTCTTGTGGGCAAAGAGTTCACTGTAGGTTGTGATTATTTCTATCTTCAAACACTGTCTTCTATATTTTTAAAGGTTTGTGATTTTATGCAAATCTCTATAGTAATGAACTTTAACGTTATGAAGACTAAAAATTAATGTTTTTCTGATGTGAGGTCTCACTCTGCAACTCAAGCTGGCCTGAATCTTACTATATAGCCCAAACTGGCTTTGAACTCACAGAAATCCTCCTGCCTCAGTCTCCCAAGTGCTAAGATTACAAGTGTGAGCTACTGAGTATCCCTTAACCACAGCTGCTGCCCTTCTCAAAGAACATGGTTTATTATGTGAATCTGCATTATCTTCCTGTGTTCTTTCCATTATTCCACTCCTCTTTCCCCGTTTCCTGCATTTCCTTTATTCTCTATTCCATTTCATACTGGTTTTTAAAATTTGTTGATATCGAAATGATAACATTAGAAAGCAAACTGCGCTCACTGGGAAGACAGAGGAAACTGTGGTGCTTTAGGATCTCATTCTACCTGCTATTATCCTTGGGAACACGGAAGCGAAGCATCTACCAGGCTCCTCTCGTACAGCAAGCATGGGGGCTTAAGGCACAGTTGCTGGCTTGTTTATTTGAAATTTCGTGGAGAAAATGTCAAAGAGGTGAGTGTGATCACTTGATTTCTTAATAGTCTTCTGAAAATTCCTGTGCTTCCTATGTCAAAGTCTAAGAAGCCAGAAATTATTGTAAATAAACAGGACAGAAAGAACTCAGCATAGGATATTGTTACGTGAAAGATTAGGGAAGCCTCATAGGCTCAGTGAGACAACATCAGCAAAATGCTGCATCAGACAGAAACAGTTCATCCAAGGAAGGCTGGACCGACGAGGAGGGCAAAGCCCTGGTCAGAGATGCTGGTTGACACACAAGAAGGAAGGAGAAGCCCAGCCTCCCTGCTTCTTGCAGCCTTCCTTCCTTCCAGTATCATTTATTGACTGAAACTAGCCAAAGGCAGGGTGGCATGGAGGCTGAGAATGGAACCTACCCCCTGTCATCCCCTCTGATCCAGAGCAAGGAGGACTGGAGGGCTGGATCTGGGAGACATCGGGCAATGCTCGCATCATGCCCAGAAAGCATCTTTATACAACTCACCTCTCTATCCTCTGGCTCGTTCATTCTTTCTGCCCCCTCTTTCAAGGTATTCCCCAAGCCTTGGAGAGGGTGGTGTGAATGGCCCATTGGGACCAAACCCTCCACTTCCCTTGTTCTGGGCACTTCAGTCAGTTATGAGTCCATAATTCTATCGTTGAGGAGGGGGAACGGACACAAGGAGTTCAGGTCCCCTCTCCTGTGTTGGGTGGGGAATCTGAACTCTGGTCTTCGTGCTTAGCCGGAAAGCTGCCTTATCCTTTGCACCATCTCCCTAGCCCCTGTCGAGCCCATTTGCAGCGGAGTCTGCAAGCATTCAGAAGCCAAACTCCTCACAACACAATCATCTCCTAAAAACCACACTTCAGTTGCATTGGAAATGAAGTTTTGACACTAATTTCAAGGGGGACAAAAGCATTCAAAACACGGCATCTACAATAGGATCAAATTAAATTGATGCTTGCTGTAACTAAGAATTTGTTTCATAACCAGACATAATTACATAGACTTGATTACACAATAACTAGGAATAAGTAGAGAAAATTATAAACACCCTCATAAATAATCTTTTTAAACTTCTAATTACTTGAGTAAAACCATTTAGTTTAGAAATAAAGAATTCAGTGGATAAATAGGGCAGAAAAACTTGGATGTTGAGGCAATTAAATTCTGAGTTTAATTCCTGCTATTATGTAATTATGCCATCGGAAGATACTTTGTCTTCCACAACCTTGTGATTATTTTCTTATAATGCTGAAAGAAAACAGAGCTAGACGGGCCTGAGGAAGCCCCTCTGTATCCACTCCTTTCCAGTTCCCCACAAATGAAACTGGGGCCCATCATGCAACTGTGGTCTGTCATTTCCTCCATTCTACATACACTTCCTATGCGTACATGCATGTATACATATGTTCCTTTTGACTTACAAAAGTTGTATCATGTCACCTCTCACAAAATACACTAAGAGTTTACACTTTGATTTAAAAAGTCTTGATCTCTAAAATCTCTTTTAGTTATTTAACTAACAAATATGTAATGTATACACTTTTTAATGCGCTGACTCTGACACCCTTTATGATCATTGGATCCTATTCGTCCCCTTGTGTGGTCCCCTCCCTCGAATACAGTGGGAAAGCCAAGCAACCCCATTCTGTGGAATAGAATGCAGTAGTGCTGATAGAACGATGCTTCCACAGCTGGCTTACATAAAAACTTCACTTCCCACTCACCACGGGTTCCACCGTTGACTTCTTAGCTTTTATACTGTAGTAAAAGCTGATGGCCATGCAGACTTGGAAGAAGATACTTCCACGACCAAGCCTTCCCTCTTGGATGACACTTCAACAGCTCCATAGAAACTCTAGGACAGGTGTCCCAGGCCCACATTCCTGACCCACAGAGACTCTGGAGTGGATGGACATGCTATTTTAAGCTGCTGATATTGTGATAGTTTGATGCTCATACCTAATGCATATATGTTCTAAAACTTAAAAGCTAAAAAACACTCTGTCACATCTCTCCCTATAGTTAGCCAGAACAAGAACTGCTATGAGTATTAATCCAGAGAATCTTACAGTACTTAAAGCTTTTAAAGGCAATCTGCAATAAGTATATTTGATATTGTCATTTTTATAAAATTCTCTGATTCACAAATTATGTCCAGATCTTAGAGTCAGGTTATAGAGATGGCTCAGTAGGTAAAGCCCTTACCACAGGAAACTGAGGATCAGAATTAGATGCTTAGCACCATAAATTCTGGGTGAGTGTGGTAACTGCCGTCAGCTCCAGCACTTGTGGAAACATGAGGCTCCTGGAGCAAGTTTGCTAGCTAGACTAAACAAATAGCAGGCTCCAGATTCAAGTGAGAGACCCTGCAGATATGTAAGGTGGTGAGAGCTTAAGGGACACATGGCTTACACATCCATGCAAACCCACACATGTGTGTGAGCACATACATATGAATACCCATATATACCACACACATAGATACATGCCCCCAAAGAAAGGTGTCTAGGTTAGACAAAAGTAATACAGAATTACCTCATGAGTACCTGGGGAGAAAAGACAGTCAGAGTTATACATGCGTTTTGGTTGAATTGTGTCCAATATCTAGTGCTATTTACAACTTCCAGAAATTCAAGCACCTTAATATTAATAAGATTTTGTATTGTGAGACCTATTGCTTATAATAAAAAATGGACCTGAAGATCATCACATGTGCATCCCTAGTATCTTTGGCATAGCCAATGCAGACTGCAATGCGAGGCACTCATTACCAAAAGAATAGAAACAAAATAGAAAGCATTGTGTTGTATGATTCAAAACCAAGTCCTTGCATTCACCCTATACAGAAAATACTGTTCCTTACCCCTCAAAAATAACCTCACGTGACTGGAAATAACAGGGTCAAAACTAGTGCGAAGGACTGACTCACGTTTGAGAGGAAGAATGGACTAGGGATAGGAAGATGGCTAAGTGTGCAAAGCACTTTCTGTTCAGGCATGAGGACAGAGTTCAGATACCAGAACTCATAGAAAGGTTGGGCTGGCATGTAATTCCAGAACTCAGAGGGAAAGCTGGCCAGCTAGAGTAGCCACAGGGAGAGACTCAGCTCTGTAAGTCAAGTGGGGAGTGATAGAAGAAGATTCCCAACTCTAACATCTGACCTATAGACACAGCACACACACACACACACACACACACACACACACACACACACACACACACATACCCTTCACACATGTTAACCTACTTCTATATATCCACGCATGCCACACATACACACGTAAAAGTGAAAACAAAACCCAGATAAATAAAAAAGAAAGTGTGTATTTCACTCAGAACAAAAGGGTGCAATCTTTTTCTGAAAAGGGCCAGACACTAAATATTTATGGCTTTGTAAACCATGAGAGATCTTTCATGATAATTCAGTCCCAATGTTACAGCTGATATATGTAGCTAGAGTTTTCCTGCCTGGCCCACAGTCAGGACAAATCCTTGTCACCTGCCAGTCCCACAGCCGCTCAGACCCAACCAAGTAAACACAGAGACTTATATTGCTTACAAACTGTATGGCCGTGGCAGGCTTCTTGCTAACTGTTCTTATAGCTTAAATTAATCCATTTCCATAAATCTATACCTTGCCACGTGGCTCGTGGCTTACTGGCATCTTCACATGCTGCTTGACATGGCGGCGGCTGGCAGTGACTCCTTCCGCCTTCCTGTTCTTTTTTTTCTCCTCTGTGTTAGTCCTGCCTATACTTCCTGCCTAGCCACTGGCCAATCAGTGTTTTATTTATACAGAACGATATCCACAGCAGATGTATAACTGGAGGATGTGGCCATCTTCTAATAAAAGGGTACTTTTAGTCAGACATGTCTTATCCATCAAGGATGAATATGTTGGAGATTTTGTCCCTGATGTGGAAGTGTTGAGATGGTAGATCTGTTTAAAGTGGGATGTCTGTAGGTCACTGAGGATGTAACCTTAAAAGGAATTATGAGACCCCAGTATGTCTCTGGCTTACTGGTCCAAGATATAACTTATTGCTGTCACACATACTTTCTTCATTGCCACGTCCCACACTATGACACCATCGATTTATTATCATCTATCATACTTCGCCATCATAGAAAGATCTCTGTGTCACAATTATGCTGATATAAGCATTATGCCCTTGACCCACCCCCAAAACTGTGAGTCTTGTGAGCTTTTTATTTAAAGGTTGGGGTTTACTCAGTTATTCTTCATAGTAACAACAATAACAACAACAAACCTGATGAACACAAATTTTATTTACAAAATTACTCTGTAGAAAGATTGTCCGGAGGTCTGGCTGACTCTGCTTCCACACCAGAATCACCATAATTTGGTAAAGACAAAGGGATTATGAAGCTGAAGTCTTTTAACCTGACACCCAATTAAAAGTATACCCAGATTAGAAAACATCCAGCAGCCGAGAAGAACCTCCTTCTCTTACAGTACCATTCCACCACGGCTTCCTAATCTGTTGAGTTGACCCTGCTGAGGACAGTCTTTCATCTTTGAATCACAATTTTTACCTGGGTCTACAGTCATGATTTTTGTACCTCTAGAATTTGGGTTGTAGAGCTAAAACAGAGTCATCCATGTGTTCCCTTATTCTTTGGGTAGTGGAATCAGAGCTTGGTTTTGTCTTCTGCCTATAAGGATGACACTCATGATAGAGGTCAGGACCATAAGAAATACAGCTGCCTCAAGTTATAAAAGCACTGTGAAAATAGTATGTTTTAGAAAAACAAGTGTACTGTATAGAATTTTTATTGTTTTCAAAACTGGAAAAGCAAAGTGCTTTTCATTTATTTACATGACAGCCAAAAACTACAGGGGTTAAGTGAGCTTATCTTTCTTCTTCTAATTTCAGGATGCTAGATCTTTAAGGTATAAAGTGGATTCCTAAGAGACAGAACTTGAAACAAGACATGTTTGAAATCTTCTTGGAGATTATAGAGCCACAGCCAGTTTCCTGTAAGCAAAAATAAAGATGAAACCCAAGTCTAAGGAGCTGCAGAAATGGCTAAAAGCAGAAAAAAAAAGAAGCCACTTTCTGGCCCAGCCTCCACCTCCTCCACAACCCAGACAAGTGGGTGGAGCAGCTCTGCCCATGAGGCACACAGAAGATCTTCAGAGCCTGTGCTGAGAACTCTGGCTAACCCCTTGGCCAACTTCTGATCCACAGACCAAAATCCCCCAAGGGTCAGAGGATATCGATGAAATACACAGGAAAGGGTCAAACGCTAGCTCCCAACCATAACAGCTTCTGGCCTAGCCTTCCGTTTCCCCTAATTATGGTTATCCCCACATTAGGGTGGGAAAGTGTTCTAAAATACTTCTTCAGGTTTCCTAGAATTTACCACCCACACAATATTTGATCTGGTAACCAGATTCTAGTTAGCATATTAGTAACATTGCATAGGTTTTAGAAATTAGGAAGCAAAAAACAAAACAAAACAAAAAACAACAGTGGTAAACATGACAGTATGACATTTTCGTCACATGACTTAGTCCCATGATTCTAGCGACACAGAATTCAAACCCAGATCTATAGATGAGCACTATCACATCCCAGGATTGCATTCTGCCCAATGGATGTCAGACCCTCAAGGTAAGAGAAACAGGGATCTTAGTCATGTGATACCCAAACCAAGGTCTACGGCCAGCTAACAACCTAAGACAGGTCCTTGCCACTGGGCTCCCTAAAAATGCTTCCAAATTCTCCCATTTGGACAAACCATGAGGAGTATAAGGAAGACAATTAGAGGTGCTTCTTTCTGAGAGTGAAACTCATCCCATGGCCAAGAACTAATCACATCTAGATGCCAGGAAGGCTGGAAAGCATGGCCTTAGATTGATAGGATCACATTCCACCCACGACCTTGAAGACAATGCTAGCTTTGATACAGCAGCTGCCCCTGCTACCGTCACTGTGTTGGATACTAGATGGGGTTCAGATGTAGTAACACAAGGTTGACTACAGAACGTGTGTTTCTCTATGGCACCTGTTAAAATATAAACCATTCACTTGTAGTTTGCAGGGCCAAGAAAAGTATTCAAGATCATCGCCCTATGCATTCAGCATGAAGCTAATATCAGCCCAGGAGGTGTGAGAAATAGTACGCTTCACATTGGTTATTCCCAGCAGGTGTACAAGGACATTCTCTCATGCTGTGTGGCTCATGACCCTTGCATGTCATGAGCTTCCTATGTGATGTGTGGAAAAATCAACAAGTTTTTCATTTGCATTAGATATGAGCTTGTCAGACAAAACTATTCACCCTCTTTATGAGATTCTCTCATCAACACACATATAATGCAGTATGCACATGTGTGGTAGTGTACACATGTGTTAGTATGCACACACATAGAGGCCAAAGGACAACTTCAAGCTTTATTATTTTGTCTATGTATGTATGTATGTATTTTTTAATTTTAATTTTTTTTGAGACAGGGTCTTTCACTGGCCTGAAACTCACCAAGCAGGCTAGGCTAACTAGTGAATCCTGAAAATACAAATATTTCTACCTGCTGAGCGCTAGAAGTACAAGCCTATGCAAGTGCACCTGGCTGGCTTTGTTTTTGTCTCTTTATTGTTTCTTTGTTCATCTCTCTTTCCAGGGAGGGTTCTGTGGATCCAGCTCGGTTCTTTGTGCTTTAAAGGCAATTAACTGAGCCATCTGCCATTTCCTGCGATATATTTTCAAGAAGTGAGTCAGTTGGATAAATAAACATGACGGGCATAGAATGTGGCTTCTAGTATAAGAATTTGAAAAACATTCAAGTTATAAATGCCAAATTAAGATAGCTGTTAGCAATATTTGACATAATGTACACTTAAAAAATTCTGTACAATAGATGAGTCCCATAAAACATGTGAACTTGTCAGTATTGTAATTATTATTTTGAATACCTCAGTTTTGAACAAGCAGAAGTGGGGTTGGGGTTGCTCTCTTTTACCCCAGAGACAAGTAAATGCTGTGATCCCCGTGACTATGGGGAAATATTTATAGAAAGAAAAGCATTAGGAAGGGTTTTAAGGGCGGCCTGGGTAGAAAGAGCATAGCATTTGGTCACAAAAATTCATTCTGCATAACTCTCCAACAATTTCATTGGATGCAAAGACAAATTAAAAGGTTGTCTGAACATCACATCCACGATGCTTGGAAATGAAGAGGATGTGAGTGTGGAAAACAAAGATCTAAAAACAACTCAGATTGTGGTCAGGCTTGATAGGCCTGATCTGTTTGGCAATAAAACTTCCCCCAAAGCCACACAGACTCCCTTTTCCAGGAAAGAAACAAGCCAGTCTCTTTGGTTTCAATCTCCTACTCATGGTGTGACCGAATCTGACCCACATTGAGAAAATGCCTCTAGAAAATCTATATTGTGGAGGTCAGGAGAATCGTTCCCAGCATATGAGAAAATGGCAGTGAAGTTGTTTGTTGAGTGAGTTCATGCTTCTAAAAATACGGTTTAGGGACCTGCAAGATGGCTAAGTGAGTAAAGGTAGAGGGTTCTGGAAGAATAACACCCAAGGTTGACCTCTGACCTCCACATGTACAACACACACACACACACACACACACACACACACACACACACACACACACACAAAACACACCACAACACATAGTGTGTGTTAAATGAAATAAAAGCATAGCTTGATTTTTACTAGTATTATAATGTTCCTTTATTTTTATCTTCATTTAAAGTACAGGAAAGCATGCATGATATTTTACTACAGATGAATATCTCAACTTTTCAGCCTCCTGCTGGCTCCTGTTCTGTTAGTGACTCAAAGGTCTGTGTCTATTACCTGCTGTCTACTTCAGCGGCCTGATTGCTCTTCCTGTTGTAATGTTAATATTGTATTTTCCAGGAACTTAAGGAACACAAATCATAGAAGTTTAGAGCTGAAACTGACCTTAAAATAACACAGATCAAGTCTATCAGAGAACAGAATCCTATGGGAAATGGGGGGAAATGGGAGAGTTATGTTTAGTGGGATCTGGAGGAGATGTTCAAGATGAGACTTTATGAAAGCAACAGAAAAAAATGTCTGGAGCCATTTAACCTGCCTAAGAATAACATACTTTTATGGTAAAAGATTAATTTATTCCTTCTGAATAAATATTGACATATAAGCTGCAGAAATATATCATGGAACTTATATTATTAAAGATTCAAACACTGAAGAAGACATCAAGCCTGTGTTGCAAATGACTCATGTCATATATGTGTCCAGGAGAGGGACATTAATGCCTGTATTCCTCAACAGTAAACAGCAGGCAAAGGGCTCCAGCAAAGTGGAGTCTGGAAATATTCGCCTTAGCCTCTTTCCCAGGCAGGGTCCAGCTTTTTTCTCTTGTTCTAAGTTTTCTTTTTCTCTTCTACACTGAAATCGTCACATTTTATATTAACATATCATGGATTATCTACCCAAAATTAAACATCAAATATTAACAAGTATTCTCATAAGTTGATTTCATAGACTGTTTCTCTCTTTTCATACATTCTACAAAACATCTGTCATTGTTGCTTATTGTTACAATTAGATTTCTGCACAAATGAGGGCCTGTGGCTGGCAGATGTTTATCTTATTGTCTGAAGCAGCAACTTCCCTCTTCAGAATATCTGTGATTGCCGGTGGTGCCTGCATCAGTATTGCTATAGGCATAGATTTGTATGCTCCTATGATGGATGCTGGATGAGAAAGGAGACTTCTTGTTTGAGTCCAGTCCCACAGGGCTCTTAGTTTTAGCCTCTCTGTCCACATCCTGGAATTCCCTTCTTAACTACACCCCCTAACTCCAGTGACTGCACAGTTTCAAATATCTTAGTTTATTTTCATAAGTAACCAGCTCCATCAGGATAAGTATGATGTCATCTGAGAACAAAATTAATTAAATCTACTTAAAGGGCCCACCGCTTTAAAAAAACGTTAAAGTATCCCCGGCGTGAATAATGACACATTAGTAAATAAATATTAGGAGCTGAAACTGTAGCTCAGTGGTAGAGCGTGTGACTATTTCAGTGTAGAACAGGAAGCAAGTCCGGAGACAAGGCTGATTGGCTCTAGTTCTTTGGGCTTCAATCCTAAGCACCCTTAGGAAGAAGGATGCGGAGAAGGCGGGGAGTGGGGGGAGGAAGAGGAGGAGGGAGTGAGGAGGAGGAGGGGGAGGGAGGGAGGGAGGGGGAGGGAGGGAGGGAGGGGGAGAGAGAGAGAGAGAAAGAGAGAGGGGGAGAGAGAGAGAGAGAGAGAGAGAGAGAGAGAGAGAGAGAGAGAGAGAGAGAGAGAGAGAGAGAGAGAGAGAGAGAGCGCTGCACTGGTCAGGAGTGGAGGAGCAGTGCTGGGAAAATCCTGTTCCCCTCCCCCCAGCACTCAAGTGGAACCGCCTACTGGAAGGTCCTTTTAAATAGATTCCTGCTGGAAGGTCCTTTTAAATAGATTCCTGCTGAGTCATCAGCAAGGTAGCTCTAGAGGTGAACCAGGTTCCTCCCTCGCTGGGCGCCTCATTCCGGGAACCCAGAACAAGTACCTGGGAAAGACATTCTGAGATCTGGCTGTAGAATACTTCTAAATAGAGGGGGAAATCTGAGTCAAAACTGTGGTGTTCCCTGAGCTGGAACTCTGGGATGAGCCGTAGGCTAGAGTGGACCACTGGGTGTCCTCACTTCACCCTGTGAGAGCCCACACAAGCAGGACCAGCACCCTATCCTGCCCTCGCTGTAAGAATACACAATACTTGCCCCGACTCCAAGGGGCTGGACACTGGGAGCTACTTACAGAGTCCAAGAAACTAAAAAGCATAAAGCCACACGAGTCAGTCAATAAATAAAACAATGAAGTAGAGGGTTCTCAAAATATTGAATGCAAATGGCCAATAAACATATAAAGATGTTTAGCATCCTTAGCATGCAGGAAAATGCATATTAAAACTACCCCGAAACTCCATCTCACTGGGATTAGAACAGCTCAAAGAGAAACCAAGTAACAAGTGCTGACGGATGTGGGGAGAGGGCGCCTTTATACACAGCTGGAGGAATGTATATTAGTATATCCATTTCACTATAGAAATCAGCACAGGGCATTCTAAAAAGGAAAACAAACAAACAGACAACAAAAACAACTAGCAGGTCATGGTGATGCCTTTAATCCCAGCACTCAGGAGGCAGAGGCAAGCTGATCTCTGTGAGTTCCAGGATAGCCAGGGATATGACACAGAGAAACCTTGTCCCGAAAAACAAAACAAACAAAAACTAAAAACAGAAAGACCATACAATACAGCTATGCTACTTCTAGCTCTGTGGCCAAGTTTACACAACACAGAGTACCTAAAACCTGTGTTTATTGCAGCACTAATCAGAGTGGTGAAGTAATGGTGGCTTAGTCTACCTATCTGTCAACACAGGAATGGTTAAAGAAAATGTGTTATGTGTATGGAATGGTGTTTCACCAATAAAGAATGAAATTATGTAATTTGCTGCAAAGTGGATACAAGTTGAGATAATTATCTTAATCAAGTAAATCAGACTCATATGTGGATCATTTTTTATAGATACATAACCCATAAATATAATAAAGATTCCAAATTAATACACCACAGAAACATTTATATATCCAAGTACCTTGCTGCACTGTTCACAAAGGCCAGAGTATAGAGCCAACCTACGTGTCTATCAATAGATAGATGAACAGAGGAAATGTGGCATAAATTCACAATGGGATTTTACTCAGTTATAAAGAATGAGACTATGATAGTCATAGAAAAATAGATGGGAGTAGAGATCATTTATGTTAAAAGAAAAAAACACTCAAATATAGACTTAAATTCGTATGTGAGAGTGAGTGTGTGTATGTATGTGAGTATGTGTAAGAGTGTGTGTGAGTGTGTTTGTATGTGTTCAAGTGTGTTTGTGTATGTTGGAGTGTGTGAGTGAATGTGTATGTGTGTATGTGAGTGAATGTGTGTGTGCGTGTCGGATATGAAAGTAGAAAGGGAACCATGAGAGAAGAGGGAATCTAAAAGAAACAGTGAGATAAGATAAAGGGAGGAGGGTGATGGAATTTACTCTGCTTATTATGAAACCGAACAGAACTCTGAGAACCAACGAGAGGGGCCAAGAGAATGAGAGAGGGAAATGGAGAAGAGAAAGAATCAGAACAAAGTCCAACGATATATGTGCACGAATATGTCACAGTTAAACCTGTTTGTGTGCTAATAAAACATGGAAATTAAAATAATTGAGTCAGTGAGTATTTTTCTTTAAACTCTGCAACATTTCTTGAGCTTGAAGGCAAAACTTTTTCATTTGTCTTAATTCAAAACTAATGCTTACCCTTATAAGACCACTTTTTCAGGAAGTGAATTTTATTGTCTATGTTATTAAACAGTGGGATAAAAGGATTTTTACTATTTCTTAATAGTGTTTGTAAACCAACCTAATTTCAGGTCTAAACCTAAAAATCTCACCCTCTGATTAATAATGTCCCCTTTCCATAGAATGGGCTTCTGACAGATCAGTCATGCCATCAAGACAATTCCAAGACGTTGGAAACTTTTTTAAGGGACAAAATGAACAGCTGTAGAGCTGAGAAAGCTATAGACCAGGTAGAATCTAATTAGCAGCCTCCAAATAAGATGGATGTCAATATAATAAAATGTCATTTCAATGTAGGTGACATTAAGCACCTAACTTTTCCTAATTTTCATGTAAACAAGAGAATAATAATATTCTTTATATGTTTCTATTTAACTTCTTAGGGTGTTTACATTTTAAGATCACAAATCACTCTTTGCAACAAAACTTTATTTTCATTGGCAAGATTTACAGGGAATTTGAGTATTTTAAACTCTTGGTCCTATCAACCAAAAGTCATCTAAGAACGAGATGTGGATATACAAAAGATAACACTCGTGGGTTTAAATTGTTTAATGTGTGAATTCTAACAATTGGAAAATCCCACTCAAGGAAAATGTCAGCAGCGTATTTGAGTTCAGAAGGCAAAGGCACGCGCCTCCTCCAGTCAGAAGGGCATGCTGTCCTTCCCTGCTGTGCTGAATTGTTCCTGTACAAACTGCCTCATCTTCCCAACACAAGGGGCACAGACATTCTTGAACCTTGAATTCACAAAGCTGGACTGGGGGCATGAGTGTAGGAAGAGGGAAGCAGAGGATTGTGTCAACCTGGGATAGCTGGAGGCATCAACAGAACAGAACAGGGGCGCTTTGGTTCTCAGGGTCCCTTGCCCTGGTTGTGAACTGGGTCACTGTTGGGAAATACTTCCTTACTGGGCATTCCGGGAAGTCGGTGTATACAGTTGGCCTCTGAGGACGTTCTCCCCTGCTGCTTTCAGAAAATGCTTGAAGCCTTTGCAGGCTGTCACCTTTCCAGAAATGCTGCCACCGTGTGGCACTTGGGAGTTACAAAGAGAAGAGTCCTGGGAAGGGTCATATGGTTCAGCTCGAGGTGGCGCAGCTCCAGCAAAATCTATTCCTATACCTCCCTAATTCGTGTTGAATCATTCCTGTGGGCATAGGGTAAACTGCAGTGAACTCTGTGGACATCTTGTTGTGTTTAGGATTTGTGGAATTTCCCTTCACTACCCTGAAAACACGACAGACTCATGCGGGTATTGTGCTTAAAGGGGAAAAAGGTTTTTAAAAGCAGAGACAAGAAGCTTATAAGAAATAAGAAGCCTAAAGTTCTTTTTACGACTTTATAACCTGTGTGATTTATATTTTATAGTCATAGGTAACCCCTTAATAAAGCATGTGCTAATGACCTTCAAATTAACACTATCATTCCATTTAGAATACATTCATCAAGAGATAACCCAAATGCTCGAAACAGCTTTGCACTTCTTATTCTAACCGTGTGGATTATATAATCTAGATTCATATCAGAAGCAATAGTTGGCAGGTAGGGCTGACAACTAATGCAGTTATGCTCTGACCTACCTTTTAGTCTCAGTTACTGTGGACCCCTTACAACGGACATGTAACATAATAAGCAGTGTGCTCTCTGTTTCAGGTAAGGGTAGAAAGGAAGTAACTGCAGGAGAATATTAATATTTAAAGCAGTTCTGCTTCACCCAGAATTTTATCTACTTTTAATTCCTCAGTAAAGTCTTGTTAATACAGATAATAAAATTTGCTTTTCTTATTAAGTTGCCAACTTTATACACGTTGGAAAATAAAACTCAAAAAGGGCAATTCACAAATAGAAGTTCTGTCTTTAGAGATATCCAGACTGCCCTTTAATGTGCATGGCTTAAAGATCTCCTACATCAGCCATCATCCCAACGTACAGACGTTACAAGTCATGGCTGTTTGCCTTTGCTGCAGATTTCAGCAGTAGTTAGTGTACACATTCTTTAAAATGGGGCGGGGGGCGTTGCAACACCTCAGGTACTGTTAGCTGTGCATGAACAAGTCCATTGTCCTGTAGAAAGGCTGAGTGACTCGTTCAAGGTCACACGGGACACTGGGACAGAAAGAAAGACTGACAGCCGGGGTCTGGCTCCTGCAGCCTCCCGGCCCAGCAGCCACGCCGCCCTCACCCATAAGGGCTTGCTTAGGCAGCCTCTGCCTAGAGCAACTCACCCTCTTGCGTTTTCCACGCTTATGCAGTTGACAGGGCTATCAGAGCCATCACCTCCCAGCTGCTCCGACAGCGCCCCAGAGACTCACATCTCTGAAAGGTCACCAGAGGCATGACTTCACAGGCACGGGTGGAATTTCAGGGTCACGGTGTCGTTTGTCTAAATGGCATGCTTCTGCATATCTGAAGCGTCAGAACTGAGCTGTGTGTCTTGTTTTGTCTTCATTTTATCTTTGTTGTTGTCTGATCTATTTTATTTTTATTTATTTGTTTATTTAATTAATTAATTAATTTTTGTGAGAGGGTCTCAATCTGTAGCCCAAGCTGGTCTAGAACATGGTATGTAGCTCAGGCTAGCCTGGAACTCATGATGGGTCCACCTGAGTGCTGGGATTCCAAGCCTGAGCCACTGTACCCCAGCCAACCTGAGATATCGAATACAAAAGCGGGGGGCAGGGGGGGGGAGGTCTCAAAACTCTGCCTGCAGGAACAGCAGCTTTCCAGACTTCAGAAGACCAAAAGAGACAAATGGCATATCCATGTGGCCTTGACCTGTAACTTAGGTCCAAAGAAAGAGACTCCATCCCCATCCCTTTCATCCCCATTGATGTTTTCCTACGAATCCAGCAACTATAAATGAAATCTCTGTGAGAAGGATTTGCTCTTCCCTTCCTTGTGGACCTGGATGCTCTTCCAGGATTCTAAATGCATCCCATAAATGAAAAGGGTAGCTAATGACATTGTACATAAGTAACGTTTTGTGTGTTTCCTTTTCCTCCTTTTTTTTTTTTTCAACCACAAAACCAGAGGGGGAAGTGTGGGAGCAGGTGGGCCGGGCAGTGGCGAAAACCTCATGACACATCACTCCGCCTCCTGGGTTGGTGTAGACTGTCTGGAGCAGCCTTTAAATCCTGGGAGGTCCGAGCTGTCGGCAGCAGCAGGACAGAGGAGCCAGGCATCAGCATCCGAGGCTTTGCAGTCCCTTGCACATTCTCAGAGGAAGGCAGCCAAGGTAAGCTGGCGGGGGAGGCTGCACACTCTCCTGCTGAACTCTGTGGGTGAGTCCAAAGAACGGACTTTTAACTGTAGCACTTGCCAGTCAGACTTGCACTATTCTAGGCTTTTTGAACAACCAGGTAAGATACATTGCAGGCTTCCAGGTATCTTCAAAGTCAGTGGAGTGTTGAAGTTAAAAATAAATTGAATCGGTTCTCAAAAGGGCAGAGAAAACTGCTACCAATCTCTCTCTCTCTCTCTCTCTCTCTCTCTCTCTCTCTCTCTCTCTCTCTCTCTCTCTCTCTCTCTCTCTCACACACACACACACACACACACACACACACACACACACACACACAAACTGTAAGGTTCTGTCTCTTTGGAACAAATATCTATATTATGTTAAAGTTGCTGAATGACTGTGGAGACAACTAAAGTATGATACTGTTATTTTTTAATAAATTAACTCATCTGGGACGGGAATTCTCAATGTCTAGCTTCTACATTTGGCTTTTAAATTTTTAACCAAGATCCTTATGTGATAACATGTGGAGTCATTATCATGTGCAGAAAAGTCATTGACTTCTCAATGCTTTCCATTGCAAATGGAATATCTTACTCAATTTCAAAGATATCTTTATTTTATCTTTGTATCCCTTTCTCTTTTTTAAGTTAAAAAAAAATTCACATTTGAAATACAAATTGGAAAAATGGAAAGGCAACTTTATTATTATTATTATTATTCTGTTTCCTTTTTGTTTTTCTTCCTCGGAAAGAGTACTCCCACCGTAGTTCACTGTTTTAATTACCAGAGCACTGTGAAACTGATCTTAGGTGTGGAGAGCTGGAGACATCTGATAGTGGTAACCTAAGCTCTGAGACTCCAGATGTAAAGTTCGGATAAATAGAAGCTGTGAAATTGCCCCCACCCACCCATCCCTACCCCTTGCTAAGGTGAGAGACTGAGAGAAAGAAGAGGCACAGGAACGTTGACTCAAAAGCTTACACGCCGACATGACATTTTCTCCGAGATGTAGAGAAGATTCCATAATTTATTAGTGGCCTGGTTGTGGTGTGGAGTGCGGAGAGGTGTGTTTGAACCTGTCAGGGTGTCAAGCCTTCCTCACAAATCTGTTGCAGGACCACCAGCCATGAGATTTGCAGTGGTTTGCTTTTGCCTCTTCGGCATTGCCTCCTCTCTCCCGGTGAGTACAACTGAAGCCCAGAGAAAATTCTCAAAAGCAAATGAGCTTGGGTACACTCTCATGCATGTTTCCCCTTCACTTTCCTGTCTTAAAGGTGAAAGTGGCTGATTCCGGCAGCTCTGAAAAGAAGCTGGTAAGCAACTTGGGGTTGATCATTTAACTGAAGAATGTAGGCCAGCGTTGCAGAGGTCGCTAGCAACAGTGTTTTATCTGATGCCATTTTATAGGTCTTCATAATCATGTTCATTTCAAAGTACTCACTGACTCCCTATTATAGACAGGGGCAGCACCAAACAGGGCACTGCTTACAGATTCCCTTATGATTAGATTTTTAATATAACAAAAGCACGTTCTAGGCTATTGCAGCTTATATAAAATAGGTCCTAGGACCCTGAGTGACTTTCTTTCCTTGAGTCAACATGCTTTCCTAGAAGCAGAAAATCCCAGAGGCTGAGTTTAGACTTCACTCAGATGGTGGCCAGAGCTGTTCATATGACCATAATATCTACAACACCGCCCAAGACACTTGTGAAGAAACCCGCCATGAAGAGAAAGTCTCTGTGTGCTGTTTGAATCTGTTGTGCTGGTCAGCAGACTTTAGATCACATTTTCCTAAACAAGAAAGAACACGAAAGCAACGTCTGTATTTATTACAGTTCTTTGACCAGCAGCGTTGGTTACCTGTCCGTCCCTCCACAATAGGTGAAGGAACGAACATGTGCCAGCCAAATACAAACAGGCCTTGTTCCAGGGAGTTTGGAGAAAAAGGCACACAGAGTTCAGTTCCAGATGAGCAGAGTAAAGGCCAGGGTAGAGCTGCCTGGGGGGTCACTGCAGCTTCGATGTTTAATGACGACAGTCAGGGAGGTGTTTGTAAGGGGGTGTGTACGATGGTGTGGGTAGGCCTGTCTGTTTTCCAACAGACTTGAGAATGTAGGTGTGGAAGCACAATTTAACAAAATGGGAAAATTAGCATTTCCGTGCAAGAGAGAGACAATAACTGCTACATTAAAAATAGAATAAAATAAAGATTTTAAAATACAGGAATGCATTTTTAAAAGACATAACAGTATAGGTCATCAAATGGTATTTAGGATATAGTTGAAAAGCTCAAAAGCCAGTTTTCTAGAATCTCACAAACATAGAAGCAGAAGAAAATATGCAAAAGTCTTTAAGACTATACCCCTAAAGATGAACACTAGTTAAGATTATTGAATATTTTTGAGCCTATTCATTTTGCTTGCATATATACTTTCCATATTACATTCTTTACCTTATAAATCTAACTTACGCCATGTGACAAATGTCATCTACTTATGCATATATGAGAGCACGTGGCGATCCCACTCAGCAGCCTTTGCATCTGGGTACAGCGGCAGCCCCTTCCTCCAGAGAGCCTCTCTAACAACCCAACGTAGCAGTCCTGTGCAGAGCTGTCTGCGAGAAAACCATACATACATGCTGCAGAATAGCTCGGTTCCCCACTCACCCCCGCTCAGGAGACTGTGCAAGGGATGCGTGGAGTCCCCAGGGTGCTTGTTCTCAGTAACATGTCTGTGAAGTGACAGCCTACCGTGGGACACTTATGCAGGACAATATGCACTTCCTGAACTAGCACAGTCATTTTCCCGATAGATTGCCTTCCCCAAGGGACAGCCTATTCCATTTCTACCACTGGCAGCCTGGCACAATAGGAGTTTTGAGCAATGGCTTTAACACTGTATTTATGGCTACCCGCTAACCACCAGACTGAAGTGGCTGTTGACTAATCAGACTGTGGCTAGTTCAATGGAGAGACTGAGTTTTTGCTTTTTATCTTAATTTATATTGAAATTGACTCCATTCAATTTAATCTTAACTTACATTTAAACAGCTGCCCGTGGCTAAGGACACCATCTTAGGAAGTACTGCCTTAGAGAATTCCTCTTTGTCCTATGGAGAGAAAACAGTGGGATCAATAGTAATCAAGTGTGTTAACATGAGAGGAAACTTCATCCAGCAGAGGTAGACTAGGAAAGCAAATATTTGGTGGTGCTGACGGCCAGTGTGCCAAGGTTTGAACACTGGCTCCGCCATTTCTTACTGCCTAGCCACACGGTGGTTGGGCTTCTTCTTTGGTATTATCATGGAAGTATACTGATGTGTACCTCATAAGGGGTTGAAAGGACTGAACCAATATTTATAAATCACTTTGAAAGAAGACTTGCCCCATAGTAAATGCTATTTAGAGTGCCATTAAATGAATCAATAATAAAAAGTAAGTTATAGCCAGGCGGTGGTGGCGCACGCCTTTAATCCCAGCACTTGGGAGGCAGAGGCAGGTGGATCTCTGTGAGTTCGAGGCCAGCCTGGACTACCAAGTGAGTTCCAGGAAAGGTGCAAAGCTACGCAGAGAAACCCTGTCTCGAAAAAAAAAAAAAAACAAAAAAAAACAAAAAAAAAAAGTAAGTTATATTTTTATAATCTCTGAAGTTTTGCATGGAAGTATGAGTATATACCATGCTTTTTCTTAAGGAGTAGGAAACGTAGCCGTTTTATAAGCTTATGGCATACAGATCTCTGTGTTTATTTTTTAATAATAACAAATGCACACTTTTTTTTTTTTTAAATAGCTTTACAGCAAACACTCAGATGCTGTAGCCACATGGCTGGAGCCCGACCCATCTCAGAAGCAAAACCTCCTAGCCCCGCAGGTATTGTTTTTTAATTTCTTAAAACTGAACAACAGGGCTGGAGCGATGGCACAGCCATTAAGGGCAGTGGCTGCTCTTGCAGAGGACCTGGGTTCAGTTTCTGGCATCCAGATGTCAGCACTCAACCTTCGGCAACTCTAGTTCCAGGCAATCTGCTCCCCCTTCTGATCTCCTGGGGTACTGCATTCACACAGTACACTAATAATGCAAGCGAAACACTTAATAAAACAAATGATAAAATAACAAAACAAACAAAAACCCCTAAACAATGATGATTGGCAACTACTAGTCAGGCCATACAGGCTAGTGAGTGGGATCTCCCTACTTACAGGCAAGTGAGTGTTGAGAGGACCAGTACACACATCATGGTGGTCTGTCCCACGGTAAACCCTCAGTCAGGCTGAAAAAGCGCAACCTGCTCTAGATTGAGGAGAATAACTTTGAATAAAGCATCTTGAAATGTATGGTGTATGCTAATATGTGGCCTTCCTTCTTCAGAATGTCGTGTCCTCTGAAGAAACGGATGCCTTGAAACAAGACGTAAGTTCTCATATTCACTGAGACCACTGTTAGAGATCTGGAGGAAGCCACGGCATCATTGCCTTCAGACTGTCAGTCCACTAGCAAGAGTCCGAATGAATCTCTACTCAAAAGCTTGCTAAGAAAAAAAGTGTATTCATTCATCATCAGAATACATAGGTTCTTCAGATAAGTTTAGTGTTACAGGAAGTGTCTACTCATGCCTGTTGCTTGAAACTTTAAGCCTCTTGGAAGGTATGGAAGGTAGTTTAAAAGGTAGTTTGAAGATATTTTAAACTAATATTTGGTAAGCAGATCATCAGAGCTTAACAAAGCCAAGATGTTTTATTTTAAAATGTTTCTGTCATTAATATTAAAGATTATTTGATAAGTACTCTTTCCTATTTGCTGAGCAAATACATAAAATTTCCCTTAAGGTTCAATTTAAATATATAGATAATCTCTGATAAGGAAAGTTAGATAAAAGTGCTATAGATGTGTAGACTTGTAGTTTAATAGACTTTAATCCTTAGTTAGTTATATGGATTTGGACTATAGCTTGTGTACCCATGCTTTACAAAGTCGTCTCTTGACTATCCTTGATAATAGGGAGGAGATTACAGATTTTAATCTCTTTATTAAGGTACAGATGATCTGATATCTTAGGAAATTATTTTTTTTTAAAGATTTATTTATTTATTATGTATGTATACAGTGTTCTGTTTGTGTGCCAGATCTCATTGCAGATGGTTGTGAGCCACCATGTGGTTACTGGGAATTGAACTCAGGACCTCTGGAAGAGCAGTCAGTGCTCTTAACCGCTGAGCCATCTCTCCAGCCCCTGATTTCAGATAAAAAGTCAATCTAGAATTTATGCTTATTATCTCATTGAATTTGGTAAATTAATATTGTATGCTATTTATGAGGTAAAATTTGTAATCAATATGAACATTATATTTATAAGTTTGAGTTGAAAATATCTAAGAAAATAACGTTTTATTAAGAAGCCAAAGAAGTGCCTCAGAATGTTATTTCATTTATTCTTGTATTAAAAAGTAAGTAAGAGTCCCACTTCATCACCTTAAAGTCATGGAATGTACTGTAAATGTACAGATCTTGAAATTTAATTAAAATATTTCAACAAAACTAGCACAGTATAAAATGCAAGCAGTAATTTACTGAGCTATCTTGATTTTGATGTAGACTCTCCCAAGCAACTCCAATGAAAGCCATGACCACATGGATGACGATGATGATGATGATGACAGAGACCATGGAGACAGCCAGGATTCTGTGGACTCTGATGAATCTGACGAAGATGACCATCCTGATGATTCTCACCATTCTGATGAGTCCGATGAGTCCTTTGACACTACCACACAAACAGAAGTTTTCACTCCAGTTGTCCCTACAGTAGACATCCCTGATGGCCGAGGTGACAGTTTGGCTTATGGACTGCGGTCAAAGTCCAGGAAGTTCCACATTTCTGATGACCAGGTAAATCCCTTGTCAGGTACATGGAATGACTATGGCTTGAGCTCACTTCTAGGAAACCAGAGTCTACAAATTCACTTGCTTTTCACCAAGCACTGTGCATTTATTTAAAGTCTGCCTTATGGCCTTTGAATACAGAGCTTTTTCCTACTTTGGCAGTCTTGTTTAAAGTGTGCATAATGTCTTTTTAATTTTATCTATCACACACAATTCCATCTTTCTAAATTCAGCCTGTAAGCAATATTTAACAGCCATTTATGTTAGTTCAATAACTACTGCAGGGAGTTATCTGTGAAATACAATGGTCATATTTGGAAGCTAAGTGTGTGAGAAGAATCCTAAAAATCACAAGTATAATGAGCTTTTTTTTTTTTTTAAGATTTATTTATTATGTATACAGAAGAGGGCGCCAGATCTCATTACAGATGGTTGTGAGCCACCATGTGGGTGCTGGGAATTGAACTCAGGACCTCTGGAAGAGCAGTCAGTGCTCTTAACCTCTGAGCCATCTCTCCAGCCCCAGTATAATGAGCTTAATCACAGGGTCTGAATTAGACTCAGCCTTGTTATTCACTATTCATTTGACAATTTAACTTCCAATGTCTTTTCACGTAAATCAGAGATAAGGAGACTATGAGAATACACTACAGGTTTTTGTCACCGACATAAATGATATAGATATTAAACTAGAAATGGCTGACATGATGGTGACTGGGAAGGTACAAAGTAAATGCTAGTGCATTTTCTTCTTCAGTCAAAAATTTAAAAATATTTAGTACAGTTTGACCTAAAAGTTAGAGATAAAGCATTACAATGCTCTTATTCTTGGCTGTTTGTATAACTCTTCAATCTGCTCTGGTTTAGTATCCTGATGCTACAGATGAGGACTTCACCTCCCACATGAAGAGCAAGGAGTTGGACGATGCTCTCAAGGTCATCCCTGTTGCCCACCGTCTGAACGTGCCCTCTGGCAAGACCAGTCAGGAATCAAGTCAGATGGATGAACCAAGTGTGGAAACCCACAGCCATGAGCAATCCCAGGAGGATAAACAGAAGGCTAGTCATGAAAGCACTGAGCTGTCTGATGTGACTGACAGCAAGGAAAGTTCCAAAGCCAGCCAGGAACATCAGAGCCATGAGTTCCATAGCCAGGAAGACAAGCTAGTTCCAGTTTCTAAGAGTAAGGAAGACACTAACAACCTGAAAATTTACATTTCTCATGAAATAGAGAGTTCATCTTCTGAGGTCAATTAAAAAAGAGGCAAAACCACAGTTCCTTACTTTGCTTTTAGTAAAAAGAAAAGAAGAAAAAATATTAGTGAGGGCTAAGCAAGAATGTTAGCTGCTTCTTCCTCAGTTTAGTGGATATATGCATGTGGAGAAGGAAACAGATAATATTTTGAGCCATTAGCTTAGTTTGTTGCTTCATGAAAACACCCTGTAACCTAAAAGCTTCAGCACTTTGCCTCTGCTCTTTCTGTAGAAGAAAAGCAAACCTCCACTGCATCTTAATGATTGTTATTCTTTTATGAATGAAATGTATGTAGACACAAGCAAAATGCCTTCACACGCTTAAAAGAGAGACTATAGCAGTCTGTGTCACTACAATCATTTGTTTTTATAATTAGTGTACATTTTGTTGTGATTATTTTTGTTGGTGTGAATAAATCTTATATCCTGAATGTAGCAAGTCTGGTGGTGTCAATTATTCCTTATTGGTTTTTCACAACTGCTTTGCAATTTCTAAAATGTAACCATTTTAATGAACTTGCCCAATGTAGTTAAAACCATTTAGGGTTTTAGTGATCAGTGGAACCAGGGATATATATATATATATATATATATATATATATATATATATATATATATGATGTTTCATCTGAAAACGAATTTCTTCTCAATTTCATTCAAATGTGAAATTTCAGAAGGACTAAAGTGGCACACATGCATTTAGCCTTTGAAAATAGATATTCCTTCTAGAAATCATGGAAACAATCTAAATACCCTTCAACTGATAGATGAACACTATTCAACTTTAAAGAAAAATTCCGTCATGGAATCTGCAGGTAAATGGGTGGAACTAGAAAAGATCACACTGAGGGGGTTCATCCAGATCAAGAAAAACAAACACTGTATGTTTCCTACCTGTGGTTCCTAGCTCTAGATCTTCAGATGTGAATATGGCCTGGAGTGGCTACAGAAACCAGGACAGTGAAAATGTACAGTGGGGTGCAGGGGAGCAGCGAGATGAGACTAGCAGGGTACCCGTGATGTGGAGAGGAAATGGGTGGGCTTTGATTGGGGGGGGCAGACAAATACAGAAGAAGGAAGAAAAATAACAATGAGATGTCTGAAAAGGTCATAAGGAGCCATATTATTGTCTACCGACCTAAAATTACATGCACTACATATATGTCTATGCATACATATACAACTAGAGATTAAACGAAAGATTCCCATCTGGGCTGACAATGCTCCCCGCAAGAGCTATAGACTGTCAATCAAAGGCCACAAGAGAAGCCTTCTTTTGAGCTGTTGGTCAGGGCCGTCCAAGAGACCACCAAAACTTTATAGGCTATTGTTGTTGCCCTTAGTTGCCTTCCAGAGGTTGAAGATAAAAGTCCCTATGGTTGAAGATACCATGTACTTCAGGCACAAGATCCAGAGGGTTGGAACTGGATCTGACCTGAAAACCTCCTCCCTGAGGACTAGCTTTCACGGCCAGAAGGTGCCATGCAAGCTTCCAAGGGAGGGAAGCAACCAATAGCTACACCCAGCTGTGATGCCTATGAACTGAAGCAACAATCAACATGACATGATACCAACTAGGGCGCAATAGTGGCATGCGTATCTTGGCAGCAACCAATAGCTCTCTCCTTGGGCTTAAGACCCTTTCAACAAGAAGGAAAGCATGCCTAGTGCTAGAAATTCAGCCAATTTACCAGGGATAGTGAAGCCATGGAGAACCTACAACTGCTGCTTTACTAAACCAACATAATTCCTAACTACATTCTAAATATTTGTCCTTATACCCCAGATTATTATAAATTGCACTTCTCATCAAAGGAACATCTTCTTGGTACAGATGAAGACCTTACAGAAAACTACAAATGACCAAAACACAAAAAATAAGTGACGGTGTGGTACCCAGTGCTAACTGATACATTTACAACACAATTCCTGCACTCAAGGCTCAGGGATCATAGAGGAAGAGAGGGTGGAAAAAGGCAAGAGGCAGAAGACCAGGAAATCCGCTCTGAGAATGTGTATCACAGAAATGTCAGAAGCTACACCCATGAAGCCTCAACATGGCTGCCTACACAAGACCTGAACAAGGACAACCCTAATAGACATGCTAACAAGGAAGGGGGAACCTTCAGGGTGCCTAAACTCTAAACTAAGAACTACAGGCAACTAAGGAATACAGAAAGCAAGAGAAATCATCTTCCCCAGGAAGGAGCCTCTAAATTAGTTATCCAATTATTAAGTGGTCAGCCTTGAAATATGTACATACAAGTAACATTATAGGGATTGAGAGGGTTATACTTATATATTTAGGAATACACACACACACACACACACACACACACACACACACACCACTCATATGTAACCACAATGCAAGGAGTAGAGGCCATGAATTTGAGAGAGAGAGAATAAGGGGATGGTATAAGGGAAAAGCTGGAGGGAGGAAAGGGAAAGGGAAAATGATAAAATTCTATTTTAATTTCAAAATTAAAATTTATTGAAACCAGAAAAGAGTTTGAACAAAAAGACAGGTAGCATTTATTTTTATAGGACTTGAAAACCTCATAAATATGTTGATTTCCTCTGAGTAATATAAAAATGTAATATGATTTCCATAAAAAATAAATCTAGGGGCCTGGCTTTGGTTCCCAGCACCTAGACCAGGAAGCCACAGCCTCCTGTGACTGCCCCCTCTTGGCCTCTGGAAATACTGCACACATGGTACACATAAACACATGTAAGCACACATGCACACAACATAAATAAAAAATGATTCCTAAAAATAAATAAATAAAATGAAACTCTTCCCCTAGAGCTATGCAGGCTAACTTTTAAGTTGATATGGAAATTAACATATAAGAATATAATGAAAAAAATCTAAAAAGAAATGATAGCAATAAGGAAGGATTTGTCCTAGTTACCCACCCCACCCCCCGACCCCCACACACCAGAAGCACTGCAGTACTGGCATATAAACATCCAGGAAAGAAGACAGTAAGGTCAGGCATAAGCCCAAATGCATGTGGAAAATTACTGTACAGTAGAGATGGTGTCCGATACCCTATATCACTGTCCTTGCAGACACCAGTCGTCAATTGAAGTGACTCATAGCTTCCTGGTGTACTAGCCTCCCTTGGCACCCATCACAATCAACCCCAACAGTCACAAGTTAGTTGTGTCATCCCCGCATGCTGTGGAATTCAAGCAGCCTCTTTCTTGTCAGCACACGCTGAAATCCAAGGGCATCTGCAGCTTAAACCCCAAATCACATCTTTGAGTTCTGGTACAACTCAAAGACCATTCTGCTTTTCTGTTAGATGAGGTTTACGCAGGGGGCAGAAGTCTCACGACTACTCTGAACAGGGAGATTATGATACCAAAAAATTAACTACCAGAAATAAGGTGTTAATAGAAGACAAAAGACCATTTTAATGACAACGATAGGAATGGGAGTACCCATATAAGGGACAGCTCGCAGAGAAGGGGCTCCTCCCTAAAATTCTTCACTACAGGGGTGGTGGGTGCACTCCAGCAGAGGAGCAGACCAGCTTGCTGGGTGACCCCCGGTCGGGGTTGGTGACCCCCGGTCGGTGCTTTCAGAAGACCTCCAATGTACCGAGGCTGGCAGGGCGGCTGAGGGAGAAAGACGCTGGCAGCCTTGCTTTTAGAGCAAGGACAAGGTCACCAGGGACAGCCAGAGTGAGGCAGTTCTGCAGTGTCCCTCCGCTGCCCTCTACTGACAAAGTGCCACTGTGCCAGCTGGCAAAGCAAGCAGGCTGCCGGGCCCATCTCCAGGATCACCGATCAAAGGCAAGGGATGCGGAGAAAGGATGCTGAGCCCACAGCAGAACAGGATCACCGGGAAAAGGCTAACTCAAGGACCTGACGCCACCTTGTCCGATAAACTAAAAACAAGCACCTAAAGACGAGATAAGGTCACATGCAAGGAACCGAGGAGCAGACTTGAAGGGTCTCCATCGGGCCAACAGCCAAGCAAGGAAGTGGCTGTGGCCGTAATGGGTTCTGGCAAGCTATATGTGATTAAGACAAGCTGTATCAAGATCTTATTAGATCTAGCAACACTGTTTCAAATGAGGATTTGAGTCCCATAGGCACCTACTTAAGTATGCAGGTTCTTGTGTCCCTGGGCAAAGAACTGGACCAGAGACGCGTGCTTAGAAATAAAAATGGACATTTTAGTAAGAAGGGGGAAATATTTCCAAGAATGGGAGTGGGCTAGTAAGCTGAGAAACACATGTGCTCCAAAAGCACTGGGGTACACATTTCGCGATCCTCTTACAGACTATTTACTCAGTCCCTGCCTCTCACACCTTCAAAACAACAGCATTTTCGGGGGCATTTTTTTTTTGTCTCTACTTTCATTCCACAGTACTGAAAGATAGAAAGAATAAAAGAAAGGCTCTTCTTAATAGGCAAACACTCAACTAACAAAACATGAGGACAGAACGATGAAATTAGAAAAAAAAATTCATACATCACCCTGTAACACTGACTCAGGAAATGATCACTAATGAATGTGAGGCTCGTTGCACAAGAAGTGATGTGTCTAAATAGGACACAACTGCTCTGAAGGAAAGAGTTAACTGAAAAATGTGATGTCTTCAGTTTTGCCTATCATTCACATTCAGCCTCACAAACCCATTTCCCCTACTGTGAGGAAATACACGTATGCAGTTTTTCTCCTACCCAGCATACGCAAGGTCATAGGATTGCTCTTCAGACCGCCCCCCTCCCCCCCACACATTCGTGCATCCATAGGAACTTACAGATAAACTGACCCTAAATGCTGAGGTGGCTGAATCTATTGACCTGTCTCACAGAGAAGAACGCAGGGCAGGTCTAACAGGACAGGCCTGAGTGTAAGATCCTAATGGTGCGGCGTTACCAAAATCACACATGTCAAGGTACACTTTGAAGTTATTATCTGGATACCGCTGAGTAAAACTCCCAACGTTTTGCATGAAGATGATGCATCCACATTCTGCCAAGTGAGGACATGGGGGCCTTACTCTAATACACGCTCTGACATTTGACTTTTGCCATGCATTGCCTTGTCTCGGGCCGAGGGAAAGATGGGGATAAAGCACGGATGTCATACAGGAGACAGCCAGATTCAGAACTGCACTGTCTCCCTCTGGGGTAAAACAATGATCCAAGTCTCAACCCCAAGAAACTAGAAGCAAACCCACTGTGGGCAGAAGGAACAGTAGACCAGAGCGGGCAGACAAAACGGGCAATCATGTGACATAATAAAACATGTTGCTTCTTCTAAACTGTTAGTTACCTGGGGCTATAGCACAGAGGTAGAGTGCTTGCCCTGGATACACTGGGCCCTGGGGGACAATACCAGTCCTGCCACAAATTAATTTAAAATGTTCTAGCAAGACAAGCACAGAAAAAAACCAAGAAGATCCGGTTCATTACTATCAGGAAATAAACAGAGCAATCATACAGGCCCTGGTGCTACTTAAAAGTACCAGGGGAAAGCCAGTGTGATGAGATGAATCTTCCACAAAGAATGATGTATTGGAATCCTGATGTCCAACATCTCAGGTGCAAAGTCCTGAATGAAGTCACAATGAAGTAAAGTGGATTCCTAACCCAGAGCAGCTGGTAACCTTATAAAAAGAAGGGATATGAAGATGGAGGTAGTGAATGATGCTCCTGAGTCCTGGGAGAAGAAAAGGACTCACCTCTACAGATTTCCATGGAAATATGCCCCCACTGACACCATGCTGATATTAGACTTCTGGCTTTCAGAACTTGATACAGAACATTTTTGTATCTGCACCACTCAGGGTGTGGATCTCTGTTACAGCCCCCTAGAAAATAAATGCAATTCTAAACAACTTTGTGCTCATAAGTTCATCAACCTAAAAGAAACCAAACAGTTCCCCAAGGCTATGAACTCTCAAAAATTCAGTCAGGATGACAGGGGTCAGGATTACAGCAGACAGTGGGGGAAGTGGGGGGTTGGGGGGTGGCCTTAATAACCACTTAAGACGCTGAACTTGTAACTCAAAACTCCTGAAGAAGAAACTCCTGATCCAGATAATTGTACTGGAAATTTTTACCAAACATTCCAAGAATTAGCACACATTTTCCATCGTCACCTTCAGAAAGCACAAGAGGAGGGAGCATTCTGTCTAGTTCATTCATGAGACAAGTGTTACTCTAGCACTAAATGCAGATGGAGGCAACTCACATGTACACAGGATGCTGAAACCGATAACTCTCATCAACCCGGGCACAGAGGTCCTCGGCAAAATGTTAGAAAATCAAATCCAACAACATACGAAAACGTACCTCTTAACCAGGTAGGATCCAGGACAGATATGCATGGTTTGTTCAGTGTTTGAAAACCATGCAATGTGTCCCATTCTATCAGTAAGTTAGAGGAAAAAAGTCATATGATGGTATTGGTGATGTAAAGAATTTAATAAATACAGTAACAGTTTAAAAAAATAAGAACATAGCTGGGCAGTGGTGGTACATGCCTTTAGTCTCAGCCCTCAGGAGGCAGAGGCAGGCAGATCTCTGAGAGTCTGAGGTCAGCCTGGTTTACAGAGTGAGTTCCAGGACAGCCAGGACTGTTATATAGAGCAACCTTGTCTTGGAAAAACAAAAACAAACAAACAGAAACCCAAAAGAACACATGGGGAAGCCTAGTGCCTGATGCATAAATATGAGGGCCTGCGTTTGGATCTCCATACCCATTTATTAAGAGCCAGGTGTGGATGAACACAATTGTAACTTTAGCTTGGGAAGGATGGAGTATGGTAGATTCCCTGAACTCACTGGCCAACTAGTTTAGTTAGGTGATCAGTGGGTTCAGTGGAAGATAAAGTGGGGAGCCCCTGGGGCAGATACCCTACATCACCCTCTGGCCTACTTGAGCATCGACACACACATGTGCACATACACAAAGAACAGAGTATGTTCTCAGCCTCAAAGAGCATCTCTGAAAACACATTGCTGTGGTGATACATTGTGTCCCCAATATATTGTGTACCCTAATAAAACTTATCTGGGGTCAGAGAACAGAACATCCACTAGATTAGACATAGAGGCCAGAAAATAGTGGCACATACACCTTTAATCCTATCACTTGGGGGGCAGAGATCCATCTGGATCTCTGTGAGTTCAAGGCCACACTGGGAACAGAGCCAGGTATGGTGGCACACACCTTTAATCCCAGCACTTGTTATTTTATGTCTTTGCTTGGGAAGCACACACGCCTTTAATCCCAGGAAGTGATGGCAGAAGCAGAAAGGTATGTAAGGCGTGAGGACCAGGAACTAGAGGCTTAATTTAGCAGCAGTTCAGCTGAGATCCATTTGGGTGAGGACTCAAGGCTTTCAAGCTGAGGAAACAAGATCAGCTGAGGAGATGGCGAGGCAAGGTTAGCTGTGGCTTGTCCTGTCTCTCTCTGATCTTTCAGCTTTCATCCCAATATCTGGCTCTGGATTTTTTTTTATTAATAAGACTGTTTAGCGATCCATCTTACACATCGCTATTTTTTTTTTTTAAGGATAAATACTTCAGGATGAGTTCTTTCCCTTAGCAACAAAGGAAGAATGTCTCATTTCTTCATTCTAATGTAGAACCAGAAGTTGTATTCTCTGCAATGAAGTAAAAGAAATGAAAAGCACGCAGCCTAGAAAACATGAAATAGAAACTTTTCCATTTTCAGATGATACCATTGTCTGTGTAGAAAACATTTAGGAAATGTTGACCATCGTGGTACAAACCCTTAGTCCCAGCACCCTGGAGGCTACGACGGGAGAATTGTGAGTGCAAAGCCAGGCTGGCTGAGTAGTGAGACCTTACAGGGGTGGGGGAGGGTACAGGAAGGGATCGAAATTCTAAGACAGTCTTAGTCACTGTTCTGTTGCTGAGAAGAAACACCATGACCAAGGCAAGTCTGATCAAAGAAAGCATGTAATTGAGGGTTTACTTATAGTTTCAGAGGGTGAGTCCATGGTCATCATGGCCTGGAGCATGGTGGCAGGCAGGTTTGGGGCTGAGAGCTTACACTCTGATCGGCAGGCAGAGAGAGACAGACTGGGCCTGCCATGGGCTTTTGAAACCTCAAAGCCCACCCCCAGTGACACACCTCCTATAAGAAGGCCACCATCCTCCCCAAACAGAATTGAGAGACCAAGTGTGCAGAGGTGTGGGCACATGAAAGCCCTTCTCTCTCACATCACCTCTTCCCACTCCCTGGCCCCCACAGGCCTGCAGCCACATCATAATGCAAAATGCATCCAGTCCAACTTCAAAAGTTTCCATAGCCTTTTACAATCTCAGCACCATTTTAAAGTCCAAAGTCCATGTCTCTTCTGAGACTCAAGGCAATCTCTTAACTGCAATCCCATGTAAAAGAAAAAGGCAAACCGCCATACCTGTCTTAGCTATGGTTACAATTCCTGTGATGAAACGCCATTAGCAAAAGCTACTCATGGAAGGAAGGGTTTATCTGGCTTACATATTGGGATATCATAATCCATTGAGAGAAGTCAACCCAGGAACTCAAACCAGGCAGGAACCTGGTTTGCAGAGGCCATGAAAGGGTGCTGCTTACTGGCTTGTTCCTCATGACTTGTTCAGTCTGTTTTCCTGGCACCTAGCACCACCATCCCAGGGATGGCCCTACCCATGGTAGGCTGGGCCCTCCCACATCAATCACTAATTAAGAAAATGACCTACAGGCTTGCCTACAGCCCAACCTTACAGAAACATTTTCTCAATTGAGGCTCCCCACTCTCAGATGATTTCAGCTTGTGTCAAGTTGACATAAAACCAGCCAGCGTCGGTATCTATATAAACACACCTAGAACCAGCTTTTAAAATCACAGGACCCATGATCAACTCAGTTAAATTCCTGTATTCTGACAAGGAACAGATGGAGACAAAATAAAAAATGAATGCCATTTGACATTACAGTTGCTCCCCAAAAAGTCAATATTTAGGTATCTGTGGTGGTATTGTGTTCCCCAAAATATTGTGCACCCTAATAAACTTATCTGGGGTCAGAGAACAGAACAGCCACTAGATACAGAGGCTAGAAAATGGTGGCACTCACTCCTTTAATCCTAGCATTCCAGAGGCAGAAATCCGTGTGTTCAAGGGTACAGCCAAGCATGGTGACATACCTTTAATCCCAGAAAGTGAGCCTTTAATCCCAGGGAGTAATGGCAGAAAGCAGAAAGGTATATTAGGCGTAAAGACCAGGAACTAGAAGCTTTTAGCTACTTAAGCTTTTAGGCTTTTGAGCAACAGTTCAGCTGAGACCTATCTGGATGAGGACTCAGGGGCTTCCAGTCTGAGGAAACAGGACCAGCTGAGGAATTGGCAAGGTGAGGAAGCTGTGGCTTGTTCTGTTTCTCTGATCTTCCAGCATTCACCCCAATACCTGGCTCCAGGTTTGCTCTGATTAATAAGACCATTTAAGATTCGTGCTAGAGGTATCATCACCCCAGTGAATCATGTGCAGACACTTAATGATGAATGTTGTAAGATCTAATGAAGAAAACCAGAGAGATATGAAGATTCATTATCTTCATATCAGGCCAATTCTCCCCAAATTTATCTGAAAGTTAACACAATTCATATCAAAACTCAGCCAAAATTTTTGGACATATGGTAAAATATATTCTACAATTCACATGAGAACATAAAGACCTTAAGAATCTCTACTATAATATTATAATTTTATGTAACATAATATAACAGAAATATAATATCATTGTAAATAATAGAATTTTATTTCGGCTTGCTATGTACTCAGTAGCATAGCTCCTTGTGGTATCAAGCTTACTACTCAGCCACAACAATCAAGGCCGTGTGGTGTCGGCAGAAGGACAGAGGTACAGGTCATGCAGCAGGCTGGAGGCTGCAGAAGTAGGTCTTGATAGATGACACAGTTATTTTTGACAAAGGAGTAAGGTCACTCCAATGCAGAAGCAATGGTCTTTGCAGCACTGTTGGAGCAACTGAACATCCATAGGACAGAAAAAAAAGCAATGATAACATGGAAGACCACATCCTAAGTCTCACACTTCACACAAAACATAAAGCAAGCAAGTAAACAAACAAGCAAAAAACTCCAAGCCAAACAACAACAAAAAAAATCAAAAATCCTCAAAGTGGATTATGGAATATAAACTAAAAAAATATATAAAAAAAACTCCCATATAATAAATTAGAAAATATTCAGACCTCAAACTAAGCAGATACCTTAGAATCAATGCCATAAGAAGAAAGAATAACTAAGTTGGGCATCTTCAAAATTTAAAATTTTGTCCTGATGAAAGGATGAAGACAAAATGCAGGCAAGGAGAAAGCCTGTCCACTGCACACCCTGCAAAGGGATCTAGACCACAAATACCCAGTCCTTAGCCTGTGCAGGAGCCATGACATCAACCGCTTCTCACCCTAACTACCCTGCGGTACTGCAGATCCCACAGAACAATGGACTCAGTCCCACAGGACTGCACTTGTCTCACTCACCATGCTTAAGTTGTAAGTCTCTATATCATGTCCAACTTCATTACAAATTCAAGGATTACCATTGCCGCCATCGTCACACCCAATAGTTCAATTAAACAAATTACAGAACTAAAACAAACAAACAAACAAACAAACAAACAAACAAAACTATGCTTACTGAATTGCTGTTAAAAATACAACTCAGATGCTGTGGTACAATCTCCGCACACTGTGAATATGTATTGCTCTCATTGTTAATAAAAAGCTGATTGGCCAATGGCTAGGCAGGATTTTTTTGGGCTAGGCAGGATTTTTTTGGGCAGAGAGAATGCTGGGAAGAAGGAGGGCAGAGCCAGAGGAGTCGCCAAGTAGATGGAAAGGAAGCAGGACATGCGGGAGAGTAACAGCCACAAGCTTGGGTGCAGCACACAGATGAATAGGAATGGGTTAATTTAAGTTGTAAGAGCTAGTTAGTAATAAGCCTGAGCTACTGGCCAAACATTTATAATTAATAATAAGTCTCTGGGTGGTTATTTGGGAAGTGGCTGGTGGAACAGGGATGATCTTGGCCCAGATGAAAAACTCCGCCTACACTCAGAGACAACTAAATGGCATGGACACAAGGGGAAGTGTGTGGAGGGTGGGGTATGCAAAGTGTCCTTGGAACACACACTCTGTGGTTTCTAAAAAATGTCTTATTGCATAGTCCGAATTGAGTCAATTATTCAATGCCGTTTGAACTCTCTCTAGCACCTCTGCCCCCCTTAGAGGCAAAGCAGCACAGCTGAGAGTTCTGATCCCTGCATCATGGCTGGCTCCTCTGACAGCCAGCCCCTATCTCTAATCTATCCAGGAACCCCAGATAAGCACCATCTCACCAGCATTCAGGCAACATTCCCTGTCCTAGTTAGGGTTACTACTGCAGTGATGAAACACCATAACCAAAAGCAACTAACGAATGAAAACGTTTATTTCACTCACAGTTCCACATCATTGTTCATCACTGAAGGAAGTCAGGACAGGAACCTGGAGGCAGGAGCTGATGCAGAGGCCATGGAGGGGTGCTGCTTACTTGCTCCCCAAGGCCTGCTCAGCCTGCTTTTGTAAAGAATTTAGATCTACCTGCCCAGGGATGGCACTACCCGCCACGGGCTACCCCACCAATCTCTTATTAAGAAAATGTCTACAGGCTTGCTTACAGCCTGATCTTTATGGAGATGTTTTCTCAGTTGAGGTTCCCTCCTCTCAGACGACTCTAGCTTGTGTCAAGTCAAAGCCAGACAGCTCACTCCTATCACTGAGAAGAGCACAATGTTTTAGAAGCTGTGTTTCATGAACCACAGGCCAGAACTGACTTTTCATTATTAATATACTGTAGTAAAGAACTCTAGCCGGGCGGTGGTGGCGCACGCCTTTAATCCCAGCACTCGGGAGGCAGAGCCAGGCGGATCTCTGTGAGTTCGAGGCCCGCCTGGGCTACCAAGTGAGTTCCAGGAAAGGCGCAAAGCTACACAGAGAAACCCTGTCTCAAAAAAACAAAAAAACAAAAAAAAAAAAAAAAACTCTAATGAGTTAAAATTGTAAAACAAATCAAATAGTGCAATCAGAAAATAGACAAAAGATATGCCCGACATTTCACTAAAGGGGATACACAGATGGTAAACACATTGAAAGATGTTTGATATTATTTGCAAATGCCCAGAGGCCCAGCATTTATGTGAAGAACACATGCAAGGCCCTAGGTTGGATCTCCAGTGCTGCCAAGAACAGAAATAAAACAATCTATAACAATATTCAACCACGAAACGCCTATAAGAATGACAAATATAAGGCCGGGCGGTGGTGGCCCACGCCTTTAATCCCAGCACTCGGGAGGCAGAGGCAGGAGGATCGCTGTGAGTTCGAGGCCAGCCTGGGCTACCAAGTGAACTCCAGGAAAGGCGCAAAACTACGCAGAGAAACCCTGTCTCGAAAAAACCAAAAAAAAAAAAAAAAGAATGACAAATATAATATTACAAATAATGATGTCCGATACTGTGAAGGATGTGGAGACAGTGATCATGCACAGCTGGTGGGAATGTAAGACTGTACTCATCCTCGAAAGCAGTTTGGTAATGCGTTCCTTTGATGCTTATGTGCACTTTACACATGGTCAAGAAAGGACACTTGGGCAGCCGGGTGGTGGTTATGCAAGTACACACTTTTAATCCCAGCACTTGGGGAGGCAGATGCAGGCAGATCTCTGTGAGTTCAAGGCCAGCCTGGTCTACAGAGTGAGCTCCAGGACAGCCAGGGCTGTTACACAGAGAACCCCTTTCTTAAAAGAAAATAAATAAATAAATAAATAAATAAATAAATAAATAAATAAATAAATAAATGAATAGGAAAGCTGTAGAAAGCTATAGCTTTAAAAGTGCTGACTTGGGGGCTCAAATCGAAACACGCTCTTTCTCAATGTTTCACTCTGCCTTCTTATCATGCAGACTTCTACGACCTATCAAAGACAGAGTGAATCAGAAATCCTCAGAGTTAGACTCTAGAATCTGTATTTTAAAACACAATGATTTCCTGGCAGAATGTCATACACTTTAAATGTTGGTTAAATGTTTCACTCCTGTGGCAACCTAATAGCAAACTTAGTGCTGGCAGAGACAGCCCTTCTGACTCATTCACAGCTACAATTGTCTAGATGGACATGAAGAAAGCACTGTGCAAAGTCTGGTAGGTCTTGGAACGCCGAGATCCTTGTTTCTATTGGGGTCAAGAGGTGTTGGAAAAATGACTCCATACCCTTTGGGAAAGTCTGGGTTGGTGAAAGTATAGTTCAAAGTCTTTTAGCAACCATGCCCAGAGAGTGCTCATAAATTATTAATAAATGGGGCTGGAGAGATGGCTCAGCAGTTAAAAGCACTGACTGCTCTTCCAGAGGTCCTGGGTTCAATTCCCAGCACCCACATGGCAGCTAACAACTGTCTGTAATGCTAAGATCTGACACTCTCACATAGACGTACATACAGGCAAAACACCAATGCAAGTAAAATAAAAATAAACAACTAAGAAAAAAAAAGGAACACAAGCTGAGAAAGCCATGGCAAGCAAACCAGGAAATTGTGTTCTCCAGTGGCCTCTGCTTCATTTAAAATGATTAATAAATAATCCTATATTATAGTTAGTTAAGATGAAAGTCTTATACAATAGTTCAAACAGCTCTGGTCTTAGTCCCACCTTGAACAGATGTACAGATGTACAGATGATAAATAATATATCTGCACTTGACAAAACAAGGAGACAGCACAGGACGAAACATGTGTTAAGGGTGGATATGGGGCCAGTTTGGGAGAGTGTTGGCATTAAGGGCATGGTGGCACACACCTGTAATTCCAGCATTCAGGAGGTGGGGGCAGGAATCTCAGTTCAAGCTACACACTGAGTTTGAGGCCAGCCTGGATTACATGAAATAAGATGTGTGTGTGTGTGTGTGTGTGTGTGTGTGTGTGTGTGTGTGTATTGTACGATAACGTGGCCACCCTAACATTAATTTGATTTTGTTTTGCTTCTGGTCCTCACATTCGGTTTGAAGCACTTTTTATATATGTGCTCTTGGCTCCACTCTCCCTGAGTGTCAACACTCTGGCTGCCAGTTTGTCTGGACTTAGAACTATAACACAAATCCAGCAGGCAAAAATGGTTCATTTTTAATACTTGGTGAAAAATAACCCACATTCTGGCTTGAGTAACACTAATCAAACTTGGCCACTGTACCCATTTGTAAATAAATCACAGGGCTAAAGGGACTAGACACTCTGACTGGCCACGTTTGAGGCCTGACTCACTTTTTGGAGCTAATGGTAGTGCCAGCCACCTCTGAGTCACATCCACACTCAGGATAGGAGAGAATCATTGCTGCCCAGAAAGTCTGGTTACCACCATCACTCAAAAAGAGACAGGCTGCTGAGCTACAGACACCAGTGAAGTCAGCCATGGCTCCCACTTACCCTGGGCATACATTGGACTCAGGAAGATGACAGACAGGGGTACAAATGACACAAAAGTTTACATGGAAGACCAGCAAGTCAATGGAGACCAGGGTTGCAGCTAAGGAAGGTGCCAGAAGTTGGTAACTGAGTGTCTGAGTCTAGAAAGGCCGGCAAGTTTCTGTGAAGTATGAAAAGAGGGGACGAGAGCTATTTGAAGGTGTGTGCAGGTGGTCTCTTTACACAATTTGCTTCCCTTGAAAACAGAACTTATGCCTTATTTTTGTTTCCCTAAAGTCCAATATGGCACATGATGCCTTGTGAGCATTCACTAAAAGTTTGGTGAATTTGTTAATATGCCTTCATTGGCATTCAATCTGAATTCCAAAGAAGATCTGGAGATAGATATTAAACTTCATTATTCTGAATAGGAAACTAAGAGAGAGGGTTAGGTCACTACCACCACAGTGCCAGCTAATGATGATGCCAAGTTCACCCCTTGCAGACATAGGCAGGCCAAGCAAGCTAAACCCAAACCAGACCTAAGAATGCCACAAATCTGTGCCCTGCCTTATGAGAAATGAAATGAGACATGAACTGAAGTTTACAAAAAAGTTAGCATTTCTTCTTATAATGGCCCAAATGTCAGATTTTCTGCTAATGATTTCAGATGCTGAGTGATAAAATTTATCTTAGAGTATTATTAAATAAATAAGTCCTTGGGGGAAAATGAGGGAAAACAATGTCTGTTTGGTGAGTTGCTAAGCAACACCACACATGCCAGGAACTCCTTTTGGACTTCCTATTGAAGGTGGAGACGTCCAGACCAACGGGTACTTTGCTTGTTTCTGTCTCGCTAGTTTTCACTGGAAAATTAAAGTGAACCAGTAAACAAACCTCCAAAATTAACAGTGCTGGCATTGCATGGATGGACACTGCTGTGTGTTAAATTTAACTGGACTCTTCCTAAGGCTGCTGTTTACAAGTTTCTCTGATGTCTACAGCAGTACTCAGACTAAATGTGGAATCTGTACAGTGCGTCCCCAGAAAAGTCTACCACAACGATGAAAAGAAACCAAACAACATCCATTCCCCACAGTATTAGATTACTGAAATCCATAATACAATAGGATTGGGGTAGCCAGGTGAAGAAAAATATAATTCTGTGACTCCCACTTTAAATAAGGGAAAAATCTATGAGAAGTAGGTGTTTGACTATTTAAAGGAAGTCTTTCCATCCACAGGGAGAGAGACGGACAGCCTCAGGCCTTGCTTGAGCAAAAGCCAGTTGCTCTGTAAAAGATACACACATCAAAGTAAAACCAGAAAGGGATCATTAGCAAACAGACAGGAATGAAGAGCAGGGAACATGTTCACTGAGGGGTCCTGGGCTCTTGAAAGCTAAGACTAAAGTTAAGTCAGATTCAGTACAAAAGGGACCAGGTGCTAATTGAGTTATTGTGCATTAAAACTGCAGAGAGTCTCTTAGAATTACTTTTCTTGTAAGTAAAATTGAGGTAAACACACACCCAACTCTAAGTTGCTTGTTTAGATACATTTTCAACCAATCTGAATTATTTTTGATGGTGAGGATGTCATTTTAGTAAGAATGTCTCACACTTCAAGTATTGACACTGTAAAAACACACAGACTTATTACTATGTTTATTGACTTTGTGATTTGTTTATCAGAATCACATCTGAGACCTTCTATCCTGTGGTCCTACTGCTTTTCCTACCCACTTCAGCCCAGGGAGTCTCTCTCATGAATCTCCTCTTGACTTGGAAACTTCCACTTTTAGCTAGATACTAAATAAGTCCGCCTGTGGATGTTATTTAGACTCAAGATGAAGATCTCTCCAGTGAGATGATAACTCCGTGAAGGATCTGCCTATTTCATCCTAACTAAAATCATGTATTTATTATATAGGTAAAAACACAGAATTTGACATTCAAGGTAAATATAAAGTAATTGAAAGGCTTGGTTTCTCTATATTCCTTGACTAAGTCACCTTTCTACCCATGCGCTCCTGCTCAAACCAACGGACTTCACATGTACTTGCAAGAAATGCTGAGGACAGACGAGAAAAGCACATCTCAGCAGTGACCTGCTGTCTTCTGGTGGGAAAAACATCCCAAAGGCAAGCAAATAGCAAAACCCTTCTGAAAAGTCAGGAGACCCCAGCCTTGACCAAAGCTCCAGCTCTGTGACTAGAGATTCCTAAGCTTCAGCATTTGTTCAACTCACAGCCTCTTCCCCACGAGGACTAGGTTTCTCAGAGACCGTCTCCTGCTCCTAGCGGTGTGTCTCATGCACGCTGGACTCTCGGGAAGTATTTATTTGCTCTACCATCTTGAGTTTGCCATGGATCCCATTCTCAACAAATACACAGTCTAGCTGGCACAAAGATGAGCAACAAGCAGTTATAGTGGGTCAAAGATAAATATTATAATTAAGACGTAAGAGCAAACACAGCTTTAACAGTACACAGCATTACCATGCATACAGCAATGTTCCATATGCCTTACTGATGTAATCTGAGTGTTGATGCTTCCCAAATTCATAGGCTGAAATCCTGAAGTGTCACAGGGATGATAGAAGGAGGTGAGAATCTTTATAGGGAGTCATGGAGACGGATGTCTTATGAGGACAACGGAGTTTGTGTGGGTTAATTTTCCATGGCTGTGACAAAATGCCTGAGATAAGTCAGAAGAGTGAAAAGATTGCTTGGATCATGGTTCCAGAAGGCTCATTTCATGGTTTATTAGCTCTGTTCATTTAGACTTCTGAGTGAGAATACCATTGTAGGTTTTGCACACACACACACACACACACACACACACACACACACACACACACACGGTGGAACAATGCTACTTGTGACCAGAAGATAGGGTAGGAGAGGAAATGACAGGAGGAGAGATGAGAGGAAAGACCTGGGTCCACATGCCCTTCAAGAAGGGGTATGTCCCTGATGACCTAATGTCACTGGCTCCCACCTCACAGAGTTCACCACTTTCCAACAGGATCATGATCTGGTGACTGAACCTTTAACAGACAAACCTTGAAGGACATTTGTGGTGGTAATCTAATTGTATTGAAATATTATTCTGATTTGTACTGAAATATTAATTTGATTGTATGTTAATAAATAAAGTTGTCTGGGGGTCAGAGCTATTAGAGCCATAGCAAGAGTGTGGCGGTGGTGGCACACGCCTTTAATCCCATAGATATCTGTGTGTTCAGGGTCAGAGCTATTAGAGCCATAGCAAGAGTGTGGCGGTGGTGGCACACGCCTTTAATCCCATAAGATCTCTGTGTGTTCAGGGATACAGCCAGCATTGGAGACATATGCCTTTAAGACCTAGGGGGCTGTACATTCAGACAGTGACGAGGCAGTCATGTGTTTGGGTTTACAACCAATGAGAAGGCAGAACAACATACTTTAAAAATACGAACGGACAGGAAGTAGGTCTCTTTTCGCGAAGCTGGGACAGCAGGAGGAAGGGTGAGATTTTAGCTCTGAGCTCTGACCTCTCGGCTTTCTCTTTTACATTGTTTCTGTGTTTCTTATTTAATAAGACGGTTGGTTACATCTACATCTGGCGCCCAACGTGACAAGAATCCATTAAAAACTGCTTGGCTTGGCGGCAGGTCCGCTTTCCCGCAAGGGCGGCAGGCAGCCCGCGGCGGTGGCGGCGGCGGCGGCAGCGGCGGCCGGCGGCGATCGGCTTCTTAGTCCGAGCTGCTGGCGTCCTAGTCCGGGTAGCAACTTCTAGCCCGGGCCTAGGTCTGTGAGCAGCTTGCCTAAAGCCGGTGCTACAAACAACTCAGACCTGCCCGTAAAGCCAACGCACGTGGTCGGAGCTTAAGGAAGCCAGACCCAAGCCTTGACTCGGCACAAGAGGGAACACGTGGCTGCATTTAAGCTTTAGCCGGCTACGCTTTCTTGTGCGTTCTCTCTTTCCTCTCTCTCTCTCTCTCTCTCTCTCTCTCTCTCTCTCTCTCTCTCTCTCTCTGGATTTACACCTGGGACACTAGGTGGCTGCTTTGAAAATCCCCTCGGATTTCTACTGTTCTACGCAGATTTGGTAAGTCATAATATATCAGATATTTTAAAGGAAACTATCTAAAAGAGGATTTTTTTCCACATTAAAAAACAAATGGGTTTTATGTGTACATTGGAAGAAAATTGGTTTTTGTTCGAAATTTTAGGCAGTCTGGCAATGGAACAACTATATAATATTAGTATTGGTGGAATTATGCACCTCATCACTATAATAATCCACATTTTAATATTTAAAAAGATAGTCAATTTAAGTGCCAGGATAACAGCGTTAGAAGAACTTGTTAAACCTGTAAAAATTCAGACAGAAGAAATTAACAGTGAAGTTGTTTCAAGTCGAGATCATAAGGTTGCAGAAAGAAAGCCTGTTTTCACACAGTCACCCTTAATTTATCCTGTAACAGTACAGCAGATGCCTGATCAAATGGCTACACAAAATACTTGGGCTCCAATTGAAATGTTGGATTTAAAAAGGTTTAAGGAGGCAATAGTATCTTATGGCATGCATTCCCCATATGTAAAGCAAATGTTAAACACTTGGTCAACATATAATAGGATAGTACCACAGGACTGGCGGGACCTCGCACAAGGTGTTCTGGAACCCAGCCAGAGACTTCAATTTCTGACTTGGTTTAAGGAGGAGGCTAAAAACATAGAAAAACAATGGAGGGATAAAGGAGTACAAGTTTGCCAGGATCAGCTTATGGGCGAAGGCCAATATGCTTCAGCACAAGCACAATGTTTATATGATGTCCAAACCCTAATTTTATGTCGAACGGCAGCCTTGAATGCATGGGACAAAGTTGAGGAACCAGGAAAAAAATCTGAGTCATTTACAAAGGTGAAGCAAGGCCCAAAAGAGTCTTTTACAGATTTTTTACAAAGACTGGCTTCAGCAGTAAAGAGAACGGTCTCGGATTCAGAAGCTGGTAAGGCAATAATTGAATCTTTGGCCTTTGAGAATGCGAATACAGCATGCAAAAGAATAATCAGGCCATTAAGGGCAAGATCTGCACCTATGGAAGATTGGATTAGAGAAACAATTAATGTTGAAGCTGATGAGCATGATGATACGTGGGTAGGAGAAGTAATTTCAAAAGGTTTGAGGAGTGTTAGATGTTTTGGATGTGGAAAGCAAGGACATTTGAAAAGGGACTGTAGACAGGTCATTTCCAGAAACAATGTTTCTTCAAGGAACAATGGCAACAGAATGCCCCTTCCTTCTGGAGTATGCAGAAGGTGTGGTAAGGGAAAACACTGGACCAACGAATGTAGATCAACAAAGGACAGACAGGGTAATCCTTTGCCTCAGTCTTCGGGAAACTCCCAGAGGGGCCTCAGGCAGGCCCCCAGTGCAAATCCAGTTCAAACCTTTCCGGCAGCCATAGAGGAAATGCCTGCTCTGGAGAGCGATTAAATAACCAAATGCCTATTGGAATAAATCATGCTGGTCAGAATGATGAAACAGAGAGAATAGAAAATTCAGGAGAAAACATAAAGAAAATTTTTTGGCAAACTTCTATTAATGAACAAAGACCAAAATTAACGATAAAAATAAATGGTGTTTTGTTGTCTGGTCTGGTAGACACAGGTGCGGACATTACCATAATTGCACCAGAATTTTGGCATCCAACTTGGCCTCTTCAGGAGGTAAACGTTCAACTTTTAGGAATTGGGACATTATCTCAGGTGAAACAGAGTGCAAGATGGCTCGAATGTATAGGTCCAGAAGGACAGAGAGGAAAATTAAAACTATATGTGGCTAACATAACTATGAACCTGTGGGGTCGAGACTTGTTGCAACAATGGAATACTCAGATTAACATCCCTCCAATCTCAGAAACAAATCATAAACTAGCACATGTTACTGAGACAAATATTAGAAGATATTGTTCTAATGAGTGGTCACCAGCCATCCATATTATACAAGAACAGGGCACAATAACTGATGATCTTCCAAAGACACCAACAGCTCTACCTTTAAAATGGTTAACAGACAAGCCTGTATGGGTCCAGCAATGGCCTTTAACAACAGAGAAACTCCAGGCTTTAGAAGAGCTGGTAGAAGAACAGTTAAATGCTCAGCATATTGAAGAATCAACCAGCCCTTGGAATTCTCCTGTATTTGTTATTAAAAAGAAATCTGGTAAATGGAGAATGGTAACAGACCTTAGGGCAATTAACAAAGTAATTCAGCCAATGGGTTCTCTACAATCTGGGATGCCTTTGCCTACTCTGTTACCAAAAGGATGGCCTCTCATAGTTATTGATTTAAAAGACTGTTTCTTTTCAATACCCTTACAAGAAAAAGACAGAGAAAGATTTGCTTTTACAGTGCCTACTTATAATAATTCTAAACCGGTTAAAAGATTTCAATGGAGGGTCCTCCCACAGGGAATGTTGAATAGCCCAACTCTGTGCCAATATTTTGTACAACAGCCATTGGAAGTGATACGTAAAAAATTTCCTAAATCTATAATTTATCATTATATGGACGATATTTTACTAGCTGACTCAAATGCAGATACTTTAGAAATAATGTTTGAAGAAGTAAAGAAAATTTTGCCTCGCTGGGGATTACAAATTGCTCCTGAAAAGATACAAAGAGGAGATTCTATTAATTATTTAGGATATAAAATAGAGCTACAAAAAATTAGACCCCAAAAGGTGCAAATTCGGAGAGATAGACTACAGACTCTTAATGACTTTCAAAGATTATTTGGAGATATTTCTCATCTACGAACTATTGTTGGGGTAAAAAATGATGAACTGACTAATTTGTTCAAAACCTTAGAAGGTGACAAGGACTTAAATAGTCCAAGAGAATTATCACCTGAAGCTGAGAAAGAATTAGCATTGGTAGAAAAGAAAGTGCATGAAGGACACGTGAATCGTATTGATCCAAAGCTGGATTGCATTTTGGTTATCTTACCTTCTAGGCGTTCTCCTACTGGAATATTAATGCAGAGGGAAGATATTATATTGGAATGGATATTTTTACCAAATAAACCAAATAAAAAATTAAAAACTTATGTGGAAAAAATCTCTGACTTGATTTACAAAGGAAAATTGAGACTTCGTCAATTAGCAGGCATAGACCCAGCAGAAATTGTCGTACCATTAACTAAGGAGGACATTGAAAAATTATGGACAGAAAGTGAACCTTGGCAAAGAGCTTGCAGTAATTTTTTGGGAGAAATTAACAGCAAATATCCCAAAAGCAATAGAATTGATCTTATAAAGAGAGCTGAATGGATCTTGCCTCGAATTGTACGGCAAAAACCCATATCTGGAGTTCGTACATTTTATACAGATGCCAACAAAGAAGGAAAGGCAGGTTACAAATCAGAAAATTTAAGTAAAGTGGTTCAAAGTCCGTATAATTCAGTGCAAAAATCAGAATTGTATGCTATTCTGTTGGTATTAATGGATTTTTCAGAACCTCTCAACATAGTAACTGACTCTCAGTATGCTGAAAGAGTGGTGTTACATATTGAGACTGCAGAATTTATCCCTGATGCTTCAGAATTAACTTCACTATTTATTCAATTACAAGATACAATCAGGAAAAGGAATCATCCTTTATATATAACTCACATTCGATCCCATACTGGTCTGCCAGGCCCTCTAGCACAAGGCAATGAAGAGATTGATAAATTATTGATAGGAAATGTGCTGGAGGCCTCAGAATTTCATAAAAAACATCACGTTAATAGTAAAGGTTTAAAAAAGGATTTTTCCATAACCTGGCAACAAGCCAAAGAAATAATAAAGAAATGTCCTACTTGTTCCTTCTACAATCAGACGCCATTACCAGCAGGATGTAACCCAAAGGGTACTCAGAGAAATGAAATCTGGCAGATGGATGTGTTTCACTTTGCAGAATTTGGAAAATTGAAATATGTACACCACACTATCGATACTTATTCAGGATTTCAATGGGCAACTGCTTTGAGTTCTGAAAAAGCTGATTCTGTAATCACTCATTTGCTAGAAGTTATGGCCATCATGGGTATACCTGCACAAATCAAAACTGACAATGCTCCATCATATGTCTCTGTTAAAATGAAACAGTTTTTTGCTTATTACAATATAAAGCATATTACAGGCATACCACATAATCCTACAGGTCAAGCAGTTATAGAAAGATCAAACAGAACTCTAAAGGATATGCTAAATAAACAGAAATGGGTAACAAAAACCCCCAGAAATAGACTGCATAATGCTCTTCTAACTTTGAATTTTCTGAATGCCAATGAGAAAGGAACAACAGCTGCAGAGAGACATTGGATAATAGAAAAAACTACAGAATTAAATCAGCCTATATACTTTAAGGATGTGCTGACCTCAGAATGGAAACCAGGGTATGTATTACATTGGGGACGTGGTTTTGCTTTTGTTTCTACAGGAGAAGATAAGCTGTGGGTACCATCAAAATTGATAAAGGTTCGATTTGAACAAGAGAGACCTCTTAATTAGAGGAGGTGATAGTTCATCAACCAGCATGAACATCCAATTTAAACTAACTTGTATCAATAACACATGCCTTTTCATTTAATCAGATAATAACTTGTCAAAAGGAAACATCCCCAAAATTAGTCTTGGGGAAAGGTTTTTGTTTTTGTCTTTTAGGAGAATGAAGGTTAAGGAATCTGAAGGACACAAGACAAATGAGACAACTGAAGAAAAGGGACAAATCATCTATCCCAGGAAACAGAGTATATTGGAGTATATGGCATATGGGTATATATTATCTAAAAAATTTTATGTCTTCTTAAATGTTTGTTTCTGCTTTTCTCTAAAGATTTAACACTATTGGTTTTCTAATAGTCCCAGTTCAATTAAAATTTAAAGCTGACTTTGGAGTTGGAGAATGGCTCTCTCCTTCTTTAAAATCAAGCATGTTGTTAAAAGGAAAATGCAAACTCCCTGTATCATGCCAGAATAAGAGCCATTTCTGCTATGGTACAGGACAAAAGCAAAATTAATTAAGGGACTATTCTATTACTAATCTCAACTCTTTGATTCTATTCTGATTCTTTAAATTGTTCTCAAAGTATAAATTTTATATCAAAATTTACAAGATTAATATATATATATACATTTTAAATATGAATGGTCACATAGAGTACTAACTAATTCTAGAAAAAAGGCTAGCTGCATATATATGTTTTTGTGTTCAAGTCTCTTATCAGTTTTCTGCAGGAAATCATGGCCAGGCCTAACATCAACTGAAGTCTCCAGAAAGAAGATGGGGCCCCACAACAACAACAATTCCACGTGGACAATAATAATATCATTAAGCTGACAAACATCATCCACAGATCAGCTTTGAACTACAAGGTGCTCAGAGCAATTTTGAGATGACTAGCTGAGATGATCCAGTCTCAAAGACTACTTGAATAAGGACTTGAGATAAACCCTGAACTTTGGCATTATACACAGACTGGATAGTGAAGGATATAGTTACCTCTCTTAGAATTTGACAATTAACCTAAAATTTTTCTTTCAGGATAAAGAAAACTTCGCCCATACCCAGCAGGAAGCAATTTTAAGAATACGACGCCCACATTCCCAAAGAGGTGGTGTGGGGCAGGTGGTTTTTTGGTCTTTTTAATGGGTTCTGGGTCTGGGATAATTTTCAGTATTTAGGGGGGTTGGTTACAAGTTATTGTCAAGGGTTAGGAAAAAGGCTAAGCAAAGGAGATTAGATTTAAGGTTCTTGTTTAAAAAAAAAAAAAGAAAGAAAGAAAGAAAGAAAGAAAGAAAGAAAGAAAGAAAGAAAGAAAGAAAGAAGGAAAGAAAGAAAGAAAAAAAAGAAAGAAAAGAGAAAGACAATTACTAGTTTTAAATACTTTACATTGGATTGAATTGTTTTATATTGTACACAAATTTGAAACTGATATTGTTAGAAAATGCTATATGTATATTTCTAATTGTATTTATTCCATCCATTTAACAATGTAATGCAAATTTCTGATCCTTGAATGTTATTATTATCAACTATTAGGATATAAAGAAATGAAAGCTAGTAGTTAGACATTATCATAGAACTTGTAGTCATATTAGATATGTTTTAAAAATTGAGCAGAGATGTTTTAGACAGGTCATCTTCAAACCCTTCAGAGATCTACAGAATATGGCATTTAAAATGTTTTAATAACTTAGAAAATTTTTCTTTTTTGAGACATGTCGGCTCCTGGCAGTACCAATCTACTTTAGAGAAAATATGGGCATTGAAGAAACTGCATATGGAGTCAACTTTCATTCTGGCAAAAGTTAGCCACTGGACAACAAAGTATCCTCGAATCAACAGGACAAAATGGACAGACAGATCACGAAACAAGGGACTACTGATTCTTGCCAAAACAAGTGTGGTTATGGCTTTATCAAAAGGCATCTTCTGAGGCCAGGACAATATGGCCCCATCCCTGAAGTGGCCTTCGCATCCGGAAAAGGTACAGTGCCCTTTTCTTCGAAGGCAGCTTAACAGGCAGAGGGCCGATGGATTCTGTTGTACAATGGAACAGCAGCTGAAAGCTCATGCCTCTCAAAAGTAGACTGGCATTTAATAGAGGGATGTGGAGAAGAAGGGGATGCTGAGATGAAGCCATATATACACAGCCAAGAAGAATGGACAGCTGAATTAAAAAACTGTCAACAATTTCCAGAATTTAAAATCCTGAATCATGACAGGACACTAGTGGAATTCAGGTGTTTCTGGTACGTGGACTGCTCTCACCCAATGTGAGGTTGAACTGTTGACCTTGTGTACATCCTACTTCACAAATGAGTCTGTCAGATACACTAAGCCTATAGGCTGAAGATGATGCCCCAACACTGCGGAGAAACCTCAGGTGACTGCCCAGGCAGCTGGCTGTTTCTGTCAACTCACAAAATTTTTTGGAAGTTGCTTGCATGCACTTCCTGTTTTTATTTTTGTTAGCTAATATTATTCCCTTCTTGGGTCTCTGAGGGAGTTGAAGATTAGTTAGTTATGGTTGAAGATTAGTTAGTTATAGTTGAACATTAATTAGGATAGAAAGTACATTAGATACATCTTGGAATTACCAAAATAGGATAGATAATGGAATTATTTTCTCTGATTCGTCAAATACCTGTTTAGGTATTTATTACTTGTATATATTGTATATAGTTATTGTACTTTTGTATATAGTTTTTCTTTTGTTAGTCATAACCTTTTGCTTTTTTTCTTTTTATTAAAATAGAAAAGGGGAAATGTGGTGGTAATCTAATTGTATTGAAATATTATTCTGATTTGTACTGAAATATTAATTTGATTGTATGTTAATAAATAAAGTTGTCTGGGGGTCAGAGCTATTAGAGCCATAGCAAGAGTGTGGCGGTGGTGGCACACGCCTTTAATCCCATAGATATCTGTGTGTTCAGGGTCAGAGCTATTAGAGCCATAGCAAGAGTGTGGCGGTGGTGGCACACGCCTTTAATCCCATAAGATCTCTGTGTGTTCAGGGATACAGCCAGCATTGGAGACATATGCCTTTAAGACCTAGGGGGCTGTACATTCAGACAGTGACGAGGCAGTCATGTGTTTGGGTTTACAACCAATGAGAAGGCAGAACAACATACTTTAAAAATACGAACGGACAGGAAGTAGGTCTCTTTTCGCGAAGCTGGGACAGCAGGAGGAAGGGTGAGATTTTAGCTCTGAGCTCTGACCTCTCGGCTTTCTCTTTTACATTGTTTCTGTGTTTCTTATTTAATAAGACGGTTGGTTACATCTACAGACATTTAAGATCCAAATCCCAACACAGGCTTTGTGTCCCTTTCACCACATGAAGATACATCTAAGAGGTGCCTTATGACTCAGAAAGGACTTTCCACACATACCAACTCAGCCAGCACCATGCACTGAAACCTTCTCTTCTGGAACTGTGAGAAGTAAATGTTTCTAAGCCACGGGGTAATGGTAATTTTGTTACAGCAGCCGAAAGGGATGGTCTCAGACACATGTAGGGATGGTCTCAGACATATGTAGGGATGGTCTCAGACACATGTATCAATTCACCTGGTCACTACAAACCTACGAGGCAGGTTTGTATTTTTTCTATTTTCAGAGGCACACGTGAAGTAACTTCCCCCCAGGTCCTGCAGTTGTCTGCTTCTATGGTGCTGATAATGAATTAGTGTGGTATAAACACAGACAAAGACTGGAGCATCACTGAAATTCTAGAAAAGTATTATAGGGCTCATTATGACTGAATTGTGTGTACCCCCAAATTCATACATTGAATTCCTAAGCTCTAGTTTGTCAGTATACGACTATACTTGGTCACTGGGTCTTTCTCAAAGCAACTAAATTTAAATCATACAATTATAGTTGTCTGTAACCACTATGATGCAGAGGAGGAGGAGGAGGAGGAGGAGGAGGAGGAGGAGGAGGAGGAGGAGGAGGAGGAGAAAATATCCAAGGGAGGACAGTGGGGAGACACAGGCAAAATGAGCCATCTGCAATCCAAGAGCGACCTCAGGGGAGGCCAACCAACCTATTCTGAAAAAAATATATTTGTATTATTGAACACAGCATGAGGTAGGTTGTTTTAACAAGCCTAGCACACTAACATCGGAGCAGATCATGCACATTTGCTAAACTACAGAAATTAAATGCTGTCACTTATGCTAGAATTCCATAGACTCCTTTACGAATCAACATGGCCGATCCTATAATCTGGGGGGACGGGGAGAACACAGGCGTCCTAGCACTCCTGAAGGCTTCTAGTCCAGTCTTTTCCCCCCAAGCTAAAGAAGGTGGTGAGGCTGGTTTAGTCCTGGAATGGCAGAAGAGAGGCAGAACTGGCAGAAATCATTCACTCCAGTGTGGAATGAACATGCTAGCAGCAGGAATTAAAAGCAGAGAGTTCATCAGGGAGACTCATGAAGGATCTGAAGAGGATGATGATGAGAATATCTTAAGAGAAGCCTTAGAATGAGAATATCTTAAGAGAAGCCTTAGAAGTGAAGCGAGAGAGCACAAGTCTCAACCAGGGATATGGGATTTCAAAGAGATGGGGACACCATAGAAAATTGAGCTTGGAGAAGGCTCAGCATGAACCAGCTGCAGAGCGTTAAGTTGGATGTGCCAGCTGGGGCGGAGGGAGGAATGAACATCTAGACCTAAGGCCTGAGGCAGGATTCCGTTCCTCAGAGCCCAGTGCTGAGCAGGAGCGGAAATGAGATAATGGTGGAGGCATGAGCGATCCGAGTCCCAAAACCCAGTCGTTGGCATCCTCGGGATGTCTGGAGAGAGGAGACAGGAGAGCAGTAGAATCCGGGATGAGGGCCACCAAGTGCAAGGCGGGACAGCCTTAGTGATCTGTTCTGTTTTTTAAATGAAGGATAGATTTCTTTGCCCTCCTGGAGACTTCAGTTCAAGCTAGATTTCACCAGTTCACACTATGCAACAAGAGGATCCCAGTCTTTACTCTTCTCTTTGGGCCTTGGTAAACCTAGGCAGGGGATGGACATGGCCTAAGCATTATCTCCAGGTCCTGCAGGCATGGACAAACCCAGGACTCCTTTTCCAGAGGAGCTGGCCGGCCAAGCACTCCCTCCTTTCGCGAGCCACCCCATAGAAACGTGGGCGCCGCTCGGGACCCCGGCTCCACTTGGAACGCTGGCCCGGGAGTCGCGGGACACGCGCTGGCCGCCAGGGCCACTTCCCCGCGCCTGAGGCCAGCCGAGGCGAAGCCTAGCCCCGGGAGGCGGGCCGAGGAGGCGGGCGGGGGCGGGGAGCAGGCGGCGGACCCCGGGAAGAAAAGAACATGGCTCCTGCGGCAGAGGGCAGCGCCGCTCCGGGGCGCGCGGGGCACCAGTGACCGCGATGGTGAACTCCAACCGCGTGCAGCCGCAGCCGCCCGGGGATGCCAAGCGCTCGCCCGCACCGCGAGCTCCCGGGTCAGGCCGGCTGGCTGCAGGAGGCGCGGCTGGGGGCGCCGGCCTGGCCGTCCCGGGAGGCCTCCGGGAGCAGCGGGGCCTGGAGATCGAGATGGAGCGCATCCGGCAGGCGGCTGCGCGGGACCCCCCGGCCGGAGCCTCGGCCTCCCCTTCTCCTCCGCTCTCGTCGTGCTCCAGGCAGGCGTGGAGCCGCGATAACCCGGGCTTCGAGGCCGAGGAGGACGACGACGACGACGAGGTGGAAGGGGAGGAAGGAGGGATGGTGGTGGAGATGGACGTGGAGTGGCGCCCGGGCAGCCGCAGGTCGGCCTCCTCCTCGGCTGTGAGCTCGGCAGGCGCCCGCGGCCGGGCGCTGGGGAGTTACCGGGGCGCCGGGCACCCGAGCGGGAGGAGGCGCCGGCTAGAGGACCAGGGAGCGCCGTGTCCCAGCCCCGCAGGCGGCGGGGACCCGCTGCATCGCCACCTCCCCCTGGACGGGCAGCCGCCCCGAGTGGCCTGGGCCGAGAGGCTGGTGCGCGGGCTGCGAGGTAAGAACAGGACCCGCGGCGTCCAGTGCACGCGTGAGAACTGCCTGCCTGCGGGCCCGAACCCTCGTCCTCCGCGTTCCCGCCTCCTTCGCGAGCGCCCTCCCCACCTCCGCTCACTCTGCGCGATTTCCGGTACCCAGCGCGGAATTCCACTGCGCCCTTGTTGGTGCGAATTCCTTGGGCGCCTCCCTCTCTCTTTAGGATGCTAGCACACTTGCGTAAAGAGGAGAAAGCCGTTTTCGGGAGTATCTGGGGCTTGTAGAGGACGAAAAGAGACAATTCTAGTACAACCGATGAGCTGTGTGTTTGCTAAATGTCCCAAAATGAGGAACAAGTTTATTCCAGCTCCCATGCTTTTCATTTGGTGGCCATGCGCCATGTCCCTTCAGCTGGTCTAGGAAGAGACCTACAGCGTTAACCATGATTTGAGAGTGATGCCTTTAGATAGGTAGGATTGGTGGAGAGGAGAGTCGTTGACGACATGAATACTGAAACGCCTGTAGACCATTTATCATTCTAGATGTATTTCTTAAACAGTTGCAAAGAAAACATTACCCCTACCCCATGAGTGTTTAAAGACTGGAAGTCTGTTTTAAAATAATGTTTTCGACCATTCCAACAAGATGATTGCTTCTCCAGATACCAGCTGGTTCGTGTGTCAGCCTTCTGTGCACACAACTCTCCACTAGGCTGGAGAGGACACAGATTTTCCAACAGCAGATTGAATCCCGTGTTCTCAAACTTTTGCCACCAGAGGCATCCGTGAAGAGTTAGGGTTTCACTAACTCTCACCCACCTAGTTATCTTACCCCCCCTCTTTAAGAGTTTCATCCTGGTATTTCTTGTTGCCCCCCTCCCCCCCCACACCTCTGTCTGCAATTCCCAGTCCAGCACAGAAACTATCCAGATGTTGAAGCAATGTGGTTTAGACAGGCCTGCATTTAAATCCTGGTTCTCCTACTGTTTGACCTTGAACATGTTATTTAACTGCTCTGACCCTGAAGTTTTCTTTTAGAAAAGAAATGGGCAGTACATAACCCTCGATGTGTTGAAATAATCAAATGAGAAGGTGTCTAAAATGGGCAGCAAATCTTTGCGAATGTGTTGGGGGCTTTGACAACACAGGATGGGAGGAGGGATGCACCTGCTGGGTAGAAGGCAAGAATGGTACTGACATCTTACAGAGCACAGGGAGGCCTCTTCCTCCACTACAGCGCACCATCCCACCCAGCATGTCAGGGGTAGAGAGGCCAAGACACCGTGCCCTAACCCATTAGGTACATCATCCCACCCAGCATGTCACGGGTAGAGAGGCCGAGGAGACACCGTGCCCTAACCTGTGAAGTGGCAATGAATTAATTACCCACTGTGCTCAGCACTCTTGACGCCTTTTTTATGGTCATAGTTTTGTCCATAGGGTGTCCCCTGTATTGTAGGAGCTATCCTCACACCATCTTCCTGATGAGGGAACCAAGGCTTTTATATCTTAAATGACTTCACAACTATTAAATATTGGAACTAGGATTTAATTACAGGCATTGGATCCCGAAGCTGTTCTTGCTATGACTGATACCTGCAGTGCTGATACCTAACTTTAGTCAGCCATTTTTCATATTTCCCTACTTTTTAAACGTTGATTCATCAGGATACTTAGGGTTAACCATATCATTGACTCTGTGTATCCTAATTCCTAGTTTGTCTGAAGGGGAGGAACCTACTTTCTTTTTTTAATTGTGCCAAAGTTCATGCAACATCACATTTACCATTTTAGCCAGAGCTCAATGGGCATTAGATGTATTTCTAACAGTGTGGTTTACTTAACTGTTTTTTCCCCAGACTTTTTCATGATCATGTACACTACCAGTGAAGTCAGAATTTTCCTTGCTGTGTCTGGCTTATTTTGTGTAGCCTAGTTTCAAGCTCCTGCCTGCAGCAGTGTGCTCCTGAACTTTGCTCCTAGAGATGACTGGCTCCTGGTTCATTGTGTATGTGGATTACATTTTGTTTACCCATTACTTAGTTGAGGGACATGTTTTTTTTTTTAATTTAGTATTTTTATTATATTTGAGAGTTCCTTTCATGCATACAGTGTATTTTTATCATATTCACACATAAACACCCCATTTCCCTAACTTTTCCCTGATAATGGACATGTTTTGGGTATTTTTTAAAATTTTGGCCTTTTGAGACAGGGTCTCACAGTACAAGCTGGCCTGGGACTTTCCATCCCCTGCTTCATCCCTCCAGAAGTTGGCTACTAGGATTACAGTTAAAATAATACCTTACTCGGCTCCCTGAAACTTTTTTGAGATCTTTGGAGCTTTTCCAAAGTATTGACATATCAAGTTTTTTGTTTGTTTGTTTGTTTGTTTGTTTTTTGTTTGTTTTGTTTTGTTTTCTTTCGAGACAGGGTTTCTCTGTGTAGTTTTGGAGCCTGTCCTAGATCTCACTCTATAGACCCGGCTGGCCTCGAACTCACAGAGATCCACCTGGCTCTGCCTCCTGAGTGCTGGAATTAAAGGCATGTGCCACTGGCAAATTATCAGTTTTTGAAGGCGGCACCTTAGTATAGAAATGTTTCAGAGGCGGGTCCTAGGCTAGACCTTGTGGGTAACTGGGGGCCATCTCTCAGACTTGATGCTTACAGCCAGTGTGGAGTCTGGTCTCCTCACCGTGGGGTCAGTGGCACCCAGTCTCGAGCACCTGCTCTCAACTCTTCCTCACTGCCCATCCCCCAGCCATCCTGTGTGAAATACTGCTGAGAGATGTGGCTGAGCTGATGGGCAGGCTGCCCTCCCAGGTGACTAGTCTCCTACGATCCTTTCTAGTGTTCTGTCTCCCTGCTATCTCAGTTACCACTCCAGATACTCCCTTCCTGGGACCTCCCTAAAGACCAGAGCCATGGTTTCACCAAAAACATAGGGGAGTGCTCAACCCTTCACTCACAGGCATCGCTGTGGCCCGTGTCCTCATGGGTGGTGGACATACGTTATGCCTGTGGTGGCCACGTAGAGCAGGAGTAACTCTCCAGAGCCTGATGGTACCAAAGGGTAGCCAGAGCCTTCCTCCTTATGACTGCTGCTGAAGGTCCTGGCCTGATTCTGCTCAATCTGCCTGGTAGAGGCCGAGGGACACCCAGCTTCTAGTCATGACTGAGGCAGGAAACAAAGATACCTGAGGGCTGATATTGGCCTTCAGCCCCAGCTGATGAGTAGAAGGACCCCCACAGCCCAATGGGAGGAGGGGCTTGTTCCTTTGTTTTTGTCTTTTTCTTTTTTTTTTTTCTTTTCACCTTTTACATTTGGCGGCTGGAACTTTCCTTTGGGCTAGGGAGATTGCAGCATCCTTAGTTTGATCCCCAGAACCCATATTTAAAAAGCTGAGTGTGTGGTGGTGTCATGTGCTTCCAATCCCACCAGCGGGGAAGGCAAGGCAGGACTGTCTAGCTCACTTGGCAACTTCCTGGCCAGCAATGGGGGCCGGGGGGGGGGGCGGCGGGGGGCGGGCGGCGGCGGGGGGGGGGGCGCCTCTGTCTCAAAACCGAGGTGGACAGTGTACTGGCAGGTTTTGTGTCACCTTGACCCAAGCTAGAGTCATCAGAGGAAGGAGCCTCAGCTGAGAAAATGCCTCCATAAGATCCAGTTGTAAGGCATGTTCTCTATCAGTGATTGATGGGGGAGGGCCTGCCCATGGTGGGTGGGGTCATCCCTGGCCTAGTGGTCCTGGCTTCTATAAGAAGGTGGACTGAGCAAATCATGGGAGCAAGCCAGAAAGCAGCACCCCTACCTGGCTTCTGCATCAGCGCCTGCCTCCAGGTTCCTGCCCTGTTTGAGTGCCTGTCCTGACTTCCTTCAGTGATGAACAGCAATGCTGAAGTGTAAGCCAAATAAACCCTTTCCTCCCCAACTTGCTCTTTGGTCTTGGCATTTCCACCGCAGCAATAGAGACCCTCACTAAGACAGTGACTGAGGAGAGGCTCCCGAGGTTGTCCTCTGGCCTCTGTGTGTACCTGTGCGCCCCACATGGGGACACAGAGACTTCCTCTTTAGCTTTACTCCACACCCTCCGTCATCTCTTCCTTCGTTCATTTGCACCAAACTTTTGTACAAACAGTTTCCATTTTCATTGCTGGCTTTGCCCTCTAGGGTGTGATGAAGTCGCATTAGTAATGTGACCATGTCGTCAATAAACTTGTGGAGAATTGCTGCTGTGATAATAGATCCTAGGCATGCGTGGATCAATAATGCACAGCCCCAAATCTCAAGCTGCTCAGATTCCAAGTCTAGCAGGGGAAGTGGCTGCAGATCAGTAGTTACAGTAGTGAGTGTGTTGGGTATGGGAGGAACTCAAGGCAGAGGTAATCTGTCTCACCTGAGGAAGTCAGTGAAGGTCTTCATGGGGATTCAAAGTGAGTCACACTTGAAGGGGGGGGGTGGATTCTGGCAGGGAACAGTAGCAGGAACAAGGCTGAGCAGACCTGAATGTTGCCTTAGGGAGCTGGTACACTTTCCTGTAGGCATTTGGAGTACTGGAGACTTCAGACAGGACTAGTATAATCATATGCCAGACTGAAGAATGTAGAGGATACAGTGAGTGGATGGATGGTCAGGAGAGAGCTGACACATAAAAAAGTGACCAGAATTGCAAGTCAGCATACAGGCTGTGATGCTATAGGCCTAGATTAAAGACAGAAGCCATCAGAGTTACAGATTCAGGCTTGGTGTGGTGGTGCATGTCTGCATTCCCAGCACTCCGGAGGCAGAGGCAGGAGAAGCATTCCAAGTTCAACTCAGACTACGCTACAGAATGAGACCCTGTCTCAACGCATAAAATAAAATAATTGCAGAACCAACTCCATGTGAAGAAGGACAAGAGGAGAGAGAGCTGCCTTTGAGATGGACCTCAGATCTGATGCCATTTGCTCAAATAGGAAGAAGTTTCTAGAGGGGGAAAAGAGCATTCATTTGGGGCATGTGAATCTGAGCTGCCATGTAATATGCACCTTAAACCACTCCTGCCTGTCAACCTAACTGGGGGAGTCATCTGCAACAGGATACTGATGCAGAGAGGTCTCTGAAAATCTTCTAAGAAAGACCTTTATGTGTACCCAGTGGGGGGTGGGGGACAAGTAAAGACTGTTAATATTTAGGAGGTAGGTAGGGTAATTTAGAAAAAGTAAACACATGATAGCATATAGAGATAAGAAAAGGGATGTTTCTTTTCATTTCCTTTTAAGGGCTTGAATTAAATTGCCATAATTCTTTGTAAATTTGGCTTGAGAAAAATCTGACATCGTTTTTTGTCTGTTTCTATTTAAAGGTCAGAGAATACCATTTGTATGAAATTATGTCTATTCCTTATTGCATGGCTGTCTATAAACCATTGGAAGGAATAAAATCACTGACCACGTAGCAGTAAAGATGCTATAGAGACTAGCAGGCACCACATTACACATGCTGTAGGCCTGGCCTCCAGAAGAACTCGACCCAAAGACAGAAGAATAGTTGTACCCGGGGATGCCGAGCCTGATCCTTGGCTGCAGTGTTAGCCTGACTTGTAATTTTCCATGTCATCTACATTTGTAAAAACCCTCGGATATGATAGAGTTTCAATGAATAAACATTCTGCTTGCTGCATTTCTTCTGCATGAGCAATTCCCTGACAAATACCAGCTCTTGGCAGCAGCAGACCTGGTCATAAACTGTGCTCAGCTCTCAGAGTGGTGAAACCTGAGATGCGTAACATGGTGTCCTTGAAATTTAGATGCTAATTTTTTAAAGGAAGAAAAGGAAAATGGAATATCTAAATTTAATAGAGTAGAGCTCTTGTGGTGTTATGTTGTTAAAAAAAAGTCTGTCAAGCTTAATGATGACCTCATTTCCTCGATGTGAAAAACCTTACAGCGTTCCCCTTTCTCCCTGTGGCTTGTTTCTAGCTCAGATGTGGTCTGATTTTGGGTTAATGAAAGGGGTAAGGTCTAGAGAGAATGAGAGGTGACATATGGGAGCCAGGTTTGTGTCTGTTCATAGCCTAACTGGAAGGATTGAGAAGTCAGTGTTTTAGGGAAGATATTAAGGCTCTCCCAAAGATCTGGCATTGCGACTTGACCACACTGTTTATTAACAGGGGCTTGGACAGCCACCATACTGCCTGCTGGCTGAATCCCAAACCTGTCATTCTCTCCAGTAACCTCTCCGAGGGTTACATCATCTTTACTTCACTAGCCTGACACTTTCCATCTGCTGAAACACAGGACATGGCTGCTGATCGTAGTTTTTCCCAAACGAAAGACAGAAGGGCCACATGAGCTGTTGCCGTTAGTTTAAAACCATAGTAATTGGCCCTTTACAAACCTGCTAAGCTTAAACAGGCTAAGCGTGGTGGTCAGTTGCCATTGTGTGCCGTTGTGTGCCATTCTTACAGGACAAAGAGGAGCCCAGAGCAGCCTTCCTGCCGCCATGCTAGAAGCTCAGTAGGTGTTTCCAAATGAAATGATGCAACAGCTCGGATTTTGTACTGTGGCGACCTCAGCGTGATGTACCCTGTGGTCACACCGTCTACTTAGCTGAGTTTAGCAGGGGGGACACCAGGTGTGTCCTGTACCAGGCAGGAGGAAGAGCTATGTGACACAAATTGCTAAGTCTTTTAAATTGTCTTCCTTTTCCATCCTCCTAAACTTTTAAAGATATTTGCTAATGGTCCTAGAAGTTATAAAAATGACTGGTTTGATTTGGAGTTTGTACTTTTGAGGGGGGTGGAGCATGGTGTATACTAAATTAAGTGACTTCTAAGTCACATGCAGTACTCTTATGTATTCATATTTCCATATGAGAACTGGTTTACTATTAGTTTCATTTTTCCTTTTGCCACTTGTGAAATTTCTTAAGAAAGATGACCTTGTTTTGTTTGTTTTTCATTATTTTAAAGGTCTCTGGGGAACAAGACTCATGGAAGAGAGCAACACTAACCGAGAGAAATATCTGAAAAGTGTGTTACGGGAACTGGTCACGTACCTCCTTTTTCTCATAGTCTTGTGCATCTGTGAGTACACGGTTTCCCTCTCTAATGGAAATGTTTTGAAGGTGTTTAGCCTGTCATAATCATAACTGAGAAGCATGTGAGCAACAGGAGGGTCAAGCTAACACTTTTCTTCTCAGTGTGGTTTTCGGTTCAGGTTGGAATTTGGGGACATTCTCTGCTGGCCAGTTCATTGTTGGCTGTGACCGACTTCACTGTGAGATGCACGAGAAACCTACTGTATACAAAAATCCCAGCCAAGGGTTTGGATGTTGGCTTTCGTATCAGTGACTATCACACTTCCACGTTTTACTCTCAGGAGACAGTGTTCCCCGACACGGCTCCTGTTGGCACATGGCTTCCGAGGTCCCCTTTCCGATCCTGACAGTTTGCGTCACTGCTTCCCTTAAAGTTCATTGCTTCTTCCAAGTCCTCAGCCATCACTAGGCTTTAAGGGAAACGTAGCTGACCTAGTTTGTATCTCTCCTCTCTTACTTCTGTGTGTTCATGTGTTCTCTGGGGCGGGAGGGGAGGGAAGCCGGAGCTCAAAACCCATCTCAGGAACTGTTGGCTTTCGAGTCCAGAAAAATCATGTATCCTGAATCAAAGCATGTTAAAGTATGGGTTTTAAAGTGTGTGTGTGTGTGTGTGTGTGTGTGTGTGTGTGTGTGTGTGTGTTTGCATGCATGCATGCATGTGCACACCAGTGTTCTTGTGGAGGTCAGAGGACAACTTTGTAAAGTCATTTCTCTCCTACTTTTGTACGGGTTCCACCTTGAACTCAGGCCACTAGGCCTGCACGTTCGGTGCCTTAACTGCTGTCCATCTTGCTGGCCCTGAAGCATAGAACTCTGTTACGTCCTCTCTGAGGCCTTTTATGGGGACAAGGAAGCCAGTTTGTGCCATCCCTAGGCTTTTTACAAAGCTCCTAAGAAGAAACCTACCTCTTCCAATGTAGACTGAGGGATGCTTAACAGTTGACGGCCACACAGAAAAGAGTCCGTCTTTTTCATACATGGAGAGAATGAGAATTTAATCAGTCATTTAATAATGTTCTTTGGTGAGAGACTAGAGAGGTGGCTCCAGTTAAGAGCAGCTTCCCCGTGTGGGTACCTTCACCCATCTCCCTCATTTACACTCCCTACAATAAGCTGGTAGATGAAAAAAAAGTGAAATATTCTCAAGAGTGTAATTCACAGGAGAGCAGACCCAGGAATGTTTGCTTAGAGAAAAAAAAATCTAAATGAAGTTTCACATTATTATTTTCTGTTTTAATGACCTATTGTTTATTCCTGGTGCTTGGTAGATGTGCCACAATTATTAAATATTTAGTTTAATACCTACCATGAAGATAATGGTCTGACCGCAGCTCTGAAATGTAATCATCTTGGATAGCAAAGCACAATCTGCCAACAGAGAAAATCCAGAAATTTAAAATAAATAACCATGAACAAGCTTTAAAATGACGTTAGTTTGTTTTTCTTTTTTCCTTTGGAAGAAGAAAGCTTTATTTAGGGAACAACTTGAATGAGATGTAACTTACATGCTTTAAGATCCATCCACTCAAGCATCTGAGTCATTTATTTTTCTAATGTACAGAGGTTTAACCACCACAGTCCAGATTTAGAGCATTTCTATCATCTGAGAATTTGCCCTGATTATTTCAGTAGTGGGCTGATGCCGGCCTCTTTCCCATCACCGTCTCTCGGGTTTTACATCGCGGGGCTCTGCTGACTTGGAGGGTTGTGTCTTTTGACTACCACCTGCCTTCCTTCCAGCCCTGGCAGCCACCACCATAGTGTTGGGAGCTCAGCATGTTGCATTCCTTATATTCACAATGTGACCTTTTTAAAGACATGGCTTCCAACACCAAAATGCTAAAGCTGGAAGTCATGTGCATATTACACTGAAATTCAGGAAGCAGGAGATGGAATGTTTCAGACTTTCATGTTCTTAGCCCTTCGAGTACAGAACACTGAGATTGCGTTTGTTCCCAACACAGAGATGGTGCTTAAATATTAAACCACATTGGCTTTCACATTAACATGTCCATTAGAACTACTCAGCATTTTCAAACAACACATATGTAAGCATATTCCCAATGTGAAGTAAGCCTAGAATTTGAGTAATTAACCAGACTGAGTATCAGTTGCCAAAAGAACTTAAAAAAAAAATTATAGCTGTACCTGGTCAACTAAAGCAGAGCTTCTTCGATATGAGAAAAAGTAAGTTTGCAAACAAGGCCAAAGACATAAACCCAAGATGAAGAGTTTGAGAACCTGACAGAAGTTACACAACCAGTTGTGTTTTCTTGTTCATTTTAGAGATCTCTGGGTTGGTTTATTCTTACTGGCCCCCTGCATCTGTCATGCTGGGAGGGAAGGAAGGAGCAGGGGGTGGGGTGGGGAGCTGGAGGTTGGGGATTAGGGGGTGGATGCTGTCCTGTGCACCTCAGTGAAGAGGGACTTTGTTTTTGGCCTGCCAGCTCACACACACACACACACAAAAATAACACAGAGATTTATTGTTAATTATGAAAGCTCAGCCTTAGCTTAGGCTTGTTTCTAACTAGCTGTTATAACTTAAACTAACTCTTTTTTAAAAATCTACTTTCTTCCACGCTGGTTACCTCATCATCTCTATTATGCTCATCCTGCTATTTTCCCACGTCTGTCTGGCGACTCTGCCCTTCCTCTTCCCAGAGCTCTCTCTGTCCGGAAGTCCCTCCTGTACCTCCTGCCTAGCTATTGGCCATTTAGCTTTTTATTACACCAATCACAGGGACACGACTTCACACAGCGTAGAGGAATATCCGCAACTCCGCGGTGCTGTGTGCGGAGCTGCTCCTCACTGCTGGCATGTTACTCGCTTCCGTTCCCCCTCTTCCTGCTCGTTTCACTAATTCGGACAACTTCCTACTGGTTTTCTCATTCACTAGTTCGGAGAACTTCCTGCAAGTTGATGGCAGCTCCACCAGTTCAAACTTAGTAACTCTTTGATGTATACTTAGCACTGTGCATTTATAGACAGAGTCCCTTCAAGTAGAGTTTCATATTGTATCCCAGGAGAACATATGGAGTGAGATAAAGATAGATATATATATATAAAATTAAGTTTCCTGTGCAGCAGTAGATTCTGGGACCGAGGCATCTTGATTCTGCTGTCTTTGTACCTGGTGTCACCTTCTGTGACAGTTACGATTTTTTAAGCAGTTTTTAAAATTGCTAAATGATTTAGTTTAATATGTACATATCTTCCTTTTTGTTAGCTAATTTATTATGTAAAGGTTTTATCTGCTTAAGCTTGTTATCCTTGTTTTAGGAGGTTTTACTTTGTGTTTTCGCTTAAACAGAAGTCTGTCATTTTAGAGTTTCCCATGTGATTTTGCTTATTTTTATATTACACGTATCGTTTCATGCGTCTTGATAATGTGTTATTTAACACCTAAGAATTTATGCGAGTGACGTCATGGTTGATGGCATCGATCAGTATGGACTAATCTTCTCTTTGGGGCCAGTGCTCACTTTCTGATCTCCCTTGTCAGGTAACTGCTGTCACTTCCTGTTGCTGTGTTTTCATCTCCACAAAGCAACCCGGGGAGAAGAGGGTTGGTTTCCTATTACAGCTTTCAGTCCATCATCAAGGGGAGCCAGGGCAGGAGCTGGAGGCAGGAACTGAAGCAGAGACTGAGGAGGGCAATGCTTACCGACTTGCTTCCTCTGACTTGTTCAGCAGCCTCCCCTATACCTGCCAGGGTTTGGCACCACCCACAGGGGGTTGGACCCTCCCACATCAGTCACCCACAGATACCCTCGGGACAGTCTGGTGGAGGGAATCCCTTGCTTGGGTTTCCCTCTTCCCAGGTGACTCTAATTTGTGACAAGTTGACAAAAAACGAAGTAAGCAGCATGTCACCTTACTCTTTTTGGGAAACATTTATTATTGTGTGCACGATGTGATGCGCTGGTGTTAGCTGTGGCTGCACATAGGGATCAGAGGACAGCTTGATCGAGTTGGTTCTCTTTCCAGTGTCACGTGGGACCAAGATTGAAGTAAGGTCTCTAAGCTTTTGTAGCAAATGTGAAGTGTCCCTCCATTCTTTAACTTTATATGAAGTAGGTTTCTTAGAAAAAAATTCATAAGTTACTTTTTATTTTAAAGCCCTTTTTTCCTAGTAAGAGGTTAACACATTCAGATTTCATGGTTTTGCCAGATTTCCATTGTTTTGCTTTGTTTATGTTTTCCTGTCAACTTTACATTTTTCTTTTTCTTTCATGAAATTAGAATTTTTTCTTTTGCTTCCAGCCATTGAAATAAATGCAGTAGATGGAACTCTATGCTATATGGCATTTTTTTTTTAATGTTTAAGCTTATAGTTTCTCAACAATGAATAAAATAGTATCATTGGCTAACGCATCATTGTTTTCAAGGCAGCTTCTCGTAGTTTACACGCTGCATGTTTGATAACCTGTGGTGGCGCTCCCCCCCCCCCCACACACACTCGTGTTTACTTCTGTCCCAGGTCTCTGGGCTGTCTAGCCTCTAGGTCCTGGCCCTCCAGGCAGTCTCAGGGTGGGCTTCCTTGTGGTATGGGTCTCTAGCTGGGCCAGTCATTGTTTGGCCACTCCACAATGACCGCACCACCTGAACTATCACATCTCGTAGGCAGGATAAATTGTAGGTCGGAGGTTTTGTGGTTGGGCTGGGGTCCCAATTCCTCCACCGGAAGTCTGGCCTGGTTACAGGAGATGGCCAGTTCAGGTTCTGATTCTCTCTCATTGCTACAAGTCCTAGCTAGGGTCACCCTTGTGGATTCCTGGGAGTTCCCATTGCACTTGGTTTCTAGCTTATCCTCAAGATGCCCCCAATTCCAGTCATCTCTTTCATTACTCTTCCCTCCATCCTCCCCCAACCTGATTCCTCCTGTTCCCGTCCCCCCACCTCCACTCGTGATATCGATTTTCTTTCCCCTTCCCAGGGAGATTCAGTAGTCCTCCCTCGAGCCCTCCCTCTGACTTAGCTTCTCTGGCTCTATGGATTATATCTTGGTTATCCTTTACTTTGCAGATAATATACACTTATAAGTGAGTACATACCATGTTTACCTTTCTGGGTCTGGGTTGCCTCACTCAGAATGATTTTTTTCTAGTTATATCCATTTACCTGCAAATTTCATGGTGTTATTTTTTTTTAACAGCTGAGTAATACTCCATGGTGCAAATATACCACATTTTCTTTATCTATTCTTTGGTTGATGGACATCTAGGTTGTTTCCAGTTTCTGGGTAATATGAATAAAGCTGCTATGAACATAGTTGAGCAAGTGTTCTTGTGATATCATTGAGCATCCTTTGGGTATATGTCCAAGATTGGTATAGCTGTGTCTTGAGGTAGATCGATTCCCAATTTTCTGAGAAACCACCATATTGATTTCCATAGTGGCTGTACAAGTTTGCACTCCCACCAGCAATGCAGGAGTGTTCCTCTTGCTCTACATTCTCTCCAGCATAAGCTGTCACTTGTATTTTTTATCTTAGCCATTGTGACAGGTGTAAGATGGTATCTCAGAGTCATTTTGATTTGCATTTTCCTGGTGGCTAAGGATGTTGAGCATTTCATTAAGTTTACTGGCCATTTGAGATTCCTGTATTGAGAATTATCTGTTTAGATCTGTGCCCCATTTTTTAAATTGGTTTATTTGTTTTTTTTTTTTTTATGTCTACTTTCTTGAGTTCTTTATATATTTTTAAAATCAGATCCCTGTCAGATGTGGCATTGGTGAAGATCTTTCCCCATTCTGTAGGCTACCTTTTTGTGTTATTGACAGTGTCCTTTGACTTACAGAAGCTTTTCAATTCCATGAGGTCCCATTTATTAATTGCCAATCTTAGTGCCTGGGCTACTGGTGTTCTGTTCAGGAAGTTTTCTCCTGTGTCAGTGTGTTCAAGAGTAGCCTGTGTATTAATGTATTTTGTTCTGACTTTTGGAAAAATGGAAAATGAAGGGTTAAGAGAAGAAATGGCAGGTGGAATATGTGTACATGCTTCTCTCTCTCTCTCTCTCTCTCTCTCTCTCTCTCTCTCTCTCTCTCTCTCTCCTCTCTCCTCTCTCTCTCTCTCTCTCTCTCTCTCTCTCTCTCTCACACACACACACACACACACATACACACACACATAGGCACGCACATTCCTACATATCCATTACCTAGTATCATATAAGTGTATGTTTATCTTCCTTTCCAGTCTCCATTTAAGTTTATATGTTTCACACAGTGCTGATCTCATCACAGTTCATTTAGAGTGTGATTATGCTCATTTTCAAGTTCACGATTAGGAAGGTTAGTTATAGCTGTTCAAGATCTTGGGGCACCAGCACCCTCTGTTGTGAGCCCAGAGGCAGATACTCTGTGGAACCCGGCTGAGATTCTCACCCAGACTGTCTGATGTTGAGCTGAGCTGCCACTGACATGTACCCACACTGTTCCTGCTCTGGGCATATATGGAAATGTTGCTCCAGATACCTGAGTCAGAGCTGTGTCTTGACACAGTTCAGAAATAGTTCATGGTGGCTGGACAGTTTTAGTCCTTCAGTGCTAGAAGCATCAATTCTGATGTCCAGCAGAGGGTGCAACACAAATAGTGGGATTTTGCTTCCCTCTGAGTGAAGCCGTGAAAGATAATACTGATCCTGAGAATTTCAGCAGCAAACACCAGTGTCTGGTCTGAAGGCTAATGGGAGACAAAGGGGACATCTTTCAAAGGTGGTGTCTATACCATGTTTAGATGTCTACAATTTCAACCCATCAACAAATCATTTCCAACAGTGACCAGTAGGTAAAACACCCCACCTGTGCCCCAAAGTACACCTAACTTCACACTAATTGAAAGTAACCAACCTAATCATTTATTAGGTTGACTGTGAGGCTCTTCCATCATCACTTTTTTTTATCTCCTCTGTCCCTTGTATTGACGAATTCACAGGCATTGCTGCCCAGGGCCTTGTGCCTCTATCCATCCCTCTGTGGAGGTGAGGTGGCCGGGCAGCACACTTTCTGAGGACATAGGAGTCCCTTGTTCGGAGGGAGAGGTCACTCCTTGTTAATACTCATGTCTAATAACTGTCCCATTGAATGGATTAGAATTCCAAATCCTGAACTAGGATCAGTCTGGTGTTGGAGTGGGAAGTTGGTCAGGTATCATATGAAGAACGTTGTTCATATTCTAAATACATTAGATCATAGAAGGGTGGGTTGAGGGACTAGAAGTTATTTAATATACTCTGTATACAAGTGCACAGACTGTGGGTTTCTGTTAATTTTTTGCTGAAGTGATTACTTGAGATGAATTCTCAAACATACTCATGTTGGATTATTATCACTACATTTCTTTAATGATCTTAATTTGATATGCTGCTTGATAATAGAAGGGCAAGGGTGACAGGTTTACCAATCATTTAAGAAAAATTAGTTTAATACAAGTTATTATAGAATCAGGAAATAATCATCTGTGTGTTCATCACTGTGGCCAAAAGATACAGAAAATGAGCCGGGCGGGTGTGTGTGTGTGTGTGTGTGTGTGTGTGTGTGTGTGTGTGTGTGTGTGTGTGTGTGGCACACGCCTTTGATCCCAGCACTTGGGAGGCAGAGCCAGGCGGATCTTTGTGAGTTCGAGGCCAGCCTGGTCTACAGAACAAGAGCCAGGAAAGGCGCAAAGCTACACAGGGAAACCCTGTCTCGAAAAACAAAACAACAAGAACAAACAAACAAACAAACAAAAAAGATACAGAAAATGAATTTCTTCTTCGTGAAGCTTTTTGTCTTTAGCAAAGCATAGGAATTATAGCACATTACACCTGTGGTCATAATAATTCCAGCATAAAACAGTACTTGCTAAAGTGCTAAAAGCTTTAATTTTCAAAATGTGTGTGTGATGTGTGTATGGAAGCAGGCATGCCGTGGTGCACATGTGGAGGCCAAAGGACCCCCGTTTTCTCCGCTCACCAGGGGTGTGTGATAAGTGCCTTTACTCACTGCGCCACCCAGCTGGCTTGGAAGTCCCGGGTTTCTAATAGATGCTTTGTAGCACACCAGTTAGAAAGGAGAAGTCAGCATGACTGGACATTTCGTGACTGTTATCCCTGTACTAAGTAGGTTTGAGCTATTTTTATAAAGCACCCGTAAGTCCTGTAGGGTAGCTAATTATCACAACTTATGGAACAGGAATGAAGCTGTTCTTGTTCTGTAGCTCGCAGAGTAAAAACAGCTACTCAGGAAGTAAGAAACGTGACCAGCAATGAGACTCTACGCCTTTGGGCCGTCATCCTGCCTCCTCCATGGTCCATCCATTACGATCCATGAGTGCTAACAGTGGGGCCATAACCTGGATTGCAGTGTTCCATCTGGGATTTGAGTGACAAGTGGGAGGCAGATAGCAATCCACAGTAGTAATTAAAGCAAGTTAAACCAAGGGGCCGTTTGTAAGGACATGACAGGCTAAGGGACCAGCAGAGGAGGAGAGCCCCTTGGGAAAGGTTACCACCTGTAGGCGTAGGTGACCACGGAGGGAGCAATATGGTTGTTGGTAAGGAGTCTCCCCACAGCTGTGGCCAAGGCTAGAGGATCCTCTGCCAGCTTGCATCAAGAGGAGATGAGCATAGGGCTCCAGGGCCAAAATAGGTTTGTCTCCCCTGATGCGCAAAGGAAGAGAGGTCTCAGGTGTCTAAGTGAGTGGAGGTTAGTCTCAGAGCTGTGAGAGGACAGGGAGGAAGAATTGATCTGGGAGAATTAAGTAGGAGCCGGGGTGTATGGGGGAGAAGACAGACAAATGCCGACTGGGGAGATGCCAAAGCATGTGTCGGCTTCTGAACACAGCAGTCTCAACAGCTTCAGGGGCTGATCCAGGGAACAGTAGGAGGCCAAACAATACACCCATTGGAAGTCAGTTCAGTACTCAGTATTGGGCCTGTTTTGTCTCACATAGGCCAGTATTGAAGCTGCATGTTTCTTATGTAAGCAGAGAGATGGGGATAACCTGGAGTATTGGCAGGAGAGGGAGGCAGAGGGGAGAGATGACCTTATGTGAACACTGATCCATCCAAAAGTCCACCTACCAGGAACAGTCCCTTCTTGGAGGCTGCTGGCTCTGCAGATGTGTGTGTAGGGTCCCTCTTGATGCTCACTCGGTTCTTTCTGTGTTCCAGTGACCTATGGCATGATGAGTTCCAATGTGTACTACTACACACGGACATTGTCACAGCTTTTCATAGACACCCCAGTGTCTAAAACAGAGAAGACTAACTTTAAAACTCTTTCTTCGATGGAGGACTTCTGGAAGGTATTTACAAATGACTAAAAGTACTTCCTTGTCTATGAAGATTACCCATTTGGTATCATAATTTCAACTCATAAGTATCTTCAGGAGTCGTGAATTATATTAAGTCATGTAGAGTTCCTGTTCCTTTTGGTATTTATTGAGAACATTGAAAGCACTTTTCACAGAGCTGAATGTTTTACACCTTTCTTAAATTCCTTTAGTGATCTTATCAGGTACATAATAATACGCATGCCCCAGTTTGTAAAGTGAAATTCAGGGTGCTCACCTGTGTATGGTCACATGGCTAGAGAAGAAAAGACCTGGATTTTTTTTTTTCTTTTTAAGTATGATTGCTGCTTCATTATAGCTTACTGTTCCCTTGGTCATGCATGATTCTGTACATGATGGCTGAGAATGTCCTATGACACAAGTCCCAAGTAGGCAGTTTGGGTGCCAAACGCTGCTCTACTTTTTGTGATTCGTGTCTTTGTTGACAGTGGTATGTGCCCTCACCTCCAAGAATGTGTCCAACTCCTAATAAGACATGGACACATTTCAAAGGTCTGCCCCTGTAAAATTCAACCTAGCCTTCTCCTCAATTCTAAGCTCCAACTGGCAAACAAAAAGCACTGAGTAACATAGGACAGTGATTAAGCCAGTCCAGATGGTGTGCTGCTCAGAACCTTGGAAAATTGGAGAGGAAATTTAAAAGGAAATTATTATTTCTCCCAGGAGAAATAATGTGGGAAATTCTTATTAATCTCTGAAGCCAGAGGTCTTGGTTTCAGGCATAGAGAAAACTGGGCCACTGCAACCTTTAATATGTAAGAACACTTGTCGTTAAACCCCACAGTTGAAGGGGGTGGGGATTTAGCTCAGTGGTAGAGTGCTTGCCTAGCAAGCGCAAGGCCCTGGGTTCGATCCTTAGCTCAAAAACAAACAAACAAACAAACAAACAAACAAACAAACAAACAAAACCCCACAGTTGTGCAACACTGCCCGTGGCCCTGCTCAGTGTGGCAGGTCTCTGTGGATGCCCTGGTAATGCACGGAGAAATGACCACCTCTGTTCTCTGTTGAGGAAGAGCCTTTTGTCCCAACATGAAACATCTCACATGCACCTTCCCATGATAATAAACACCACTCACAAAGAGAATGGGTAGGGTTGAAGGACTCCACGTGTAGCAAAGCAATCCAGGTAGAAAAAGATCCAGTACAGAAGGTAATTGACACTCTTACCTTTTCATTCCAGACTTAGGGTTATGCGGGATTATGGGATTATGGGTTATGTTTTTTCTAAGGGAAAGCAAAGTTAATGGTCTTTGTGTATTTATGAAACATGCTTCTCTCAGTCATTAGTCCCAGCACAGAAGTCAGAGTACACTGATATTGTGCCAGGTGTCCTGACCAGAAAAAGATGAATTTCCCAAATGTGGGAGCCCAGCTTAGGGAATCCTACGCAAGGCCCCACACCTAGCAAATGACAGCAAGATCCAGACCCAGATTTTTCTGACCATGTGGCCTGTGCTTATCGCTCTCCTTGCTCAAAGCCTTGGTGACGTTTGGGTTATACATATGCTCCAAGCAGAAGCCAGCCAGCGTCTGAGTTCGGAACCTACCCAGAATTCTTTGTTTCAGTTCACAGAAGGCGCCTTCCTGGACGGGCTGTACTGGAAGGCACAGACTGGGAACCACACACCAGCTGATAACCGAAGCTTCATTTTCTATGAGAACCTGCTGCTCGGGGTGCCTCGTCTGCGCCAACTCAGAGTCAGGAACGGATCCTGCTCCATTCCTCAGGACCTGAGAGATGAAATTAAAGAGTGCTACGATGTCTACTCTGTCAGCAGTGAGGACAGGGCTCCATTTGGACCGCGAAACGGAACTGCGTGAGTGTCTGTGCCGTGTGTCCAGTGGGTGGCATTCATTCTTTATTCCTTCTCAGACAGAAAGATTCCTCTAATGGGCCTGGGTCAAGTTGACCTTTTCTCCTCATTTTCTCTGATGTTTCTAGATGCACATTTCAAAAAGACTGACTTGTCGATTGTGGGGGACCAGCTCCCACATTTATTTACTCCAGGGACTCTTAAGGAATGAGGGGTAAGAGATTTAGATAGAAATATAGAGGGGAGAGAGAGACAGTTAGAAATACAGGATACCTTGGGAGGGCCTGGGTCAAAACCCAGCAGCCCCTTCTGTCACTGGTAAAGGGCTTTTAAAGGAATGCCAAAGGGTGGAGCAAAAGACCTCCCCCCCAGCACAGCCAAGTGCAGACAATCCCAGACACCTTGTAACCACGCATGTGGCCAAGCCATCCCCTAATGCAGCCCTGCTGTGTAAAGCAAGCTCAGATCTCACTAGGAAGCCTTTGTGGGCTCCCACAGCCGATCATATAACCCAAGAAAATGAAGTGATCCGAGCCTTTAGAGGTTGTAAGATGCTTTGGTATTATCTTATTTTAGGACAAACAAGATTATCCACTAATTCATTTTAGTAGTTCTTACGAATCTGTTTTTGTTCAGAACGTAATTATTTAAAGTGCAGACTTAGGGGTACTGAAGAAATGGTTCAGTGGTTAAGAGCACGTACTGTTCTTGCAGAGGACACAGGTGGGGATCCCAGCACTCTTCCCAGGAGGCTCACAACCACCTGCACCTCCAGTTTAAGGGGATGACCTCATGCCCTCTTTTGGCCTCTGTGGGTGCCTGCATGCACATGACACACATGAACTAACTCCCTTCCTCCCTCCCTTCCTCCCTCCCTCCCTCCCTCCCTCTCCCCCCCCCTCTCTCACACACACACAAATAAAGAATGAATGAATGAATGAATCTTTAAAATAGATTACTCCTTCACACTGTTCCCATCCTGTTTTATTTCTTTGTCTCTTTTCATTTATTTTCCCTCATGTTTATCTAACTCCCGCCAGCATATGAGTGCTGGCATAGAGATTCCTAATTCCTTTTCTGGACTGTTGCTTTGCCCCACGCCATCGATAAGAGACATCGGTGCAGCTACTCTGTGCCAGGCCCTGTTGTAATGTATCTCATCCCACCTACAGAACACCTCTGAGACAGGTGTCCTCTTGTGTCCTAGGAAGCAAGGAGAGACAGTGGGTGACTTAGTGCCCATGCCCCTCTTGTCCGCAGCTTTCACTGGGGCCTTTGAGGGATGTAAACCTCAAATCAGGCATCAGAAAAGGTATGGGAGGACGTGGTGGTATAGGCCCTGTGGACAGACGGGTCTAGTGTGGGTTCTAGACTCTTGAGCTCAAACACATTGGGAATAAATCAAATTTACAAAGCCTCGGGGCCCTCCTTACCAAACTGAGACCAAACAGTAGCTGTGAGGATTCACTAGGAAAAGAAATAGAAACGTTTTTCCAAGCACACCGTTTTTATACATACGTTATCCCAGCAGGCAGCAACTGTCTTCCAAGCTGTGACAAGTCTTTCCCTAACTTGACCTGTTGTTTTTATTTTAATTAGGTGGGTCTACACGAGTGAAAAGGACTTGAATGGGAGCAGCCACTGGGGAATCATTGCCACGTACAGTGGAGCGGGCTATTACTTGGATCTTTCCAGAACCAGGGAGGAAACGGCTGCTCAGATTGCTGGCCTCAGGAGAAACTTCTGGCTGGACCGGGGGACCCGAGCGACTTTCATTGACTTTTCAGTGTACAACGCGAACATTAACCTGTTCTGTGTGGTCAGGTGTGTACCGTGGGCTTGTAGCCATCCTTTGTGTGGGTAGTAATCTGCACAGCCATTTCTGGAAACGCACTAGAGAAACCCTTCTTGCAGCTGGCTAAGGGAGGGTACCAAGAATAAGGGCTGAGACCAAGGGAAGGGGGTAACTCAGTAAAATGGATATTTGCAGAGGGATTTAAGATCCCGGAATGTTATGATTTGGAAAGAACCTTAAATCTGGTCAAGTTTATCCCATTTCCAGATCCTGTCCAGTCAAAGCACTGTAGGAAGGTTTCTGTTGTTCTTTTGCTTTTTTTTTTTTTTAACCATTACCTTTGGCCATTATAAGGATGGCCACCCTTTGTTACCAAGTCCTCTGGCCACCCAACCTCGGCTCCTCTCCCTGAGTGTCCCTGGGACACCCCAGGTTCCAGGCGTAGGCTCTGCTGCTGCTGCCCTGGCCGCTGTGGGAAACTGTGACAAAGGTCTTGGTGCCTGGCTTTACTCTGCCTTCTGTCAGCTGCTCTTGGACGTATGGGTGCTGGTTACTGTTTTCGGCTATTTGAGTATGTCGGAGAACAAAACAAAGATCCCTGCACTTGGAAAGCTTGTATTCAGCAAAGATAAACAGAAGAAACAAGTCATGTAGTGTTGTAAATAGTGAGTGCTATTTAAAATAAAATGTAAGAGCAAGGTAAGAGTTAGTCAGTGTTCACCCAACATGCCACATCAGCAACACCCCCAGATCACTCACGTTGGTCATCTGCACGTAGATTTCCACGGGAAGTCAGGATATATTCTCATAATATTAGGATTTTGTTGTAATTTTCACATTAAATTCAACTCTGATTTAATAGGCAGTTAGAGTTTGCTGGTATTTATATTTGTCAACTTTTGCTGAACATAAACATACCTCTTTAAACCAAGTAGATCTTATTAGAAATGAATGAGAATTGATTATAATTGCCACTAAGCTTTTCATAATGATCCCAGTGTTGATTTGAAGAGGATTCTAATAGGCAGGCAACTCTGGCAGACTAGTAAATGTTTTATTTCAGGATGTCTTCAGTGTGGTTTTTTTTTTGTTGTTGTTGTTGTTTTTGCTTTTGCTTTTTTTAAATTTAATTTAATTTTTTTCCGCATCATCCCTAGAATTCAAAGGTGGCCCCGTCAGGGCCATTACTCCATTTCTTTTTAAGTTCCTAGGTGGTTAAGAAGCTCAGAGACCCAGTGGGACATAGGGACTCTGACACACAGGGGCCCCTTGCCTTGTTCACACTAAGGCTGAAATGACACCCATTACTTTTAGAATTATTCTGCCTGTCTCTGGTGCTCCACATCAAATAGGGAAATTGACAGGGAATTGACAAGAATTTCCATTTTCCAGAGTCCTGGGTTTGACCTGGTCAATGCTAGAGCCTCTGTGTGTCTTAGAAGCTTGGGTTCTAGGTTTGGCCACTGTCCTGTGGTGGAGGGCATTATGATACCAGCCATGTGACTGGGGGCTTTTGAAACGACATTCTAGTTATGTGGAAGGTGGTTCTTGTAGTTGACATTTTCCTATGCTCACCCAGCACCAAGGTCCCACAGCCACTTATAAAATTCCTGTGTCCCGCCTGGTCTTCTCAGACCCAAGAAAACACACAGAGGCTTATATTAATTAAAACTGCTCGACCATTAGCTCAGGCCTACCACTGATTAGCTCTTACACTTGAACTCAGCCCATTTTCGTTAATCTGTATGTTGCCACGTGTTCCGTGGCTTTACCAGTGTGACATTACATGCTGCTCCCTGGATGGTGGGCTGGCATCTCTGACTCAGCCTTCCAGCCTTCCCACAACTTCTGTTTATTGGATCACTGAACTTTCACACCATGAACCTGCACAGTTCAGTTAGGAATGTAGTGAAAACCAGTGCTGTGTTAATATAAAAGAGGGACAGTCTATTCCACGCAGCAGGTGGGTATTGAGTGTCTTGGATATACAGCCTTCAAGGGAAGGGAACTAGCAAACTGAAGACTGATTAGATGTTACTTAGTAACTGAATACATGAGGTAGCCCCATGTTTTATAGTTGTGAAATGCATGCCCTGTTTCCACCCAGATCATACACGTTTCCCAGCTTGAGGTAGCGTGCAGTGGCAGTGGTTTTCACTTCAATAGTACAGGAACAGAGCAGATGTACTTCCTTTCCTAGGTCTAGCATACACTGTGGTGTTAATTGTTCTTTTTGCAATGCAGGTTATTGGTTGAATTCCCAGCCACAGGTGGCGTGGTGCCCTCTTGGCAGTTCCAGCCTGTAAAACTGATCCGCTACGTCACAGCTTTTGATTTCTTCCTGGCAGCCTGTGAGATTATCTTCTGTTTCTTTATCCTTTACTATGTGGTGGAAGAGATACTGGAGATTCGGATTCACAGACTACACTATTTCAGGAGTTTCTGGAATTGTCTGGATGTTGTGATTGTTGTGGTAGGTTGGAGGGGAAAGCCGGCATCCCAGCCGTGACTCCCTCGTTTCCTGTCTGTATTCCAAAGCCTGTTAACTTGCTGCCTTTAATCTCAGTGTTGGTAATCTTGGTATTTCTATTAGAAAATCTAAACTTTTATATTAACATCTGTGTTACAATTTTGTAGTTCTCACTTTGTATGAGAAACCTTCCTGATTATAATGGGGTTGTTTTTATTGAACCCTGACTTAATCATACAAATAAGTAATTAAATTTACCTTTGGTATGTCATAGAAGATTTCTAGACTAAAACTATCGGGGGGGGGGGGGGTTGTAATACTTTTCTGCTAGTGAAAATTAATTTTTTTGCAAGTATCAAATTATGACAAGAAGAAACAGCCTGGAAATTTTTGTGTAATGCCAAAGACATCCTGTTGTTTGGAAGTCTTGTCACACAGCCAGAGGGAACAGAATTTAAACCATATCCGTCAGTCACATCCATTGCCTCCTTCCAGAGCCCTCGGTGTAAAAATTCATTTCTCTGAGCTTTTCCTTTTTCAGCAGCATAGACGCTTTTGTCTTCTTGTATTTTGAAGTGTGTATCAGTGTGACTAATGTCATATGTTTGTGCCGTCTTTGGGCACAGCTGTGCCCCGGTGTCATTGTGTGTCCTTGCCTCCCAGTCTCACCGTTCCAGTTGGCTCTCAGGAGGGCTGCAGTAACCACTGAGATTCTCCTGTCAGCCCTCTTCCTGACAGTAGTCTTTCCTCACTCCAAGTTGAAATTACTAGGCCTTTGTGAACCATGTATTGAATCTTTATCAAGTATTGCCCATTAGAATTTGTTGATAAAACAGAGAACATGCTGTTCATGTGTGAAGGAACAAAAATCTTAAAACACGAGGAAGAACCGTGTGGACAGGTACTGCATGGCAACAGGGGTATTAGCACCATTGATAATAATAATAGGAAAATGGCTTAGACCTTAGGACCCATGTGTGTTTGGCACATTCCCAAGTACTTCTCACAGAGAAATGCTTGTTAAATCCTTAATCTGGCTCTCTCATTTACTCCGCCCCCTCCTAACGGAGTCACGTACATGTGTGCTTCAGAAAGTGCTTCCACTTGAAATGAACGTCCTTTCAAACTACAGCCTGAGACCCAGTGGATGCCGGCTCCTCCCCTTCATGGTGACCCAGTGGATGCTGGCGCCTCCCCCTTCATGGTGGCCCAGTGGATGCCGGCGCCTCCCCCTTCATGGTGGCCCAGTGGATGCCGGCTCCTCACCCTTCATGGTGGCCCAGTGGATGGCGGCTCCTCCCCCTTCATGGTGACCCAGTGGATGCCGGCTCCTCCCCCTTCATGGTGGCCCAGTGGATGCCGGCGCCTCCCCCTTCATGGTGGCCCAGTGGATGCCGGCGCCTCCCTGACCCAATGGATGCCGGCTCCTCCCCCTTCATGGTGACCCAGTGGATGCTGGCTCCTCTCCCTTCATGGTGGCCCAGTGGATGCCGGCGCCTCCCCCTTCATGGTGACCCAGTGGATGCCGGCTCCTCCCCCTTCATGGTGGCCCAGTGGATGCTGGCGCCTCCCCACTTCACGGTGTTCTTGTAACATCACATGGTTACACATGACAAGGCAGTTACTTAAGCCACACATTACTAAAGTATTAATACTGAGCAAGGTTACAAAAAAATTAGTACTAACGAAAACAAGGAGACAGGTGTGGAAATTATGTTTCAGAATATTTCTTTATCGGTGATGACAGAGTCCCGGACCATATACATTTAAATTATTCTAGGAAACAATGTTTGGGATTTTAAGGTATAAAGTTGCTTTTTAGCATATATATAATTATATTCAGGTTGATGGGCATAGAACTGTAAAAAAGTAAGTGCTATATGGTAATTAATTACAGACTTTTTTTAACCAAGTAGTTTCCATATTACCCAAACTAGTCAACAGTGAACATTTTAAATCTCAAATGCCGATCAGTGAAAAAGTTAACTGTGTACCCTAATTTTCTGAATGTGTTCAGTTGTGGTGTGTGTAGAGATGTAACAGGTATAGCCATGGAAACAAAGACCTGCACAGAATTAAAAAGATACAAATAAGTAGGATTCTAGCTTTTAACATTTGGCTATATTTCTACTTCCTATATAGACCATAAACATGTGTGTTACATGTTACAAAAATGTTTTTAAAGTCTATCAAGAAAAGTGTATAGTATTATATAATTCAGGGGTTCATGTTCATATTTCATATCAAACTGGCTTGCTTATCACCTCTTCAAACCACTAATACACTTTCTAACCACCTACTCACCCACAGATCATGTCAGGCTTTCTCCTCCACACCAGTGAACTGCATCACACACACACTTTGGGGACCCCTGGGCTCTTAGTTTCTGACATAGAAGTCAAAGGTGGCTCCCTCCCCCACAGCCATAGCATTGTGCAAGCATCTCTTTGAAGGTTTATTTCCTCCAGCTTTTGTTGTTGTTGTTTGTTTGTTTTGTTTTTTGAGACAGGGTTTCTCTGTGTGGTTTTGGTGTCTGTCCTGGATCTCACTCTGTAGACCAGGCTGGCCTTGAACTCACAGAGATCTACCTGGCTCTACCTCCCAAGTGCTGGGATTAAAGGCGTGGGCCACCACCACCCATCCCTTCCTCCAGCTTTTAATTCTGCTTGAACCTAAGTGCTGCCAGGACTGGATTCAGAAGCTTGGGCTTTTGTGTCTCCTTTGGAGGGAAGGGCATCCCTGCTGGTGCGGCTTGCTTCCCTGGGTCAGGAAAGCTCTGCAAGAGTGCCAGGGCTTGTGTTTTATGCAGCTGAAAATTAAGGCCACCTGAAAAAAACCCAACATCTCAAAATCCCATGGAGATAGTTCCCTGTGTTTTGTTTCTCCAGCAAATACATGGAAGCCTCCAGGCTGGTGCCAGTCAGCTAGCTGTGGGTCCTAGCCAATTACCTTTCGGAATTACCAGAAAAAAAACAAAAAAAAACAAAAAAAAAACCCAAAAAACAAAAAACTTTCGAAGTCTAAATTCAAATAATGTTGATGGCTTATCTTCACGGAGTGAAGTCATTTATTTAACAAAGATAACATACCAGTCCTGAGCTGTGTTCCAGGTCTTAGAGACGCAGGGATATACAAGACAGCCTAAAGGTCATGTTCTGGTTTGGGAGAAAGGTTTTGTTGTTGTTGTTGTTTTTGTAGCTAGAAATGAGAATTTCGAAGAAAAAAAGTTGTGATTTAACAATAAGCATACTCACAAAAAAAGATCTCTTTTCCTTTCTTCATTCCCTAGTTTGAAAGAAAACTCAAAGAAAGTCGATGTGTGAATGTGATACTGGTTTTCTTTATATTAAAGACATCTTGACTGGATGATAAGTTGTCTGAGATTTAAATAAAAGATTATTGGATTTGCTCTAACAACGAAAGGGCCCCTCACCCCTTTCAGCTGACATTTTCAGAGCATGCAAGAGCAAAGAAAATAGGAACCCCAGCAGGAGAAGGTATAGGACTCAGTAGGAAGCCCTCCTGCCTGAGAAACAGGTTGAGTCTGGTCCTTTAGCTGTGGTGGGCGGCTGGGCAGAAAGCCTTCCCTTGTGCGTTTGAGCTTGTTACTGTATGAGTTCCTCTGTGTACATGGATGTACACCCCTCACATATTTTCAGTTGATTTCTGTCCCTAGGGGGATGTAAGCTATATGTTGTTTTCATGTTTTAGCTGATGCCTTTGATGAGTGCTATTGGGTGAGGAATATGGTCAGTCCTCCAATCCATACATCAATGGGGAAAACTAGTCATTTTAGAGTGGATTATCTATTTCTAAAGTGATGTAATGACTATAAATCTTTTGTCTTCCAGTTATCCGTAGTAGCTGTGGTAGTTAACATTTACCGACTGTCAAATGGAGAGGGTCTGCTGCAGTTTCTCGAAGATCGAAGCACTTTCCCCAACTTCGAGCATGTGGCATACTGGCAAATACAGTTCAACAATATAGCTGCTGTCATGGTGTTTTTGGTCTGGATCAAGGTAATTTATGTCATATTTTTTATTTTACTATATATATATATATAGCATATATCTTTACTATATATATAATATATAGTATATATTTACTAATATGTATTTATTATATATATTTTATATAGTATATGTATATATGTGATTTATATATAATATGTAATATATATATAAACATGAGTCACACAGGCCATTGGAAGACATGGATTTGCCTTATTGGCCAGGTTGACACGGCCAGCCAAGGTTGCTGCATAGTTTTCATCACGTAGATGGCAGCTTCTGTGAACCTTCCTGTAACTGTGGATGAGACAATGTTGGCTGCCCGGATCCTTCTCAGGTCTGAGGAAGCTCTGCCCAGCTGAGGCTGCTCTTCTGAACAGTTACTTTCCCACTCATTCTCTGTGTAAACGACAGGGCATCTCATGAGCGGTGAGCCTGAGTTCTGGAGATACAGAAAACTTCAGCCATTTTGAGGCAGCTACCGACGTGCCACCTGCCCGGGTTCTGGGACTGTGCTGTGCTCCTGAGCACACGGACAGTGTGCACTTAAACGAAGTTTTTAATATATAATTGAGACCTCAGCTCCTCCGTCCCCATAGTCACATTTTATCCACGTGTTGCTAATGGCGACTGTTTTAGGACCATCACAGCAAGTTCTCAGAAGCAGCTTCCAGAGTGGGTACCTAGCAACAAGACACTGCAAGGCCTGGGGCTAACCAAAAACATGGACTTCACGTTGCGTTTCCCATGTTGTCATTCACTGGTTACTCGTTCAAGAGAGGCCATCTCCAACACACCAAACGTTATCATAAAATTCGTAGGAATTGGAGTTGGTGGAGTTGCTCAGTGGCAGAGGCCTTGGCTGGAACATGGGAGGCCCTGGGTTCCAACCCAGCACTAAAGAATGAGTGAATAAAAAGTAGGAAATTCATTAATGATTAATATTGATGATAACAGCCTATAGAGATTTTTATTGTGTCCAGAAGCTGTTCATAAAAGACCATTAAGTGGAACTCTAGAGATTTCTCTCTTGGTGTGCATTTTGAGTTGCTGTCTTATGTATTGCATTGCTTCTTGAACACGGCCATTGGATTCTCCCAGGCAGGAACAGTGACTCCTAACGCTCACTCCCACGTGCTCCCTACACAGCCGTCTACTGTGAGCTGCATGCATCTTAGCATGTCTTGTCCTGCCTCCTGAGCTCCAGTCTTCGTGGATACACTCAGATCCTTTGGCACTTGCTCACTGGGCTTCTCAATCGGGCTCGGCTGGCTCCCAGTGCCTCCCAGTCCGTCTGGTGTCTAGGGATAAATATACCAGTATCTACCTATTTATGTTACTGAAGATGGAAGGCAGTTACCCAAAGTTACCCCTACATTGTGGGACTTGGTACATGACAATGATGCACAAAACTATTTTCTGATTTAGTCCTTTGGGAGACATTATTACTTATTCATCGATCGAACTTACACTTTTTTTTTTTTTACTACGTTGTGACTGTGATTTAAGATGTGAGCAACATGAGGCAGAAGCTTTGTTCTGCTCACTGTTCCATTCCCAGCTCTGAGGACAGGGCCTAGCATGAGCTAGGTACTCAACAAATACTTTACACTAATGTAGATATAACAATCTTATTAAATAAGAAACAGAGCCAAATGCAGAGTTAAAAGCCCAAGAGGTCAGAGCAGTAGCTAAGAGCTGAGACTTAAAACCACCTTCTTACCCTTCCTGCCACTGCCGTCCCAGCCCTGAGGACAGGACCTAGCACAGCTAGGTACTCAACAGATACTTCACACTGTTCCATTCCCAGCCCTGAGGACAGGACCTAGCATGAGCTAGGTACTCAACAAATACTTTTTTGAATGGCAAGATAGATATTCCTAGACTTGAAAGAGACAAAAAGTGAGTAATATCTCACCTATTTTTCTTTACTATGATAAATAAAATTACACAATACCATTTCCACCATTTTATATGCATACTCCAGAAGCATGAAATACATACAGCACAGTGTTGTATCTGTCACTGCTGTACATTACCATTTTTGTAATCCCAACAGGAAATGCTATATCCCAGCACATCAACTTTCCAATGTATTCTTTTTTTCTTTTTGATTTTTTTCGAGACAGGGTTTCTCTGTGTAGTGTTGGTACCTGTCCTGGATCTTGCTCTGTAGACCAGGCTGACTTCAGACTCACAGAGATCAGCCTGGCTCTGCCTCCCAAGTGCTGGGATTAAAGGCATGCACCACCACAGCTCGGCTTTCCATTGTATTTCTTATCCCAGTGAATTTGACTATTCAGAGTGCCTCACAGATGGAGGCATACAACATTTGAGGTTTTGCATCTGCCTTATTTCATTTAGCATGCTTTCAAAGTTCATGTCATAGCCAGTAACAAAGTCCATACCCTCTTATGATAGAATAGTTCCATTGTATATGAAGAGCACATTGTATCATCCACTCATCTAATGACAATGTCCTCCTTTTACAGCTCTTCAAATTCATCAACTTTAACAGGACCATGAGCCAGCTCTCCACAACCATGTCCAGATGTGCCAAAGACCTCTTTGGTTTCACCATTATGTTCTTCATTATTTTCTTGGCCTATGCTCAGCTGGCATACCTTGTCTTTGGCACTCAAGTTGATGACTTCAGTACTTTCCAAGAATGTATGTAAGTATCTATGAGATGAAACAAAAGGTTCTTTTTTCTATAAATGTATGAAATTGTCAAATAATATTTTTAAAATGTATAAAGTTTAATCAGTTCACAGCATTCCTAAAGCCAAAATATTATTCTTGTCACTATTTGACTAGCAAATGTTAAAAATAAAGACAGATTGAATTCCTGTTCTACAAACATCGTCTGACCAAAGAAAACACGGTGTTTGGAAATGTTGGTTCTTAGGGAAGCAGTCTTCAAGTAGTGAGATAGAGTGGAATCACTGTAGAAGGATAGCACTGTTCCAAAGACCAAGGTCTTCTCCACACCCAGCAGAGGTGGGGGTGTTAAATGGCCATTTGCAGGGGAGGTACACATGGGAGGCATGCTTAGCCCTGGGCTCCGTCCGAGGGCTCCGTCCTCCTTCCCGCTCTCCGCACATAAGGAGGCCATTTCCCTGCATTTTCGTTCCTCTTGTATATCGTTGCCTTGTATCTTAAATTTCAACCTCTAAGAGATAAAATATGTTTCTAATATTGTAGAAAAAACTAAAACCAGTTCACAAATCTTCAGTCTTTTTCTAGTGTTCCCAAATATACTGGAAAAAAAAATTAAATCAAAACAAAACAAAAAGACCCACAATATTCTGAATTACAGTTGTGTGCCATTCACAAAGTTACTTGGTAGTTAGGGAAAGAGTAGATCATGAAACTGGGAGTTAGTGTGACTTGTGGATGGGGATCCCTAGTTAGTCTTGCTGTTGAGGAAAGCCAAAAAATGAAATGATGTCACTGATAGTGTCTAGCCGCTGTGACCTCACTTTGAGTGACTGTGAAAAAAATGGACCTTTGAACTCTACAATTTTGGCCATTTTTCAATATGTGTTTTGTCACCGTTGTTTTTATTTAAAGATATGTTAACTTCTGACCAAGTGTGACTATTATAAAGATTTGAGTTACCAGGTTTAACCCAGGTTATATATTCTTACTCTATAAACCATCTAATAATCAGGTTTGATGTGAAGTAGAAATGACATATGTCATATGAAACCACGTTACTAAAAGGCATCGTCAATTGGCAGTTCAGGTAGCAAGACTTCCCCGAAGAGGCCGGCAGTTTCGGTTTCTTGGCGGCTCTCCCGAACTCCCCAGACTGTCCCGGCGTTTCATAAAGATATGAAATCATCTTTAATACATGTTCGTCCGCAGCTGGACACTGTTTGGTTTTGTCTTGTGTTCTCTTTTGTTTCCCTAGCTTCACTCAGTTCCGCATCATTTTGGGTGATATCAACTTCGCAGAGATTGAGGAAGCTAACCGAGTTTTGGGACCACTTTATTTCACTACATTTGTGTTCTTTATGTTCTTCATTCTTTTGGTATGTATATGTATATTTTTTTTATAGTGAGGTGATTTAAACTTTGTGCTCATGAATCACCACCTTCCCTTTTCTCTCCTGCTTGGTCACCCATCATCTCAAATAAACATGTGGAAAACAGAAAAAAAATGCTGATTCTAGAAAACTTATTTTTTTCATTGATTTTTAGTTTTTGGACAATAATTTGTTTTTCCCATGGTCTTTCGATCATCTATAAATGTGTATTTAACCACTGTAAAAGTAATTACAAGTGCAGATTTATCAATTTCCTAAATGGTGGTTTGCCTGAGCAGTAGGACGTGCTTACCTGCTTACACAGCACGGTGTCACCTACTGCCTCTTAGTCAGTTGCTAGTGTGACTTTCCATTCCTGCCTTTTCTTTGAGAAAATAGGAACTTACAAAGCAACTTAGAAATAGGACATCAAGAGTCATAGCTGGGTGAATTATCACATGTCAAGGCAAAGGTAATATTTCAACCTTCTCATAGCCCACAGGCCTATACACTGCCTATAAAGAATCTGCATCTGTTAAACTTAAAAGTAAGTCTAACAGTAATTAGGAATTGCTCCCAGAATACATTTTAAAATACCTTTGATTCTCTTGATTTATAACAACTTTTACCATTTACTTTAAGTTTTTTTTTTTTTTTTTTTTTTTTTTTTAAGGTGTTTTGTGGTTTTCTTAACATTTCTACATTCTACTTGTCTGGTGAAAAAGTATTAAGCGGAAGTTAGCTTAACTGAGGAAGAAAGTATATTTCATCCAAACACTATCATTTTTCAGATTTTCCTTTCTGGAGGTTTGAATGATTCAATTTAGGTGTCTCATCTCTGCAGTCTCCCCAGGTATCCCGTTTCGGCAGATGGTGCTCATTAAGTCTTAGATAACCACTCATGGGACAAAAGGTCCCGAGAAGTCCATTCCTTCACACCCTGCTTTTTTGCCAGTATCGTGGCCAGATTTGAACTTACCTCATTAACTGACCTCTTCCTGCTACAGATTAAGGAAAAAGTAGGGGTTGACAAGGCTTTGTTTCCCTCTCACGTGGGCAGTCCTTTGGGTTCTGGGGCTCCGGGCTCTCTGCTAAGATCTTTATAAGCATGAGGTGCATCCTGAGGCAGACCCCTCAGCTGTCCTCTGCCGCCTGTGAGGACACAGTGTGGCTGAAGTGCTCAAAGGAGAACTTGGTGATTGTGCCGCACTAGACGCTGCCACCTACAATCTAGGTGCTCTCGTCCTCTCATGAAATCAAACCCCAGAACGTGAAAGAATTCTCAGTGCTTCTCAGACTGCCTCACAAAAGCCTCCACTAGCCACCACCTATGTCTACTGGGTGGAAATCTCACAGAACCCACACTTTAATTTACTTGAACTAAAATATATGCAGCCATCATTTAAGCATTTGAAAGTGAAAATAGAATGTTAGATATCTGGGTAAGGAGAGTGAAAACCAAAGCCTTATTTTAACTGAAATTACCTGTGCTCAGAATGGAGCACACACCCATGGGTGTATGTATAGTTTATGTTCTGTTTTAATTTCTGGTGTCCAATATTAAGCAATAGTCTTCCTTATTGATAGGGATGTATAGTTCCCCACTGAAATAAGAGTCTTAATTTTCATTCACCAGTCACTGGATGAATATTGCCTGGGCCACTGTATTCTTATACAGATGGTCAGTGTCATATAGAGTGTAAACTACAGTGTTTGTGCACTCGGTAATGTGTTATACAGCCAAGGGAGCCGTGAAAAGGGAAACAGAGCCTGGACTTCCTCTGATTCTGTGGATTTGTGTGGGGAAAGCAGACATAGTTAACTATACCCCTGCAGCTATAAGCCAGTTGCCAGATACAAACAGCGTGCAGGAGACGGAGCTGGTTTACTAGGTGCTTTGAGAAAGTGTGTGGCAAACTCACGGGAATACTCATTACCTCCGGGGAGGGACGATGTTAGGAAAAGCAGGTAGAGATTGGTGGGTGACAGCAGCTGTAGTGATTAGAACTGTCGCTGTTCCTGAGCACGGCGTGGATTACCTCACTAACCAACACAAGCAGTTTTTAAGGGCGGCACTGTTACTTTTTCCATCTTACAAATGCAATGCAAGGAGCTAGGGACAGGGCTGGGTGTGTGACGTGCTCTCTGCTCAAGCCTAGGGGTCCGAGTCCAGGTCCCCAGCCCCCACGTGAATGTGGTTCAGACATGGCAGCCAGCCTATCGTCCCAGAGCTCAAAGAGATGGAAACAGGATCCCTTGAACAAATGGCCAGACAGACTAGCCAAATGAGGGAAGCTCTGGTTCAAGGGAAAGACCCCGTGTGGATACATCAGGTGGAGGGAGAAGTGAGTGGGAAGGCATCCTTGTGGCTGCCACACACACCTGTATGGGTGAGCATACCTGGGCTGCCTCCCAACACATACATAAAGAGAAAAGAAATGCAGGACAAATTCTTAAAACGAGTGGGCCAAATCATCCTAGCGCTCAGGAGAAAGTGGCAGGCAGGTATGTGTGAGTTTGAGGCCAGCCTGGTACACAGGTAAGGGAGGTGCTGTTAAAAAAACAAAACAAAACAAAACAAAAAAACAACCAAACACTTGTATTAAACTATAATCTCAAACAGCAAAGACATAATTATATTTTAAAATAAGTCAGACACGGTCTTGGGAGATGGCTGATTGGGTAAGAATGATTGCTCTGAGAACATGAGAACCTGAATTTGCATCTCCAGCAGTCAAGTAGAATGCCAGAAATGGCTGCCTGTGCCCGCACAGTACCCTCCACCTTCCGGGGCACCAGGAAGTGGGTGTTGACAAGTGGATTCCTACATTTTGCTGTTCAGCCAATGTAGCCAATGAGTGAGCTTCAGGTTAGTGAGAGATCCTGTCTCAAGACAGTAAGACGGAGACAAGAAAAGACGCTTGCTCTGGCCTTTGCCTGTGCACTTGTTGGTGCACACATATGCACACCTGCATTCACACAACACTTACACACAGGTCAGACAACATGTGTGGGCCATGCCATGTTTGCTGGATGTGGAAGCTGGATTAGACTGCCCTGTCTCCCTGGTTCGTGTCTCTGTCAAGGAAGAGTTACAAGTGAGGGACGGATGATGTGGAAGTTTACTACAGAGTTTCCACTTGAAGAGTGAGCTCGGGTTTCCTGAGAGCCCCAGATCACAGGCTTCCCTTCCCGGGTTTTAGATGATTCTGGGGCTCGAGATTCCAGGTTACCCACACACGAGGTTCAGCTGACTGGGTCAGGGTGCTTCCTTTCATTGTTGTGTGAGGGTTCCGGTTGGAAGGTCTGACATGGTGGCTGCCGTGGAAGTTGTTTTAACACAGGCAGGGTTGGCTGTTGGGGAGCCCAGCTGTGTACATAGTAGGAGGCAAACGGTGGGGTTTCCTTTGTCTTCTGCTTCCTTCCTGGGCGCTGCTGTTGTTGTTGTTTGATCTCTTCCTGATTTCCTGGTAATTCCTGTCATCTCTTCCCAGTCACACCAAGACAAGAACCCGAGTTTGATGAGTTCTGAAGTCTTCATCTTTTCACAAAGATTTTCTTGGTCTTTATACGGGGTCTACTCTGTGCCTGTTACTGAAGTCATTTCAATTCTTAAAATATGTCCCATGTACCTCACCTGAGTGTATGGCAAAACTTGAAAAAAGTTTAATTAATTCGATTGTTCTACACAGTAACTTCAGTGTTTTAAAAGTAGAAAACAATAATAATTCTTCCATCTGTACATAAATACATTAATACTTTGTAGCTTTTTATTGTCTCTTTGCAAAATATGTCAAAAAAATGTGTTCTAACTTCTGTTATAAAACATTTTGACCAAGAACAACACGAGGAGGAAAAGGTTTACTTGCCTTACATGCTGCATACAGTCCTTCACTGAAGACAGTTAGTGCAGGAGATCAAGGCTGGAACCCGAGGCAGGAATTGACTGAACCAGAGACTACGCTGCATGCTGGCTTGTTCCCATGGCGTCTTCAGCATGCTTGCTTATGCAGCCCAGGACCACTGCCTGGCGCATGGCTAGTGCTGGCCACTGCCCTCTCACACCAATCACCAGTCAAGAAGATGCTCACAAACCCCCCCTACAGGCCAGTCGATGGAGCCAGTTTTTCAGTTGAGGTTCCCTCTTCCCAAGGGACTCTAGTTTGTGTTGAGCTGACCACAGCCAACCAGCACAGCGTGGCTTTATAAGTGAGACTTCCTTTGGTATGACTTAGTGGAGAAATGCTTCAAAGAGTATGAGAGTGAAACTTACCAGTGACTTTATGATTATTCAGCTTTGGTAAAAAGGTGAATGAAAAGGCATGTGTCAGTGTTTAGACTGCTTTCAAAATATATATTGAGTTTCGTCCTCTGTTTTACAAACAGAACATGTTTTTGGCCATCATCAATGACACTTACTCGGAAGTGAAGTCGGATCTGGCCCAGCAGAAGGCAGAAATGGAACTCTCAGACCTTATCAGAAAGGTAGGCTATACCCCAATCCCCACAACTTTTTTCCTACGTAAAAGGAACATTATTTTAATCAGCTTACCAAATCAACACTGATTCCCTGAAGTTATTTGAAGTGAAGGATAGATCTCTTTACTTTAGAAATAAATGTTTCCTTTGGCGAGAGGCTTGATAGATAGGCTAGGACTTAAATTCTGAGGATTCTTTTATGGTCTCAATTCAATTTTAAAATAATCTTTTTGGTTCTTAATCACTCGGTGCCCCAGAATCCTGAGTTCACAACAGGCTGAAAAGGGGGCGGGGGTTCTGGGACACACGCATCTAATGCCACCCTTGTCTCTGTTACCACTTGAACTGAGACAGAAGGAGGCAGTGATTCTCCTTTCACCTCTAGCCTTTCTGTGTAGAAAACTGGAAGAAAATTTCCTGATCAGGCCACAGCTTGGGGGCTGAGGACTTCCTTCATACCTTCTCAACAAATGTGTCATAGTAATCGTTAACTAGATGGTAGGGAAGTGCTTTGTTCTTCTCATTGTGGCTCCATTGGGCTTAAATAAAAATAAATAAGAGCACACAACACCCTCCCGTCATGGTAGGGTGGAATCGCCGCTGCTTTACTTCTTTTCTGTTAAGCTTAAGCCCCCTTATGTGTGAATTCTGCTTTAAGGGAAAACTTCAGTTACATGAAGTTTCTTGGACAGACCCTGAGTGCCCGTTGTCTTGGGTTCTACTCCACAGGTGATGGCGTTTGACTCCTCTTTTTAGTGTGAACATAAGCACTCCACTTGCAGAGTTTTGATATTTATGAAATTCAATTACTACATTGTTATGTAACATCAGGCCTTCAACAACAGGATTCAAATTTGTTTTGTCGCAAAGTGCGATCTGTTAGCTATTTAGTCTACAGATGACCACCTAAGTAACGTGTGTATCTTCCTCAGTGGCCAGGTTATGACCCTTCCTTCTGTTGCTGACCGGCCACTGCACAGCTCTGCTTTAGTTCACACACCACACAGCAGGTGGTGTTGCTCTCCTGTCCCCCTGCATCTTTTAATGAAAAGGAGAGCAGAGGAAGCGGCTCAGTGGTTAGGAGCACTTGCTGCTCTTTCAGAAGATTGGCGTTTGGCTCTCAGCACCCTCGTGGAAGCTCACAACTGACTGTAACTCCAGTTCAGGGATCTTGACGCCTTCTGGCCTCTGTGAGACCCCACGGGCACTTGTGCATAAATACACAGATGCATGCACACACATAAATAAATAAAATATTTTTTTAAAGTGAGAAGCCTGGCTGAGAAAAAGAGAATGGGCCAACAAAGATAAAAGCACAGCAGAGAAACAATGGCAAAAAGAAACATGGTTGTAGAAGAAATACTTTACAGTGGGACAGTAGTCACAGCCACTGTGTGAAGGATCCAGGCAGACAGCTGAAGTAATTTAGCTAAGATCAGTTTATCAACAAATAAATAATACACATTATAATGAATATATGTTGACGCTTGCAAATAACGTCACGTTAAAGTAACTGTTAGCAGGGTATCTCAGTCACTGTTCTGTTGCAGCGAAGAGACAGTGTGACCAAGCAACTTATCAGAAAAGCATTTAATTGGGACTTGCTTAGAGTTTCAGAGGCTGAGCCCATGATGGTGATTGTGGCGAGCATGGCATCAGGCAGGCAGACCTGGTACTGAGCAGTAGCTGAGAGTTCACATCTTATCTGTGAGTTGGAGGCAGAGAGAGAGAGAGAGAGAGAGAGAGAAGAGAGAGAGAGAGAGAGAGAGAGAGAGAGAGAGAGAGAGAGAGAGAGAGAGAGACTGGGAATGGTGTGAGCTTTTGAAACCTCAAAGGCTACCCACCCCCAGTGACGTACCAACAAGGCCACACCCAGTTCTTTCCAAATAGTTTCACCAACTGTGGACCAAGCATTTAAATGTATGATATGATGGGAGCCATTATCATTCAAATAGAGAGATGTTTTTCAATAATAGGTGAGAAAAATAAAAAATATTAGGAGCTGATCTATCTGTAGAGAGGGTATGATAATTCACCAACATAGCGAGTGTGTTCAGCTTACATTTAAGGGAGGTGACTGCATCATAGAAGTCAAGCCCTGTTCAGAATCCTGGATATGTTTACAAGGAAGTTAAAGACTTTTGTTTTCAGAGCTCTTAATAGTTTAAGTTTCCTTGCCTTAGTAAATATTGGAGTTGGTTTTATATTTCTATAAATACTGAATATAGAATTATAAATAAATTCATACCAAGGTGATTTTTTAATGTTTTAATAAATTAAAGCTCACAAAACAATTAATTTTGTTCTTGATTGCTCATTCCACTTTGCAAAATTTCAGCTCTGCTTACCACACAAAGCAAACTCTCTCCCTGCTTCATTTCTGCAGTCCTGGGTCTGAACCCGGGCTCACAAATGACTGTCAGACACTTGATCACTAGAGTGTTTCTTTAGCATTGCCTCTAGTTTCTGGAAAATCCTCAGGCTTATTTCACTGGCTTTAAAAAATATATTTTTACCTATAAGAAAATTTCTTACTATTATATGAAAAATAAACAGCCCATAGCTGCTTCACATTCCCTGCATTCTGGGGAGCCAACAGCTATGGGATTCATAGTGGTATACGTTTGAAATATAAACATACATATTTAACTTTATATTTCAAATGTAAACACACACACACACACACACACACACACACACACACACAAACACATACATATGGAAAAGGTCCTTAGTTCCTGACTTATTGAAAGATACTGAGTTTTCTACAAGTTTTATAGAAAACTGAGATTACATTCATTACTCATTCAGGAACACATTTTTCTTGAATTGCTGTCTTCTACCAAGTGCTGAACTTTGATTTCACTATAACTGAAAGACAAAAGGAGAATAAAACCAAAATCATGTCTTTTTTTCTTTTCTTTTCAATAGGGCTACCAAAAAGCATTGGTCAAACTAAAACTTAAAAGAAATACTGTAGATGACATTTCAGAGAGTCTACGGCAAGGTGGGGGCAAGTTAAACTTTGATGAGCTTCGACAGGACCTGAAAGGGTGAGGGCCGCACTGCTAGACCCTGGGAGTGCCTATTGTACATGTTAATCCGTGGCTGACGAGAAGATGTTTCTTCCCCAAGTACTGGTAGAGAAATATTTTTCATTTGGGGAAGCAGGTATTTCTCTGGAACATGCTGTATGTCTCCCTTCCTCCTGCGTTCTGATGTTTCAGTGGTCGGCCTGGACCATGCACCAAAGAAATTCACCTCAGTCCTCTCAAAACTTTCAGGAAAGGCCATACGGATGCAGAAATTGAGGCCATATTCACTAAATATGACCAGGATGGTGATCAGGAACTGACGGAACGTGAGCATCAACAGATGAGAGATGACTTGGAAAAAGAGAGGGTGAGCACTTTAGGGGATGACTGGATCAGCATCCCCATGTACTAATTACTGTTTTCTCTTCCTCCTTTTCCCTCCGTACACCCTCAGCCTACACATTGGTAGCTTGTTTATTCACTTCGTTTATTCCTGCTTTAAAATGTCAATCCATGAAATAACTGTAGAAAACCAGTCTGGAGGACAACCCATTTTCTCCTGGCCCAAGAGCTTGGTAAAATTTTTTGTGAAGTCTTGGTATGTTGGCCCCTCACTGGAAGACTGCACATTCTTTAGGAGGACCTGGACTTGGAACATAGCTCTTTACCACGTCCCATGAGCAGCAGAAGTTTCCCAAGAAGCCTGGATGACTCTGAGGAGGAGGATGACGAAGACAGTGGGCATAGCTCCAGGAGAAGGGGCAGCATCTCCAGCGGGGTTTCCTATGAAGAGTTCCAGGTGTAAGTACAAACGCTTTCCCAGCTTTGTTGACCAGGGTCAACATGAGATGACGCGGCTTCTCATGGAGTTAGACATCTACTTCTCTTCGTGACTAATATCATTTCTTTCAAATAAGTTTTAGAGTATTTTTCTTTTCATAAAAGATCTTCATTATCAGAAAGTATGGAAGCAGAGAAAACATTAATATCCTCTGTGTTCTTTCCAACCAAAACATCTTAGCAAATTTTAGAGTCTGTGTCTCCTTTTACATGTGTGTGTCAGTCCTACATGTCCTACGGCCTAACACAGGGTCTGTCCTTGAGGAGAATGTTCATTCTGCTGCTCCTCAGGGTTCTGTAGATGGCTGTCGGTTGCTGTCTCCTGTTTCCTGTTGATGCTCTGCACGTTTACTTCTGCTTTTGAAAGTGAGGTAATCACCTCTCTATCATTATTATTCACGTATCCCTGTAATTCAAGAAGGTTCCGCTCAGTGTATTTTGAAGCTGTTAGGTGCATACATGTTCGTAACAAGTAAGTCCCAGTAGATCAGGCCTCCTTTCACTATGTCTTTATCTTCAGTGAGATGCACTGTGTCCCTCCTGAGAATGCAGCTCAGTGAAATTCTTTGTACATCAAAGACCAGCTGTTTTCTTGGTGCTTTCATTCGTTCTTTGCTTTTGTCTTTGTGCACCTTCACTGTGTGTGTCTAGATGTGCAGCTCTGGGTTTATCCTGCTTGTCATTTTGTCTTTGTGTACCTTCACTGTGTGTGTCTAGATGTGCAGCTCTGGGTTTATCCTGCTTGTCATTTTGTCTTTGTGTACCTTCACTGTGTGTGTCTAGATGTGCAGCTCTGAGTTTATCCTACTTGTCATTTTGTCTTTGTGTACCTTCACTGTGTGTGTCTAGATGTGCAGCTCTGAGTTTATCCTACTTGTCATTTTGAGTGTCTCGGATTTGCAGCGTTTCTCATCAAACCTGGGGAAAGTATTATCTGAAGATATGTGAGTCGTGCATTTTTAAATGCCACAAGCTCTCACTTTTCTGTGTTTGCCTTTTTGATAAATGGTTTTCATTTGTCTTATATTCATAAGACTTCTAGACCTTTAAAAGGATTGAATTTTTAAAAATAATTTTTGACAACTATCCTTGTTAGTATTCTTTTGTTTTTGTGTTTTTTCTTTTTTTCTTTTCTTTTTTTTTTTTTCCCCTCCGAGACAGGGTTTCTCTGTGTAGTTTTGGTGCCTGTCCTGGAACTCACTCTGTAGACCAGGTTGGCTTCAAACTCACAGAGATCCGTCTGGCTCTGCCTCCCAAGTGCTGGGAATAAAGGCGTGTGCCACCACCACCCTGCTAGTATTCTTATACTAGCATTTGAGAGGTTGTCCCCAGGTCATACAGTCAGTGGTTGTATACTGACCTAGTATGTGAGACACTCTTCAGTCACTAGGATCACAAGGAGAGGGGCCAGGGAGGGAGAATTCAAATTGTTGCCATTTGACATGTTTTAAGGCATTTAAATATTTTCATTCAAAATAATAAGATGTTAAAAGAGCGGGCTGGAGAGATGGCTCAGTGGTTAAGAGCATTGCCTGTTCTTCCAGAGCTCCTGAATTCAGTTCCCAGCAACCACATGGTGGCTCAAACCCTCTGTAATGAGATCTGGTGCCTATCTGCAGGGGTACATGCAGATAGAACACTGTATACATAATAAATAAACAAATCTTTGCTGGGCGGTGGTGGCACACGCCTTTAATCCCAGCACTCAGCACTCGGGAGGCAGAGCCAGGCGGATCTTTGTGAGTTTGAGGCCAGCCTGGTCTACAGAGTGAGATCCAGGAAAGGCGCAAAGCTGCACAGAGAAACCCTGTCTCAAAAAACCAAAAAAAAAAAAAAAAAAAGATGTTAAAAGAGCACCCTATTTTCTAACAGTTTTATTAACTTGTAATTCTATTTGAGGAAATGTGACACAGTACAATTTCTGGTGTCACCTTAGACACCTATTGTATAGGTGAATTGTTTATTTACATGATCTCCTACTGGTTGTTTGGCATAGCCACTATTCAGTGCTGTGCTATGAAAAGCAACTCTGTATGTGTGGATGAATTTGTAACACAAAATGACATATATGAAATTTCATTTAGACACAGTTTTACTGGCAAGAGGATGGAGGTTATCTTTCCCACAGGCAGCTTATAACAGTTTGTCTCTAAGTCTTGTGAACACTTAGAAAGTGTTTCCTGTTTCACGCTGTCTGGCGTTTCTGTGGAAGAGTCAGGTGGGTTGAAGGACAAGGAGACGTGACCTGCTGTGTCCGATGTCATCCCCTGCAGACTAGTGAGACGTGTGGACCGCATGGAGCACTCCATAGGCAGCATCGTGTCCAAGATTGATGCTGTCATTGTCAAGCTTGAGATCATGGAGCGGGCCAAGCTGAAGAGGCGAGAGGTGTTAGGGCGGCTGCTGGATGGGGTGGCTGAGGTAGGTAGTCGTGAGCCTAAGCTCCCTGGGGGACAAGGTATTCATTGATAGAGATGGGCACCCATGACACCTTCCATTTGGAAATATTGAAGAAGAATAAAAACCATTTAAAGTTACATTTACATAATTCACAAATATTGTTTCTGTTCACTTTTATTTTCAGATTTTTTCCCCCTTAAGCAGAAACATTCTTTAGTTCTGTAGAGCATAAAGGTAGTCATCACATGTCATAACACTTAACGTGATGCTTGTCTTCCTCCTCATGTAACCTTAGATCAAATAATAATCTGGAGGCACGACTCTTGATAATCCACCCTCTGAGAATACTACCAGCAGTGGGGGATACAATTAAGTGAGGAATCATTCTGTGGACTCTCAGAACTGTTATTGCACACTGTCTCTAGCTGCAGTCTTACATAACTACAGCTTATTTCACCTAAAATTCCTAACTCAGTTTCTGTGAAGATTATGTAACATACAGCATGCAGTGCCCTGGTTTCTGCCATGTCTTTGATTTCCTTGTTAGGATGAGAGGCTGGGTCGTGACAGTGAGATCCACAGGGAGCAGATGGAGCGCCTGGTACGGGAAGAGTTGGAGCGCTGGGAATCGGATGATGCAGCATCCCAGACGGGTCATGGTCTAGGCACACAAATGGGACTCAACGGTCAGCCTCACCCCAGAAGTTCCCGGCCTCCTTCCTCCCAGTCTGCAGAGGGCCTGGAAGGTGGAGGAGGAAATGGAAGTGCCAATGCCCATGTGTAATAATCCACGAGTGTTTGTATGTGTGTTCCCGAGATCCCAAGAGGTGGGTGTCAAGTAGGACAATGGCAGTTATGGTATTTATATGCCCGGCTACGTGATGATGCTGGTCTTTGTGACCAATTGTTATAGTTTTCTGCACTTTTAATTTATTTTACGTAAACTTTACCCATGATTCAAGGAAGATTGTTTTACTTTTTCTCATATGAGAAATCTAGATGTAAATACTGAGTTCAGAAGACAAAAAAACCAAACAAAAAAACCAAAAAACTGAAAGTACACCCAGCTGCTGCCCTACCCAAGTCGTCAGGAGACCGTGAAGGAGCCTCTAAAAGCTGCTCTGAGTTCATGTCCAGCCCCCGCAGTCAGCAATGGCAGGCCTGTACAGTGCGCTAAGGAAAACCAGACATTTCCTTCCACTCAGAAGTAACTTGGGAGCTTACTGCAAACTTCCTTCTAAGAGAGGAGTCTTATTTCACCAACCTTTCTGGGGTGAACTTTTCTCAAAAACGAAGTAGGAGAGAACTCCAAAGCAAAGTATAGATGTGTAGCCATTGTTAAACTGTGTATGAACAGTTGAGATAGATGTTAAGTGCTGTCCCTTTTTGCTATTATATTCTGAGTTTGTGGGACTAACCATATCATTTATTTTTTGTGTTATTTAGCTTTTGTTGGAAATTTGGTAAGAAAAGCCAAAAAGATAAATTATAGGATAAAATGTAGGAGAATTGGAAAGAGCCTTAATCTGTCACTAAACTTGACTTTTCAATTCTTTGTTAGCATAGAAATTTCTCCGTTTTTCTTTCCCATGTGTCTCATTTACAACTGAATCTAATATGAAAATAACTAATGAATAAGACAAACTTACTGAATATTTTAGTATGCAGTGGAAGTTTTCTTTCAGCAAATGTGTACATGTGAAGCAGTATTTTAAGGAAGTTTTGAAATACATAAAAGCTCTGTAAAAGTAAAGGTTTGACTTACATTGTATCTAGAATGTAGTTCTCAAGTATCCTTAATCTTATATTTCAGAATGTAAATGTATAATGCAAATTTAGTTCGGTTTCGTGTAAGGGGCCTCCAGTATTAAGGGGTTATTGGAAGGGATCAGCTGAAAGTTGCATATCAGCAATGATTTTCATAAGGTGAGGGTCTTTCTAAATTTATGGGAGAAATCTCAATATATGTTGTTGTTGTTTTGTTGTTAAAGATGGTCGCACTGCATAGTCCTGGCTGTCCTGGAACTAACTTTGTAAACTAGGCTGGCCTCAGACTCACAGAGATCCACCTGCTCTCTGCCTCTTACATGCTGGAATTAAGGGCATGTGTAACCACACCAGGCTAGAACAGTTGTTTTTAGAAAGTGCTGAATAACCTGGCCTTTTGAGAGCCATCAGGTAGAGAACAGTTAGAAGAGAGTCCTGGGCTTTAGTGCTGTTCTTTAAATTCTCAAGCATTTATTTACTTCATAGGATACATCAAACCTCCAACAAACTGCTGAGCAGATAGGCCTTTCTAGCAACTTCTACAGACACGAAGCATGTTGTGTTCCCTTAACGCCGATGGCTCCATGTCTATCTTATTCTCTTTTAGATATGCTACGCTAATTTTTTTCTTCCTGGGTATTGAAGTTTGCATTCCAGGGTTATTGTGTGTATGTATTTATGTATGTGTACCATGTTGTTACAAGTAAACAAACTTCAATTTGAAGTGCATTCATTATGTGGTATCCATGTGTATCGACCATGTGCCATATATCTATTATGGTCACTAGAACATCTTTTTATGATGCTTATTATTATACTGTTTCTCATTTAACTTGTAAAATTTTACAGAATTCATTTTCTTTTTTTCCCTTTCACATATACGTTCATATATTTTTCTACTTTGGTCCTGGGAAGGCCAATCCTAATCTCTTTTGCTGTTATTCTCCTCTCTGTAATGGGCATAATTTAAGATATTATATATCCAAGGTTCCTGGACAATCAAGAATTTTGTAACTGTAATAATGTGTATATTACTTAATAAAGACTTGATATGGTAAGAAAGAGTTGCCTTTTTTCATGGCATAGACCCTGGAAAAGTACCTTCCTTTCTGTGTCCAGGAAGGACACAAGTAACACGTTTATATGCTTTTTACACTAAACATACATTTTTAGACTCTCAGCAAACCCATCATGCACAGTCTTTTTTCCTTTTCCTCACAGAAGTATAATCCAGGACAGACTCCAGGACAGGTAGACATTTGGAACATATAGGTAATAGGAATGGCAGCGTGAGAAAGACAGAAGAGGGAAAATGTCGGAAAGAGTATGTGGGTACACTGTTAATATTATTGGCTGCTGAACACTGAGAAATAGTGTGCCATGCTCAATTCACAACTCCACCCCCCAATATTGGTAGTAATTCTCTTGTACTAATGGTAAACAAAGCAACCCTTCTTGAGTTCTGGGTAAGGAAAACCTTGTAGACCTGATAGCTGGTACTTAGTGGGCACACTCTACAGGGATATGCCACAAAGGATTTGCCTGCATGACGTCCTAGGCATAATCATGCATGGTTCAGTTCCATGGGTTTTTATCAGAGACTAAGGGGGTCCAGCCCCTCGATAGTCCCCTCCCAGGGTCCGGGAAGAATCTACAACCAGCTGATAATTAATCTTTAATGGGAAGATATGAATCTATGAAAACGAAACTCCTTAGTCCATATTCTTTATTATTCTGTGACAGTTATGAGCTTATATTCTGCTCTCATATTTAGGTCATCTTTAGCCTGATTTCTCTCTACACTTGTCAGCGATCCCCTCTAAGTTCTATCTTAATTCCTTCGTCTTGTTCTGCCTCTTCTAGGTTCTCTTCCATCTTGTTCCTTCCCATATCATTTCCTCTCCTGTCTCCTTCTCTCTCATCTGGCTCTTCCTCATCTTCCATCTCGTTTCTCTAGTACTCTCCTGTAGCCCTTCAATCTACTTCTTCCCCATCTCAGTTTGTTCCTCTCAAGTTCTTACCCATCTAGTTTTTCCATTCTCTTCTCTTCTCTCTGTCCCTGTGCCCTGGAAGTCCTGGTATATATACACTTACAAGCAGTATTCCCTTAGCAGTGCAAAAACAGGCTTCCAGGGTCAAATGGAGGGGTGATAAGAATCACATAGGGAGGCAACAACCGTTAATTATCACTTGCAGCCCCAAAGGGAAGTGACCAATGGAGAAATGAATTAACTAAAGGCTAAATTCAGGTAATATCTAAGAAGGGGGCTCTTATGTGCTCAACTATAATCTTAGAAAGTGTTAAGAATCTATAAGTTGCTAGGTTAATGGGAGAAAATAAAACTCTCTTCCTTTTTCCTGTGGCTCCTATCTGTCCAAGCTATCTGCCGTTTTTCTGCAGGGTGGGGGAAAGTGTGCTCAGTCGCTAGGCAACCTGTGTACAGCTAGATGCCTCTGGTGATAGTTAAAGGTTTGGGAAAGGAGGAAGTAAAGCTTAATTAGCACATCCACCAGGCCTTCTCAAACAGGTAGCCTGGATGCTTAAGTCTGTTCTTAGAGAGTAGAGGTATCTCTGATAAGGTACTTTCCTCCATCCGGTGATGAACCTGGCCGGAAGCTACCAATAATGATAATTACAGGGAGGCTTGAACTGGGAGTTCTGGCTGAGCATAGCTGTTAGCACAGAGGGTTATCTAAATATTCCTAGAAGTGGTTAGGTAAGTAGTTAGATGTCTATAAAGTTAGTAAGGCTGTAAGAAAGGAGGGGTCTGAGCTAAATTGTGTAAAGCTATTACTTAATGTCTACCTGACCTAGGTGGTGTCCCCTTGTGGAATTTACCTTAAGTCAGGAGACTCGCCTGTGGTTTGTTATCACTGTTAATCCTCAGAAATTGGGTGACCACCTGGGTGATGTCTCCTTTAGTCCTTGAAAGTGGCTAGGGGAGATATCTGATTCCAGAGAAAGCCTTTCCTGAGGCTGTTCTCCAAATACTTGGAATGTGTATGTCCAGAGAGTGATCAGTCCACACTGTTAGCCTTTCTTAGGGAAAAGTCAATTGGGAAATCTATGAAGGCACACATGATTTTCATAACAGAATACAGCTGATATATAACAAGCCAAGTAACACCAAAAACTCCTTGGGATTTGGCTTCCTCTGGAGGAATGCCCTGATTCCTCCAGGTAGTGACTTTGCCATAACCAGCTGAGTTCTTATGATATTCCTGCGGCCCGCAGCAGGTTTTTATTCCTCTAAGATACAATGCAGACAATGAGTAGAATTGTTTCACATAGCTTTTATCCATCACCCATACAGTGGAGGAGAAAATAACACTTACCTTAGTTACTTTCTATTGTTGTGCAAGGATAGATACCTTGACCAAGGCAACTTACAGAGAAAAGGGTTTATTGGGGCTTACAGAGGGTGAGTCCATGACCATCAGGGTGGGGATTATGGCAGCAGGTAGGCAAGCATGGCACTGGAGCAGTAATTCAGAGCTTACATCTGGTTAGGAAACATGATGCAGAGAGAGCTAACTGGGAAAGGTGTGATTGTGTGTGCTATTGAAACCTCAGAAAACCCCTCCTTGCCCCTCAGTGAAATAAGGTAAGACTTCCTAATTCATGCCGAATAGTTCTACCAACTGGGGACCATGTGCAAGAAACCAAGCACAGCCAATATTGCTCAAAAAGCTACTATATGAACTAGCTCCACTCCTCTGCGTATGGCCAGAGGACTTGACATTGTTCTGCACAGATGCTTGCTGAGCACAATAGCTAATAAATGGAAACAACCTAAATACTCTTCAACTGATAGATGAATAATACAAATGTGGTGCATGTATACAATGGAATAACATGCAGCTGCAAGGAAAAATACAATCATGAAATTTGCAGATAAGTATAGCTCTCACCAAGCTGTAGGCATTAAATGGTTGCTGGAAGAACAGAAGTAAATATTCTCCCACCCATGGTGGGAGATTAATTAAATGCAGTGGGCCACACAAGAAAGACATAAAAGTCAGGGGCGGAACAGGTGAAGAAGGGGGAAGAGAATGAAAGAGAGTAATGGGGGAGAAAATGATCAAAGAACATATTTGTATGAAATTATGGAAGAACCAATTTTAAAAATAAAGAATAAGGAAAGCAGAGATTTTTGAGTGGTATTTTTCTGAGGGAAGTAAGATTTACCCTAAAAAAAAAAAAGTGCTCAGTTTTTTTTGTTTTTTTTTTCACAGTCGGGAAAGGTATCTAAATAGAAACAACTGCCTAGGGAATGGCCATGCCATTTATATAGTACCTACTGCTATGTGTAAAGCGATGTTAGAGCCTGGTGATGGTGGATTAAAAAAAAAAAGTAGATCCCTATCTGTCCAGAGCTTACTATTGAGACAAACAAACAGACTTAGTTGCTGTGGGATGTCTTTCTGTAGGCTGTGAATATGTGTTGCTCTGATTGGTTGATAAATAAAGCTGTTTGGCCAATGGTGAGGTAGAAGGTTAGGTGGGACATTTGAACTGGAGAGAGAGAAGAAAGGAGAGTGGAGCAGATATTGCCAGCTGTTGCCAAAAGAAGCAAGATGTGAAAGTACCAGTGAGCCATGAAGCCACGTGGCAATGCACACATTGATAGAAATGGGCTGAGTTATTGTAAGAGCTAGCTAGCGAGAAGGCCAAGCCATTAGGCCATACAGTTTGTAAGTAATGTAAGTCTCGGTGTTGTTTACTTGGGTCCGCGCAGCTGCAGGACCAGACAGGACACAGGAAAACTTTCAACTACACTTAGTGTCAGGAAAAAAGATGTGTATCTTACTTGATTTTATGTATTATTGCCTGTTGTTTTATGACATAGCGGTTGGATATACACATATATGAACAATGATTTTATATGGAGATCACAATAGAAATGCTAATTTTCAGAGATAATTTCAAAATGAGTTCAAATCTTAATGTGTGTTTAAAACCTAATGTCTTTTTACATTAAAAATATTTTTTTGTTTGTTTGTTTTTTAGAGACAGGATTTCTCTGTGTAGTTTTGGTGCCTGTCTTGGACCTCACTGTACACCAGGCTGGCCTTGAACTCACAGAGATCTGCCTGGCTCTGCCTCCTGAGTGCTGGCCACCACCTCCTGGCCTTAAAAATAATTTTAATCTAAAGAAAAAAAAGTGGAGCCCTCACCCTTCATCAAAGCTTCTGCTTTTCATAGCCGATGGAGACCATGACAGAAAACCACAACTAGTCAATCTCCCAATAACCCCAGTGTAATTTCCAATAGCTTTATAAAATATTTCCTTGTTTGTCAAGATGCATGCGTCCTTCAGATTAAAAAAAAAAAGTTTTAGTTTTAGCCAGGCGGTGGTGGCAGCGCACGCCTTTAATCCCAGCACTCAGGAGGCAGAGCCAGGTGGATCCCTGTGAGTTCAAGGCCAGCCTGGTCTACAGAGTGAGTTCCAGGACAGGCGCCAGAGCTACACAGAGAAATATCTTTAAGAGTTTGGTTGGGAACAGATCTTTATCGCAGTTGTGCACACTGAACAATTTTAGTCATGCTTCCCTAGCTTGTGGCCTGTTTTGTAGTTTGGAGACTCCTTAGCACACTTGCAGAAATAAACTGAAGTCTCCCTTTAACACGCGTCCAGATCTTCCATCAGTTAAATCGCCGCAAGGTTTTCCCGAAATTTCACGGAACTGTTTGAACTGAGCATTCTCTTTCCAAGGAAACTGCGAGCGACCACACAGTCAGCATCGGGGAGGTGTTTTCTAACAGGAGCGCCCTCGGGGCCAGGTGACCCAGGTTACCCCAGTTCAGTTCCCCGCCCCGCTTAACCGCGGCCCGGCCGCGCATGCGCGCAGGGCACGCGGAGGAACCGCTGTCGCTCGGCAGTGACGTCAGCCAGGTGCCGGGGAGCGCCTGCCGGGCTCTCCACGCGCGTCGCTCCGTCGGGCCGGCTGGGTCTGGTCGGGTCTCCGTCGAGCCGGGTCTGGTGGACGCGGAGCGGCGAAGCCCCTTCCCGAGCCGCGGCCTCGAGGCGGTTCCCGGCGGCCGGGGCCGGAAGGCGCGGGTCCGACACGGCCGCGGACGGCGGCGTGGGCCGGGCGCGAGGAGGTGAGTTCGGGGGGCGGGCGGGCCGACGTGGGCGGGCAGCGGCCTCCGTCCCGCTGGGCCACGACTGGACGCCCACCCGTCCGGAAACACGCGGGGAAAAGCCGGGACTCCCAGTCCTTCCCGGGCTTTCTCGGAGGAGGCGGAGGCCATCCACTTGGGTGCCTGGGCTCTGGGTGGCTCCTCTTGGCGTCGCTCAGGACACAAAATGCCCACCTGACGGGCACTAGGTGGTGTCTGGACAGTGAGCTTCGGAGAGTTAAACTGTGTCCCAGGTGCAGTAAAACCAGGAACGGGAGCAAAAGGGGTGAAGAGCTTGAAAGTGTTCCCGGGAACGGTTTCAGTGTTCTTCTCACTGCTGTTAGAAGTACTTTTCGGTAATAGTCTAAGGTTGTAGAAACGCTGGGGACGGGGGTGGCGGGGACGGGGACGGGGGCGGGGGGCGATTAGATTAGTTTAGGTTCGAGAAGAGGACGCAGTACCAGGCGTTTAGGAGTGTGTATTGCTGTCTCTGGGTTTGCCTGATGCATTGCCCCTCAGAAAGGGAGCACCTGTAGGAGCTATTTTCAGGATCACATTTATAAACAAAATCAGAATATCAGCCGTGTTAAATTAACACTGGGAGTTATTGTTAATTTTTCACGCGGTGCAATAAACGTAGCCAAGATGTTCCGACAAGAACACATTGTTTAGAGTGCTAAAAATACTACACTGTATGCATTTAACAAACGTTAGGTATGTCTCCATGATATGCTCAAACATTTGGCAGAAGTTATTCTTTTGGATGCCTTTTAAAAGACGTCTTAATCTTAAAAAACCCATACAAGTACACACATGCTTCACCTACTCTTAACAATTATTTTTATACCAACAAGCTCCATAGTTCCAAGAGAGGACATAGAGAGCAGTGGTTCTTAACCTATGGGTCACGACCCCTTCAGGGGTCAAACCACCCTTTGACAGGAGTCACCTAAGACCGTCAGAAAACACATGTTTACATTACGATTGATAACAGTAGGCAAAATTACAGTTCTGAAGTAGCAACGAATATAATTTTATGGTTGAGGGTCACCACACATGAGGAACTGTATTAAAGGGTTTCAGCATTAGGGAGGTTGAAAACCACTGACAGAGAGGTAAAAAAACAGAAGAAATTAAAAGAAAGCACATAACAAAACAGACCAAGACAGTGAGCTGAATGAAAGATTCTGGCATTATGAAAATAAACCATGTAGGCCGATTTTAATTCACACCATTGCTAATATAGAGAGGTGTGTGTAAAACACACCAAATACCTATATATCAGAACCAGCTGAATGGAAATAAGGAAAGTGTTAATTGGCTAATAGTATAAGGGTTTCCCTTCTTCCTTTTCTTTCCTCTCACTCAAAATAGGTCTAAAACCAGTAGACCAAACCATAGCAAAGAAGTTTTTGCCATATTTTTGCTCAGAATTTTAAGACATTTTAGTTTGTCATTTTTCATATTGAGGGGTTAGTTTATTTCCTGAATTAATTCCTTATGTTACCCAAATACTTTTCAAGTTAATCATAATACTGTCATCTTTTATTGGACAAATTCAGAAAGAGCCCATATTTCATAAATATACTGCATGACAAACCAATCGTTTTAAATTAATAATTTCTCGTTGTATTGGAAGCTGTTTTTTAAATTGGTGTATTTTATTGTATGAGTGTTCTGCTTGTGTGTATGTACACCACATGTGTGCCTGGTGCCCATGGAAATCAAAAGAGGGCATGAAGTCCCCTGGCACTGGAGTTACAAATGGGTGTGAATCACTGTGTAAGTTCTGGGAATTGAATCACTGTCCTCTGCAAGACCAGCCAGTGTTCTTAACCACTGTGCCATCTCTCCAACCCCTGAAGCTAATTTTATAATATTAATTTGGTGAGTGTGTGATATATGTATGCATGTATTGGCAAGTGTGCTCACCCACATGTTCCTTGCCAAGGCCAGGGGTCAACATGAGGTGTCTATCACTTTCCACCTTTTTTGTTTGTTTGTTTTTTATTTTTGAGATGGGGTCTCTTAATAACAGTTGTATGTTCAACTTGTTTTTTATTTTTTTAAAGTAGATGCTCTTTTTGAGTATTTATTTTTCTTTCTGCCTTTGTTCTTAGTTCTTTATAGGTTTTCTGCCCCCTAACTCCCCCCAAATAGGTTTCTCTGAGGACACAGTAAGAAATCCTAATTGCAAAGGTATAACAATAGATTTGTTTGAGCAAAGCAACTCCTGGGCGGGTTCTCCAGTCCCAGAGATTGAGGTTGGAGAAGCTGCATGCCTGAACCTAAAGCAGGGAGATTATATAGGTTGTAGTTGAGGGGTAATGACGTGTCCACCACAAGCTGGGTTTGTGCCCAAGTATGGTAAAAGCTGAATGCTTTAGTTGGGGACTTGGGCAGCTGGCAGTTTCAGGGGAGGAAGCAGCCTTAGCCACCAAGAATGTAGAACTGGGCTTTTTGGTGCCTTTCCTTTGGAGATTCTCTGAGTGGGCAGGGTTTGGAGAGACAGGAATGGGGCTTCTCAGACAGTGCAGGAGCAAGCAGGAGGTTCCAACTGAACAGTTCTGTCTTTAAATTTACATTTTGAAGCAATGCTTACAATATTTTGTTCATTTAGACAAAATTACATTTTTTTGGTCACCAAAATAATTCACTTTATATCTTTTGCTAGATTTTTCCTTGAAATGCAGCTACTTTCTTTGTATAGTCCTTGCCATTAAATTGAATGTTAATTAGATTATTTAACTGTCACTTTTTAGTAAGGACCTGTGAAAAAAGCTATTTAAAACACTATCCTCATACCAATAATTTATGAAAGCTCATTTATTAATAGAAACAGTTATTTTCCTTTCATAGAAATTAGGGAGCCAAGAATACTTAAATATGTATTTAGCCATTGATATTTGAGAATTTCAGCTTAGAGCTGACTCAGATACTTTATCACTTTTTTTCCCCAGATAAAGCAGTTCTTTTAGCATCATGATTTTTTAAATGGCCCTTTTTTATCCTCCCAACCCCCTTCTTCTTTCCCATGTTCTCAAGTTCAGTATTTACATTCTATTTAGGTCTACCTGAAATAGCAAACTCCAGTTGACCTTAAATAACAAAGTTATCTTAATAACCAGAGTCAACAGAAGAAAAATAAAGGCTCTTTTACACGATAACTCTACTAATTGTAGTTTAATATCTTAGAGGTGTTCACAAGAAAAAATTTAAATTGGACATACTGGTCAAACAGAAGACTAAATTAGATGATGGAGACAAGAGTGTCAAACTACCACACACTTCAGCCTCATCAATCTCATGATTCTCAAAAGGCTTCCGGATAAAATGTTCTCTCCATTTCAGTGTAAGTTCTCTGTTAAAGTGTGTTAAACAGTATCCGCTGAAAGCACTGTAGACTTTTTTAAGACTGTTGTATAGGAGCCATATCAGTAGAGTCTGCAGTGAAGAGAGGGTCAGTAGGCTCCACTCCCAAGTTTGGGATGGGCAAGAGGGAATTTATAGCTAAGAATTAGAGTTGTGGGGGGGGGGGTCAGTGAATAGAAAATGCCTAAGGGAGATTCTGTCTAAACTGACTTCTAAAAGTCCTTACTGAAAACAACCCGGAGTAGTTAGACATCACTTGGGGAATAGTGGAAGATAAGGAATCTGCCCTTACTGTGGTTGTGATCTAATACGAAGACTGGGTTCCAGGGTTCTTATTAAACTGTCTACCCTGTTGATTTTCAACCTAAGGATTTCCTGGTGTTCCCATTGTGACCTAATATATGACCAGTTTTTGTAAATCTTCCACAAATACTTGAAAAAAAGATATGAATGATCTTTTTTGGTATGGTACAGAATGAATATCCCTCATCCGTAATACTTAGAACCAGAAGTATTGAATATTTGTGGTTTCCCCAGATTTTAATATATTTGCATATATTTGGTATATCTTACAGATTGGACCCAAGTTTGTATATGCCTTTATATACGGTATATAATGTAACATATAATAACATTTTAGCAATGTTGTAATGTTTTTGTGAATGAAAGAGTTTTATGTTGTGTAATTTTTTGATTTGTGGTGTCCGTTGATCAGACTTCAGACTTTGTATCAAATTCACATCTCTAACTTTGGGGTTAGGGATCCTCAGCATGTATGAAGTTTGATATATTTCTTAAAATATGTCTTGATGCTTTGTTCAATATATTAAGAATTTATGATAGTCAAGTCACTGTTATATGATAACAAAATAATTTATATATATCTTAGTACTTTTTACATGAACCTGAGTCTCTGTATGTGGTGTGTGTGGAGGAGGCCAGAAGAGCATGTCAGATCCTCAAGAGCTTGAGTTACATGTAGTTGTAATATAGGTATGGATATGGGTGCTGGGAACCTGACAGAGGTCTTCTTCAATAGCACCCAGCATTCTTAACTACTGAACTATCTCTCCAGCCCCAATATCAAATAATTTTTATCAAACTTAATACTTCATTAAGTAGGTCATTTTCTTTATGATGTAGGTCGTTTTCTTTATTTGATGAATATAGTATCACTTAACTTGTTTAAAAATTTTTTTGTCCTTACTGTTTTTTAAAGATTGCCTTATTTTTTACATAATTGTCCACTTTAAATGATGTTACAAAAATTCTAGAGATGCCTTTTACATTTTAACCAGTTATTGGAGCTTGGTCATCTTACAAGCATTTAATCCATTCACATTCCATTCATTGTAATCATTAATCTCTTATTATCATTGGCCATTTTTATAATAGATATAATTTTATACTGTCTTGTATATTGATAAATAGTTGCACATGTATTCTCTCTATAATAGTAACAAGATAGTCTACACTAGCTATTTTGAAGTGATCAACTGTGTTTGAAAGTAGCTTCCATTAGTTTCCATGCTGGTTGTAATGACCTGTGTTTTGGTGTGTATTATTTTGGATTTTGTTGTGGAAAGAAGAAAATTCAACTGTTAAAACAAGAGTTAAATAAAAAAAGTAATGTTGTATGTGATGCATATGTCTGTTACCTGACATTTTTAATATTATTCTTTTTGGTCCTCATTTAAAGTTATTTCATACTCACTTTGTTCTCCACAATACATTTTTGTTTAGAGTGTGTGGGATTTTTTTCCATCCAGAATGAAAGAAGTGAACTGATACTTTTCCATTGCAATTGACACTATACAAATAAATTCACATACATTTCTGTGTTTAGGCTTCATAAAATGTTTGATGCAAATCCAGCACTCATAGACTGTAGACTTGTGGTGTAGCTGTTCCTGACTTGTGTAGAACTGTCAGTCATAGATATCTGAGACTTGCCAGAACCTGGCTCAAGACAGGGTCTAAGGTCACTTAGGGTGATCATAGGTCTATTAAATAGTCATCCTTCAAAGCTAGAGGCTTCTCTGGCTGTGCAGCAGAGGGTGTTACACACCAAGCAGATTTGTCCTTCTCTCTGAAAGCCTTGAAAGGCCCTATAGAGCCTGAGAACTTCAGCAACAGATGCCAATCTAAGTCTGATAAGAAAATAAAACATTTTAAAATCACTGAACAAAATGCATATATTTGTGTATTTGCACATACCTATCAAATTTAGAAGTAAAAAAAAAATATTTTAAAAACAATTTTCTCACAGGAAACCCCAGTATCATCTGTTACCATTTTACATTAATTGGGAGTAATCTTAATCATTTAGTTGTCATTGAGGATTCATCGGGTCTTACTCCTTCAAGTCCTCTTCACTCTTCTATTGACTTCAGAGCAGTGGTTTTCAATCTTCCAATGCTGTGACCCTTTAATACAGTTCCTCATGTTGTGTTGACCACCAACAATAAAATTATTTTGTTGCTACTTCATAACTGTAATTTTGTTACTGTTATGAATCATAATGTAAATATCTGATATACTTATCTGTTGGGTTACCTACTATGTGACCCGCAGGTTGGTAACTGCTACCCTACATCTGCAAAATGCTTCTGCAGAGGACACTGTCCATTGCTTTATGCGAGCTGGATGGGCAAGATACCTGGAACTACTAGGACCCGCAGGTTGGTAACTGCTACCCTACATCTGCAAAATGCTTCTGCAGAGGACACTGTCCATTGCTTTATGCGAGCTGGATGGGCAAGATACCTGGAACTACTAGGAGCTCTTCTGGAGGGATAGATTAACTCTAGATTATCTATGTATCTTCCAGCCTCCTCCTTGGTTCACTCAGTATGAGCTGAATATTTGTGGTTTAGGTTAGAGATTTCCACCCAGGATTTGGTTAGCAGACAGGAGGCAAATGGGTATTTGTCAGCCTTCAAAAGGAAAATGATGATGAACCAAAGTGGTAATTAGAGCAAGTTGAAGAGAGACACTTTATGTAGAGATGTGGTAGAATTAGGGGAACCAGCAGGGAAGGAGAGGCACTTGGGGAAGTTGCCTCCTCGAGGTTTAGGGGGACCAGAAAGAATAACATGGTAGGATGCAGGGAAAAGATTTTCCAGCAGTGTGGCCCACACTAGAAGCATGGTTGAACAAACTGTAGAAGGGGAAAACTCAACCTCAGCCTCCTAACCCACAGAAATCAAAGGCTCCCAAGTGGTAGTCACCAAGGGGTCGTTTCTCAAAGCCAGAACCAAGAGGAGTGGAGACTCCACCGGGGGAACTGGGAAGGGTCCCTAGTAGAGTGAGCAGATCAAACACAGGTTCAGCATGAGGAGAGAGCAAGGCTTAGGTGGGATTCTGAAGACAGTCGCAGGGTCTGCTGACTAGCCTGTCGGAGTCAGCTGTTTCACATAAGCCAATATGAACAAGCCAATAAGATTGTGATACCTAGAAAAATGATGCAGAAAGAAGGTAAGGCTGAGAGAAAACCTGGGTGGGTACTCAGTCCTTCACTAACGACAGCTCCCAGATGGAGGTATTTGGCGCAGGGAACTTCTGAGCCGTGCCTTTGGAAGTTTATTTGGCTCTTTCTTCGTTGCAGTGACCTACAGTGTGTGTGCCAGAGGACATAAAGTCACCCGGACAGCAGACTGTGACACTACGCATCCAGCACTCCCAGCTTCCAGTTCCTCAATCAGAAAAGTACCTCAACCCTAAAACCCTTTCTTTAGAACGCCCAGCTTCCAGCACTCGCTGTGGGCGGGGCTTTTGACCTCCAGCAAGTGTGAGTGCGGACTGCACATCCGGGCTCTGTTACTAGCAAAGAGAAGATGGCGATGGCCTCTGCAACTGTGGTGGTTCCCGCGGAGTGGATCAAGAACTGGGAGAAATCTGGGAGAGGCGAGTTTTTGCGTTTATGCCGGATTCTCAGTGAAAGTAAAAGCCGCGACACTTTGGCTTGTAGAGATTTTCAACAAGCTCTCTATGAATTGTCATACCATGTCATTAAAGGAACTTTAAAGCCTGAACAGGCATCAAATGTTCTTAGTGACATCAGTGAATTTCGTGAAGATATCCCACTTATTCTTGCTGATATATTCTGCATATTAGACATCGAGACGAATTGTTTAGAAGAAAAAAGCAAGAGAGATCACTTTACACAATTGGTATTAGCCTGTTTATATTTAGTTTCAGACACAGTTTTAAAGGAACGCTTGGATCCAGAAACATTGGAATCATTAGGCCTTATTAAGCAATCACAGCAGTTCAATCAAAAGTCAGTTAAAATCAAGACAAAACTCTTTTATAAACAGCAGAAGTTCAATTTGTTAAGAGAAGAAAATGAAGGTTATGCCAAGCTTATTGTTGAATTGGGGCAAGATTTATCTGGAAATATTACTAGTGATTTAATCTTAGAAATTCTCAAATCTTTAATAGGATGTTTTAATCTGGATCCCAATCGAGTTTTGGATATCATTCTAGAAGTGTTTGAGTGTAGGCCAGAACACCATGACTTCTTTATATCTTTATTAGAAGCCTACATGAATATGTGTGAACCACAAACACTGTGTCATATTCTTGGATTCAAATTCAAGTTTTACCAGGAGCCAAATGGTGAGACTCCATCATCTTTGTATACAGTTGCAGCAGTACTTCTGCAGTTTAATCTTATTGATTTGGATGATCTTTATGTACACCTTCTTCCAGCTGATAGTTGCATTATGAATGAATACAAACGAGAAATTGTGGAAGCCAAGCACATTGTTAGAAAACTTACTATGGTTGTATTGCCTTCTGACAAAAGTGATGAACGAGAGAAAGAAAAGAAAAAGGATGATAAAGTAGAGAAGGCACCTGACAATCAAAAGCTTGGCTTGTTGGAAGCCTTGTTAACTATTGGTGATTGGCAGCATGCACAGAGTATTATGGATCGGATGCCTCCGTACTATGCAGCATCACATAAAGTAATAGCCCTTGCTATTTGCAATCTTATACATGTAACTATTGAGCCTCTTTACCGAAGAGTTGGTGTTCCTAAAGGTGCTAAAGGCTCACCTGTCAATGCTTTACAAAGCAAGAAGTCACCAAAACAGGCAGAGAGCTTTGAGGACTTAAGGAGAGACGTATTCAGTATGTTCTGTTATCTTGGTCCTCACCTTTCCCATGATCCCATCTTATTTGCAAAGGTTGTGCGCATAGGCAAGTCATTTATGAAGGAATTTCAGTCTGATGGGAAACAAGAAAATAAAGAGAAAATGGAAGTTATCTTTAGTTGTTTGCTTAGTGTTACTGATCAGGTACTGCTTCCGTCTCTTTCTTTGATGGATTGCAATGCGTGTATGTCAGAGGAACTATGGGGAATGTTTAAAACATTTCCTTATCAGCATAGATACCGCTTATATGGCCAGTGGAAGAATGAGACTTACCACAGTCACCCACTTTTAGTAAAAGTTAAAGCCCATACAGTAGACAGAGCCAAGTACATCATGAAGCGTCTAACCAAGGAAAATGTGAAGCCTTCAGGAAGACAGATTGGGAAACTGAGCCACAGCAATCCAACCATTTTGTTTGATTATGTCTTGTCACAAATACAGAAGTATGATAACTTAATAACACCTGTGGTAGACTCATTGAAATATCTCACTGCGTTGAATTATGATGTTTTGGCCTACTGTATCATCGAGGCATTAGCTAATCCAGAAAAAGAAAGAATGAAACATGATGACACAACCATCTCAAGCTGGCTTCAGAGTCTGGCTAGTTTCTGTGGTGCGGTTTTTCGTAAATACCCAATTGATCTTGCTGGTCTTCTTCAGTATGTAGCCAATCAGTTAAAGGCAGGCAAAAGTTTTGACCTGCTTATATTGAAAGAAGTGGTTCAAAAGATGGCAGGCATAGAAGTTACAGAAGAAATGACAATGGAGCAGCTAGAGGCCATGACTGGTGGAGAGCAGCTGAAAGCAGAGGGTGGATATTTTGGCCAGATAAGAAACACTAAAAAATCCTCTCAGAGATTGAAGGATGCACTACTGGACCATGATCTTGCCCTTCCTCTTTGTTTGCTTATGGCTCAGCAGAGGAATGGGGTGATCTTTCAGGAAGGCGGAGAGAAACATTTGAAACTTGTTGGAAAGCTGTATGACCAGTGTCATGATACTTTGGTACAGTTTGGTGGATTTTTAGCATCAAATTTAAGCACAGATGACTACATAAAGAGAGTACCTTCAATTGATGTGCTTTGTAATGAATTTCATACACCCCATGATGCAGCATTTTTTCTGTCTCGGCCAATGTATGCACACCATATTTCATCAAAGTATGATGAACTTAAGAAATCAGAAAAGGGAAGTAAACAGCAACATAAAGTCCATAAGTACATTACATCGTGTGAGATGGTGATGGCTCCTGTCCATGAAGCAGTGGTCTCCTTACATGTTTCCAAAGTCTGGGAAGACATCAGCCCTCAGTTCTATACCACATTCTGGTCTCTCACAATGTATGACCTTGCAGTTCCACACACCAGCTATGAACGAGAAGTCAATAAACTCAAGATCCAGATGAAAGCAATTGACGACAATCAAGAAATGCCTCTGAATAAAAAGAAAAAAGAGAAAGAGCGCTGTACTGCCCTCCAGGACAAGCTTCTTGAAGAAGAAAAGAAACAGATGGAGCATGTACAGCGAGTGCTACAGAGACTGAAATTGGAAAAGGACAACTGGCTCTTAGCAAAATCCACTAAAAATGAGACCATCACAAAGTTTCTCCAGTTGTGTATATTTCCTCGATGTATTTTTTCAGCAATTGATTCTGTTTACTGTGCTCATTTTGTTGAGTTGGTCCATCAACAAAAGACTCCAAATTTCTCCACACTTCTCTGCTATGACCGAGTTTTCTCTGACATAATTTACATGGTTGCTAGCTTTACTGAAAATGAAGCTAGTCGATACGGGAGATTTCTTTGCTGTATGTTAGAGACTGTGACTCGGTGGCATAGCGACAGATCCACCTATGAGAAGGAATGTGGAAACTATCCAGGATTCCTTACTATATTACGAGCAACTGGATTTGATGGTGGAAATAAAGCTGATCAGTTAGATTATGAGAATTTTCGACATGTTGTACATAAATGGCATTATAAACTAACCAAGGCATCGGTACATTGCCTTGAGACAGGTGAATATACTCATATCAGGAATATCTTGATTGTGCTAACAAAAATACTGCCATGGTACCCCAAAGTTTTAAATCTGGGTCAGGCTTTGGAAAGAAGAGTGCATAAGATCTGCCAAGAAGAGAAAGAAAAGAAGCCAGACCTATATGCACTAGCAATGGTCTACTCTGGGCAGCTGAAAAGCAGAAAGACATACATGATACCTGAAAATGAATTTCATCACAAAGATCCTCCTCCAAGAAATGCTGCTACAAGTGTACAAAATGGGCCTAGTAGTGGGCTGCCATCATCTATAGGAAGTACATCTAAGTCAGATGAGAGCAGTACTGAAGAGGCTGACAAGTCACGGGAAAGGTCTCAGTGTGGTGTGAAAGCTGTTAATAAAGCTTCTAGCGCCATACCAAAAGGGAATTCAAACAATGGAATTAGTGGCTCTAACACCAAAGCTGTTAAGGAAAATGACAAAGAAAAGGGGAAAGAGAAAGAAAAAGAAAAAAAAGAGAAGACCCCAGCTGTTATTCCAGAGGCTAGGGTACTTGGTAAAGACAATAAAGAAAAACCCAAGGAAGAACAGCCAAGTAAAGATGAGAAAATAAGAGATACCAAGGAAAGAATGCCTAAATCTGACAAAGACAAGGAAAAATTAAAGAAGGAGGAAAAAGCTAAAGATGAGAAGTTCAGGATCATCGTCCCCAATGTAGAATCAAAATCCACTCAAGAAAGAGAAAAAGAGAAAGAGTCATCAAGAGAAAGAGATTTAGCAAAGGAAATGAAGTCAAAAGAAACTGTTAAAGGAGGGGAAAAAACACCAGTGTCTGTGTCCTTGAAATCCCCAGTTTCCCGAACAGATAATGCAGAGCCCGAAAGAGAAAAACGTCGAAAGGTTGATTCCCACCCTTCTCCATCCCATTCTTCCACAATAAAGGACAGTCTGGTCAAACTCAAGGAGTCTTCAGCAAAGCTCTACATCAACCACACTCTACCGCCATTGTGCAAGAGTAAGGAGAGAGAAACGGAGAAGAAAGATTTGGAGAAGTCAAGGGAGAGATCCAGAGAAAGAGAGAAGAAAGACGAAAAGGACAGGAAAGAGCGGAAAAGGGATTATTCAAACAATGACCGGGAAGTGCCCCTTGACTTAATCAAAAGGCGGAAGGATGAAAATGGAATATTGGCAGTTTCAAAACACAAAAGTGAAAGTCCCTGTGAGTCTCCTTATCCAAGTGAGAAAGACAAGGAAAAAAATAAGTCAAAGTCTTCAGGCAAAGAAAAAGGTGATTCATTTAAACCCGAAAAGATGGATAAAGTATCCAGTGGGAAAAAGGAGTCTGGACATGATAAAGAAAAGGTAGAAAAGAAAGAGAAATGGGACAGTTCTGGAGATAAGGAAGAGAAGAAGCATCATAAGTCCTCAGACAAGCACAGATAATGAAGACTTTCAGCCAAGAGTGTGGGCAGGCCTCTGAGCTAAAGGTTTCCCTGCAGAGGATGCCAGAGCTCTGTGTCACTCAAAACAATATCTTCTTTAATTAAGAGCTCTTGGTGCTGTCCATCTTATGAGAATCTGCTTTAAGTCAGAAGATGAATATGCATCACCATCCTCTTGAGACATTGCAAAGTCACTGGTTTACAGACCATTATTTTCACCTCCGGGCAGTTTCTTGCAGCAAGATCCCTGTGCGTACATTTTTTTCTTGAAACAACACCACCCAGGAACAGCATCTATGAAATTTTCACCAGCTGAGTTTTAGATCACCCTTAATAAAGGTAAGTTGGTTGTTTCCTAGGCTGGATGCTTTGGTATAGGGAAGGCTGCATTTGTGTGTAAAATACAACATTGGAATGATTGTTACCTGACAATTTTGGCTTCTTGCAAAAATTTTAATTTGTTTGTGGGAAAGATCTTTCTTACATGTGTAAATCACAGCAGTGTTTTCTTCCATTGTGCTCTTAAATATGTCTTTACATTTTCCCTTACCAAGCCTGCAAGATGGCTCAGTGGGCTAAGGTACTTGCCACCAAGCCCAAAGACTGAATTAGATCTCTGGTAACCCCATGATGGAGAGAGAGAGAACTCTGGTTCACACAGATTGTTCTCTGACCTACACACACCCTAAATTAATAAATATAATGAACACGTTTTAATTTCCCTTGCCCAGAAATTCTCCTGATATGACCTCTTCATCTTAGAGAACTTGCTTCTTATGCTCTTAATCACAGTCATGGACACTGATCTTTACTGGAACATTATTTTTTAATTTGAAATTGAAATTAATTCACCCTTTTAGAGTACAGAGTTCAGTGATCTTTAGCATGTTCATCACATTCTGAAATCACTGTCTAGTTTCAGATTTCTCTCATCTGCAGAAAAAGCCCCAGGTGTGTTGGTGTCCACTTTTAAATGACTCTTCCTCAGCCTGTGGGAACTGCTGATAGAGTTTCTGCCTGTGGGTTTGCCAATTTGGGGCATAACATAAATGGAATCATGAAATAACGTGGCTTTTGTGTATGGGTTCTTTTATACCTCCATGTCTAATGTGTACTAATAATCCATTCCTTTTTATGGCTGTATGCTTTGCTTATCCATTCATTGATGGACAGGAATAGTAATTTTTAAGTATGAAAATTATAATTTAAACAGTAGTGTACCCATAGTTACAGTGGGTGACACCAAGATTATATGTAGTATGACTGCTGCATAGAAATGATACATAAATTATCAGTATTTTGTGTGAGTGTGAGGTTTTTCTAAGGGCCATTTAACTCTGTTTTAAGAAATATGTGAGTGTAGTATTTTCATCAATAAAAGTTAACTACCTTAAGTGTTAATTTGAAATTTGAATGAGAACATTAAACAAATTGAAATTGTGCACCACGCATTAATGATTATGTGTTGAATTTATGTCACCATTCATATAAGAAGTATAGAGTATAATTGAGTCAACATGTTTTATAATAATTTTTGTAATACAGCAAATACTGCATTTTAATACCACTTAAAATTATATCTTTGTAGGGGGAAAAATCCTCTTTTCTTCAATGGAGGACTTCTGGAAGATATTTGAAAATGACTTTGAAAGCACTCATTTTCCCCTGAAAATTGTTCATTTGGTGGGGGAAAAAAATCATCTTTTCTAGACTGGAGGACTTCTGGGAGGTACTGGAAAAAGACTTTGAAAGTACTCATTTTTCCCTGAAAATTGTTCATTTGGTTTGTTAAATTCAATGCACAAGATTAAGAATAATTTAGGTATCATTTCTGTTTCTTTAGGACCTGCTGTGCATTTACCAGTATATAAGAAATGGGCTATGGTAAGTTGTGGACGTTACTGCTCTACCTTCAGAGGGTAATAGAGTCCCAGTTATAGAAAGTCTGGCAGGTGCCTTGCAACTATTTATGTCTTCCGGAAAATCACTACCTATTTAATCTCCATAGCAAACTTAGAAGGTGAGCACCAATGCTATTTATAAGTTAAGCAATTTAGATATAGGTTGGTTAACTATAGGGAATGAGAGAAAGGGATTTTGTGTATGTTTGTGGCAGCCATTCTCCTTTATTCTATTTTATTATTCACTCTATTTAATGATTTAGCAAATATTGACTGAAACTCTCCTACTATGTAAGATATAAAAATGACAGATTGTTCTGTGTTAGTTCATTACTATATTTTTGCATAAGATTATGGCATATACCACCAGTTCCCAAAACAGTGCCCGGCAGAGCTTTTAGAATCGTCAGTCGTAAATTCAACTCAGTCCTTTTCCTAGTTATTAAAGAACCTAACATAGTATACCAGATCTTGAAAGAATTGATACCTTTATTCATGTTTACCAACCTTAATCTCATCTGAATAATTTTGGCTTGAAGTCTGCTCTTTCAAATACTAGTTTCGCTACATGGGGTACTTAGAATATGTTTTTTCATCTAATAGATTAATATATTGATAAAGGCAAAGAGAATTTTGACAGAGTCACATTCCCAAAGCTCCTCTGAACACTGCATAAGGTGTGTGACCAAGTCTTGAGTATATGAGTCCTCTGAGGAGACCATTGATATCCCAGCTGCAGCATTCCACCTCTGGCCCTCGAAACAGTCATGTCAATCTTAAAATGCAAAAATAAATTGTTATCTCCAAGTGTGCCAGTTCAAGTATTGTTCAAAAGTCTAAAGCCTCAGACTCAGCAAAGATTTACCTCTGTGAAACTCCAAAATGTGTTACATTCTTCCATGATAGAATGGCACCGAGTAAACATCCCATTACAAAAGAGAATAGTAGAATAGCAAAAATGACTGGACCAGAGTAAGACCAGAACCCATCTGAGTATGGTGCACCCTGTGGTAGTGAGATTGTAGAACCTTGGAGGAGGTCATAGCATGCCTTCTTCATAGTAGTGTTCTTTAAAGCCCATGTGGCCTCATCTGTGGGCTCTGCTCATTGCTCACATTGCCCACAGCTTTTCTTAACATGTGGTCCACATTCCTGGCAGGTCCGAGTTCTGGACCTTCAGTTGAAGCCTCAGCTGTCCTCTCGCAGCTTTGTATGCTGTGCCACTCTCTTCGGGGCTGCTTGCGGGGATTCCAACCCGATCATCTATTCTTCCAAGGTTTCCTTTAAAATCTAGATAAAAGCTAGGATTTTTCCCTCATAGTCTTCTCATTTTGAAATTTTAATAAGTGTAATAAGGGACCTGGGTCATTTTATCTCTCAGGCCCAGACAGGACTATATGAAGGCTGAGTCCAGCCAGCCCTGCCTTACCTACTTAGAGTGCCTGACTCAAAACATGGGCTGAATGTATGGCACTGATCCCCAGCCGATCCACAATGCAGTGATTGCATGAGCGGCCTCCAGGCTACTCCAGGGAACAGAATTCATGGACAGTTGGAGTGTCCCTCTCACTCGAGGTGCTCTTCCTTTACGCACATGAGTATGAGAATGGCTGAATAGTGGTCTGTTTCCATCAGATTACTCTGAGCACTAAGTGGGTGAGGTGATCAACCAAAGCAATTTGCACTCCATGCACACTGAGCCTTCGCTTGTTATCCACACGTGGCTAGATTTGTTCCTCTTCTTAGAGGTCTGGCAGTGTTTCTCAGTTTGATCCACATTTTCATTCATACCACTATGTCTGTCCCGTGGACCTGTGTCCACTTTAAATCAAAACCAGGTTCCTGGGCCTATGATTCTCAGTGTGGTCACTTACACAGTTGGCTTGGGACTTAGGATAGAAAAATGGGTGGACCACTGATTCTCCCTGCTCCAGCCATAGAGTTTGATGAGGTAAACATCCTCTGGATGTGGTTCCCCACCTTGGCTCACAAGCTAGAAGGTGCAGGGAACACCTTCTTGGTGTTTACTCTCTGTGGAGATCACACTTCTCATAAACTGTTTTTGCAGCCCCAGATTCTGTGTCTGGCTATTGTCAGGGTTTTCTTTCTTTTCTTTCTTTCTTTCTTTCTTTCTTTCTTTCTTTCTTTCTTTCTTTCTTTCTTTCTTTCTTTCTTTCTTTCTTTCTTTCTTTTTTTCTTTCTTTCTTTCTTTCTTTCTTTCTCTCTCTCTCTCTCTCTCTCTCTCTCTATCTCTCTCTCTCTTTCTTTCTTTCTTTTCTTTCTTTCTTTCTTCTTCCCCACCTACCCTGTCACCAGGTGTCAAAATAGGATGTTTTTTCTTCTACAAATACAAAGTGCCTCTCACTACCAAATTGTCATAATTGTGTACTGCCCTTTCTTTCTGTACTGCCCTCCTGTCCCTGAAGGACTGCACTGGGTAGCTCTCATCTGCCACCTTCCCTCTATAACATGTTTCTATTAAAATCACTTTTTAATTTTAAAATCACTTTAAAAGTGTGAGCTGATGAGGACTTGTCTGATATCAAAGCTTAATGATAATGAGTTTATATTTGTACATGGGCATATCTGCAGGAGCTTGTCCATTTTGATACCAGTGCTTTAAGCACCTTGTGCATTAAATGAAGGTATGTATTCTTACAATTACTGAAGACAATCCAAAGAAGTTTTGAGCACTCAGGCTGTTTCAGAGTGGGCCACCTAGTGTCCTCTTGCTCTATTGGCCCTGAGCAATCGTTGTGGCTGAAGTCCTCTTTTTAACCATGTGTCTTGATTCTGTGAAGTTATCTAGATTATTTTATGGAAACCAACTGAATTACATCACAATATACATATTTTTGATGACCAGATTATGTCAACTACCCAGTATACACTCTATTTAGTATTGTTTAAACAGAAATTTAGCAAAAGTTAGTTTTAGAGAAAAGGCACTAAATGATCTCAAAAGCTGTTGTTTCCATGTTAACGATGGTATTGATTCTTCTAACACTCCTTTTCCTAGTTCCTACAGAGCATGAGCATGTCCTCAGTCTGCGGTGCCTTTTCCAATGTGCTGCTTCATCTCACATCATTGATAAGAGAGATTTGTACAGCTCCTACTATGTGCCAGACCCTGTTCAAAGATAGAGTATCTCTTCTTCCTCACAGAATGCCTCTAAGGTACGTACCCTTATGTTTCATATGAAAACACAAAGGCTGAAAATGAAACTCCTTTCCCTGTTCTCTATAATTTTTACTGGGGACATTGTGTCATCTAGTCCCTGAGTCACACACCAGGGAAGGCAGCCTTGGAACTGAGATTCAATGGCATAGGCTCTGTGAACAGACATCCTTGTGTGGGTTCTTCATACTTTTAGGGACTAAATTGACATACTAAATCTTCATTTCTGAAGTAACTCTGAGGATTCAGTAAGAATCATCATGTGTGTTTACCCAGAGTGAAAAATTTATGTTAAATACCTTATTTTACCAGGAAACTAGTGCCTGTAATTGACACAAGACACAAATGTTCTGATGATTTTACTGTTTCTATTGCCTGTTTTTGTTTTGGGGGTTGTGTTTGTTGTCTGTCCTTTTAAATTAGTTGGATATACACAAGTTGAATTGTGTAGAGTGGAAGAAGAGAACAAGAGTCGCCACTGGAGAATAGTTGCAGTGGAGCAGGCTATTACCTGAATTTGTCAAGAAGCAGGGAGCAAACCGCTGCCCACATTGCTGGCTTTGGAAAACATCTGTCTGGATCAAGAAACCTAGTCAACTTTTAGTGACTTTTCATTGTACAACACCAACAATAACCTGTTCTGTGGGTCAGGTGTGTACTGCAGGCTTATGTCCTTCCTATTTCTAACCAGTTGTCTAGACATGTCCTATTCTGAATATGGACTAGGGAAAAATACCCTTCTTGACACTACATAGACAAAGGATGCTAAGGGTCCAGGCTGATAGCAAGGTAAGAGTTGAAGCTGCAGGATTGATGGAATAAGAGTATTTGACAAACAGATAGAAATATTATGATTTATAGAGGACTTTAATTCCAGGGTTCTGGAGATGTAGCTCAGTTGATAGAGTGCTTGCCTAGCATGCACAAAACCTGGCTTGATTCCTCAGGACCACCTAAATGGGTTATGGTGGTCTGTGCCTGTGATGTTATCCTTGGGAAGTAAAGGCAGGAGATTAGAAGTTTAGCATAATCTTCAGTCCTCAGCTACTCAGCATATCTAAGGCCAGCCCAGTCTACATGAAACCGTCCCAGTCAATCAATGAAAACAAAATAAAACAACAACATTTTAAATAGAGGAGAGCTAGTTCAGCTGGTAAAGTGCTTACTGAGGAAGCATGTTTGACCCAAGTTCAAGCCCCAGAACCCACAGGTAGGCATAGAACAGAGAGGAGAATGGAGAGAACAGGATAGTGGAGAGAGACACTGCCAGCCGCCGCCATGACAAGCAGCATGTGAAGATGCCGGTAAGCCACAAGCCACGTGGCAAGGTATACATTTATAGAAATGGGTGCATTTAAGATATAAGAACAGTTAGCAAGAAGCCTGCCATGGCCATATGGTTTGTAAATAATATAAGCAAGCGTCTGTGTGTTTATTTTATAAGTAGGCTGTTGGACTGCTGGGGCTCGGAGAGATCCAGAGAGAAAACTCCACCTACAAAAGCACGCACTTGTTTTTTTTTTTTGTTTTTTTTTTTTTTTTTTTTTTTTTGGTTTTTCGAGACAGGGTTTCTCTGCGTAGTTTTGCGCCTTTCCTGGAGCTCACTTGGTAGCCCAGGCTGGCCTCGAACTCACAGCAATCCGCCTGGCTCTGCCTCCCGAGTGCTGGGATTAAAGGCCTGCGCCACCACCGCCTGGCTAAAAGCATGCACTTGTAATCCTAGCACTGGGATGGGGGTGGGGAGGGCAGCCAGTTACAGGAGGAACTCTGAAGCTTACTGGCCAGCCACCTTAGCCCTTTTAGCCAGCTTCAGGTTCTACTGAAGAGTGATATCCAAGGTATACCTCTGGCTTCTGCATACACCCACACACATGAACATACAGATGCTCAAAAGAACCTTAATCCAATATAAATTCATCCCAATTCTATAAGCTTTCTAGAAAAAGCACCCGTTCCCAATCCCCGCTCCCCCCCCCCCCAGCAACTGCCTCTAATCATTACTGGGGTGATCAGTATGTTCACCATTGTTTTTCATGACTCCTTTCTCCTTTCCCTCCTTTTTCCATTCACAGTTGACAGCCACACTTTCAGATCGGTCGGAGAATTCAGGGGCCTGGTAGATTCCCAGTTGCTTGCTCATGCTTAAGAATCGCCCAGGACACAAAGTTCTTTCAAAAACTTTGATGATGCTACCATGACCACTCTGGGAAACAGTGAGGAAATAGACACACTTCACTAGCTTCTTTGGGAACTCTTATTTGCTGATGCATTGATCCTGTATTTCTCAGACAAAGTATTTGTACAGGTACTGTTCTTGGCTCTTGGGACATATCAGTGAGAAACACAGACCCTTACCTACACAGCTTGCTTTAAGCAAGAATGAGATGAATGGTGAACAGTAAGCAAAATAAACTGTGTAGTACCTTAGATAAACAGTGCATCTACCAGAGAACAAAATGTCAAGCAGAGCAAGGAAGATTCACAGTTCACACTGAGTATCATGTTGCAACACTGGAAGATCAGTCACATGGATTACACATATATTACCGTTCAATATGTCTCATAATATATATGTATACTTTGTCATAATTTTCCACATTAAACTTAGTTCTGCTTTAACTTCACGTTAAACTCAGCTCTGGCCAGTTGTAACTAGGATGAATCAAAGTGCATTATAATTACTGTCAAACTTTTTCTAATGATTCCTGTGAAAATCAGGACAGGAGAACGATAGGCAGGTAAGTGACAATTAAAAGTCAATCGAATGTCTTGAGTATATCTTTCATTCCCAAGATTTTAAGGATGAACATAATCAAGGTAGTTCCTCCATGACTTTACAGTTTTCTTGGTTTCTGGAAGTGGTTGACAGATTCAGAGCCACATCTTAAGGTGTATAGATCACTTTCTTCTCTTGAGTTCACTCTGAGGCTGTCACAAGGTAATGGTTTTTCAGTATTTTCTCTGTTGAAAATACACTTCAAAATTTAACTAGTAAAGAATGGAAGAGTTGATAAAGGAGAGGAATTCTCATTTACCACAGTTCTTGTCTTGATTGCTGATGTTAGAGCTTACATGAACTCTGGAAGGCCAGCCTCCAGGTGTGGCCACTTGTCCCGAATGGAGGTAGTGGTAATATTTACTGTTAAATTTAGAAACTTTCAAATTATGCAGCTGGGCATTTTATTTTGCTAATAAGATGATGCCATTAAGTGTATCATTTCACTTTCTCGGTATGACATCTCTCCAGTGGGAATTTGTCAAGAAAAGTCTTCCAGTTATAGTAAACACATAAGATCAGTGCCATCAGTGTGACTGTCAACAGTATTTCAGACCACAGCAGGTTCTGAGTACTGTGGTCTATAAAGCCCTGGGAAGGGGAGAAAACTATCCCAAGGCCAACTCTGCACTTGTAATATGATGTTACGTAACTGAGTGACTGCTCCAGTCCCTAAGAAGTGAGGGTTGGAGTGCTGCTGAAGCACACATGGGACACGAAATTGGGGCATTAAGGAAGGTCGAGGGAAGCAGGAGCTGCAGGAGATGAAGGAGGAGGAGGATCTCCTAAGACAGTGTTCAGAGATGCCATGGTGTAGCCTAAACCTTATATGCTATTCTTCAGTCCAAGGCTTGTGTTTTCTCATGGTGTAGAATGCCATCCAGTTCTTAGAAAGGCTTATTTGTTGATGAATTTTTTTATTTAAAAATTATACAGTAATCAAAGCTAAGATATATACATATGTTTATATGTGTGTGTATGTGTATATCTTAGGTTCTATGCATCTCCTAAGAAGGAAATAATACTTTGGGGTAGATGGTCTTATGAAGTCTTAACTTCTTTTATAGCCCATGCTCCTACATGGAGCTAGTAATGATGATCAACATTATTATTTAACAGGTTGAAGTAACTTGTGGTAGCAGGTTTTTGTTATTGCTTTTTTTCTTTTCTTCCTTTTTTTTTTTTGTTAAGAAAATTTTGTTTTCATTTTACACACCAATTAGAGATCCTCCCTCTTCCCCCTTCCCCCCGCTTCCCCCCAACCGGCCCCCCACTCCCCTCACAAGAAGACAAGGCCTCCCAGAGGGAGGCACATCCAGTAGAGGCAAGTCCAAGCCCTTCTCCCTGCCTCAAGGCTACACAAGATGTCCCATCATAGGTAGTGGGCTCCAAAAAGCCCCCTCATGCACCAGGGATGAATTCTGATTCTACCACCAGGGGGCCCCCCAAGCAAAGCAAGCTACGTAATTGTCTTGCCGTGCAGAGGGCATGCAGGCTCCATAGCCAATGATCCAACTTTCATGAGTTCCCACTAGTTTGGTTTGGTCATCTCTGCAGGTTTCCCCATCATGATCCTGATGCACTTGCTCATAAAATCTCTCTTTTCTTTCCAACTGGACTCCTGGAGCTCTGCCTGGTGTTTGGCTGTGGATCTCTGCATCTACCTCCATCAGTCATTGGAGAAAAGCTCTGTGATGATAGGGTATTCACTGACCTGATTACTGGGGCAAGCCAGTTCAGTTAAGGCAACTTCTCCCTATTTCCCAAGTTGGGGTCATCCTTAGGGATTCCTGACAACTTCCCTAGCACCAGGTTTCTCTCTATCCCCATGATATCTCCCTCCATCATGGTATCGTTCTCATTGCTTTCCCACTCCATCTCTGTTCCAGCTCGACCATCCCATTGCTTATGTTCTCATCCCTCATGCCCTACCCTCCATTGCCCACCCCTCACCCCATTTTGCTATAGAGATCTCATCTATTTTCCCTTGTAGTGGAAGGACAATAGATGGACTGGCTTTCCTGATTCTGCCTATGCATTGTTGTGGTTTAATTGTAATGTAGATTATTGGTTGAATTGCCAGGCAGTATGGTGTAAGTGATCTGCTACATCACAGCTTTTGATTTCTTCTTGGCAGCCTGTGAGATTTTCTTCGGTTTCTTTATTCTTCACTATGTGGTGGAAGACATACTGAAAATTTGGATTCTCAAACTACACTGTCATAAATTACTATTTATGTAATTGCCTGGATATTTTGATCATCATGATAGGTTGGAGAACAATACTCAAAGCTGTAATGTATTATAAAAGCATGTTAATTACAGTCACTGGTTCATCATTGTGAGTGTTTATATTCAAAATTTCAGTTATTTCAACTTCTGTGAGTACTCTCATTTTTGTAAGAAACTTGCATGAATCTTAAAGAGTCTTGTTAATAAAATCAAACCTGAGGCCGATTATTGGGGTGAACCCTGGAAGATCAGAGAAGTAGAACAAGCCGCAGTAACCTCACTTTGCCAATTCCTCAGCTGATCCCGTTTCCTCAGACTGGAAGCTTCTGAGTCCTCATCCGAATGGCTCTCAGCTGAACTGTTGCTCCAAAGCCTGAAAGCTTAACCAGCCAAATACTACTAGTTTCTGGTTTTCACGCCTTATATAATTCTGCTTTCTGCCATCACTTCCTGGAATTAAAGGCTCACTTCTTGGGATTAAAGGCGTGAGTCACCATGCTTGGTTGTATCCTTGAACACATGGATTTCTGCCTCTGGAATGCTAGGATTAAAGGCGTGTGCTACCACTGCCTATCCTCTATGTTTAATATTGTGGCTGTTCTGTTCTGTGACCCCAGATAAGTTTATTAGGGTGCACAATATTTTGGGGAACACAATATACCACTATAAGAAACCTTTCTGAGTATGACATGCATGGTGTTTACAGTACCCTCTCAACCATACTGATCATGAGAATAACTCATGAGCTCATATTTATCTTAACATATGAGACAATTTTTGTGATAATTTTATTCAACTGAGAATAAAAATTAATATTTAAATGAAAAAGTATAAAATTAGAGCAAGAAGAAACAGCATGGAATATTTTTGTAGGAAACATAGTATAGAATGTCACAGGGAACAGAAATTGTTAGATCCATCAAGGATTTCTGTATGAGAAGCAGAAAGCGTAAGGGAGAATGATGATGTCAGAGAAAGACATCTTTCAGATGTTGGATCTCCGGCTTCTGATAGACGTTCATCTTATTTTCCCCTCAGCTAAGTCACTTAACTAAGCATTGTCCTAACTCACTTGCTTCCAGAGGTCTCATGGAAAGACTCATTTTTATAAACTTTTCTTTGATAATTTTAGACCTTTCATTATACCATGTTATGCATTTGGATGTATAAGTGTGCCTGCTCATTACTTGCTTAAATGTTTGGTTGGTGTATCTTGCCACGTATTTTGTGCCCATGCTCCCTGTCCTAAAAATGACCCCTTGAAATTGTGGAATATTCTGCATTACTCTGTTGACATTCTTTTCTTCTATTTGCTGTCCTCTTGACAATCATTCTTGCCTTCACCCACTTTCTAAAATTCATGTGATCTTGTAAATAGATTATGAATAATTTTCCATTAAATCTTTTTGACACAGATAATATGAGGTTGGTGAGGTGTCTCAGTGGGTAGATGCTTTTTCTGCCAAGCCTCACAGCCTGAGTCTAGTCCCCAAGACACACATGATGAAGGACAGAAAGGACTCCCACAAGTTGTCTTCTTACTGCCTCGCATGCTGTGGCCTATCCGTACACATAATTAAAAATACGATGTAAATTTTGAAGGACATACTGTTCACCTGGGAGAGAATGAACACATAGGCTATGAAAGAACTTTGTGCATATGTCTTGCATTGCATCAACATTAGCAGCAATAATGATCCTAACAGCTTACCCTTCAGAAGCTAGTGTGTGTTAGATTGTACACATAACTGTCTCTTTATTTGGTGAAGAAAGTGAAGAACAGATGTGTGAAAGTCAGAAAATAAAGAAAAATAAGAATTAAAAAAAACAGAAATGAAGATGATATTTAGCAAATAGAAGGGGTGGGAGAGATGGCTCAGTGGTTAAGAGCACTGGCTGTTCTTCCAGAGGACCCAGGTTCAATTCCCAGTACCACATGGCACCTTAAAACCATCTGTAACTCCAGTTCTTCTGTCACCTTCGCTGACCTCTGGCTACTGCATGTATGTTGCACACAGACATATGTGCAGACAAAACACTCATACACACAAACTAAAGCTAATCTTTAAAAAGAAAGGAAGTAAGTAGAAATTGATCTGCATGAAGGTGACAAAGACAGCATGCTTTACCATTGGAACTTAAATTTGTTAGAGAATCACCTCCCATGCATGTGAATGCAGGCACACATACATACATGCACAAATGCATGTAAACAGCCTTGTACATATCCAGCAGATTTGTATCCCTGACTGCCTAGTATTTCCCTTTTGAGTGACTACCTCTCACAAATGCTATTGGATAAGTATCATGGTCAACTATAGAGTTCATACATTGGTGGGGAAAAATGAGTCCTAACTTTTATATTGCAATAAAGTTCATGTTTTTATTCTCTACTTAGAGTAGTAACTGTGTGATAATATATATATCAGACATTGAGGATGGAGGGATTTTTTCTTCTTCAGGATAATTGAAGTTCTTTACTCATCTTTGTGCGTCTGGCATATTCAGAGTGCACTTATACAGTATAGTTTCTATCACTATTTTTTTCTGGGTTGAGGTAACATATATGATCCACGCTTCAATATTTTTTTCTTTTTCAAGTCACTCAGAAGGTGGCAGTGCAAAGCTGCTCCATGTTTTACATCAGGTATGCTGTGACCATTCCTCTCACTATGAATGAGGCAACTTCTGTTATTTGGATTCTTGTTAGATAAAATCATACACTTTTTTTTTTTTTTTTGGTTTTTCGAGACAGGGTTTCTCTGTGTAGCTTTGCGCCTTTCCTGGAACTCGCTTTGGAGACCAGGCTGGCCTCGAACTCACAGAGATCCGCCTGCCTCTGCCTCCCGAGTGCTGGGATTAAAGGCGTGCGCCACCACCGCCCGGCCAAAAATCATACACATTTTAACACATGCAGTAAGAGGCCATTAGTGTGTTCTCTGAGCCTGGAGCCTTAGACTAACACTGGGAACCATCTGAATTTTACTTCATAGTAAAGTAAGCAAGTAAGGAAAAAAGGATGTAGAGAAAGAAGAGAAAGAAAATGTGAAGTTGAAGAAAGGAATAGATTCTGTACCTGGAAATGTAGGGGAAGGATCCCTCCTCTCTGGGAAGAGGCCAGAGGAATATTCACATGGCAACGGTTCCTCGCACAAGGTAGCCACGCAAAAAACACTGTTTGAACAAGAGGATAGATGCTGGTGGGCTGAGTACGGGAACAAGCATGTTGTAACTCTTCTGTTAGAGTAAATATAAATAAACATATTATAGTAAATATAGCAAAATCTACACTGTCTGTATTCTAAACCATTCAGTGACGTTAAGTACGTTCATCGTAGTGGTCAACAATCACCAGTGCATTACCATACTTCCCCATAATCCTAACATGAAATCATATATGCTAGCCACAGCTTCTCTTCCTCTCCTTGTGCCAGCCTCTGTACTCACTATTATTTCCTGTGAGTTGAGTAAATCTAAATGCATCATCTAGAACCATACATTAAAGTCACATCTGTTCCTGTTAATGGTGGAGTTATATTCAGGTGTGTGCTTAGACTACATTGTGTTGTCCACTCATCTGCTAATATTGTCCTTCTCTTTTGCAGCTCTTGAAACTCATGTTCTAACAAGACCATGAGCCAGCTTTTACAACCGTGTCATGATGTGCCATTATGTTCTTCACTGTTTCCTTGGCATACTTCCAGTTGGCATGGCTCATCATTGGCACTCAGTTGGATGACTTAAGTGCCTTCCAAGAATACATGTAAGTATTTATCAAATCACATAGAAAAATTTATTTGTTATTGCATTCCCAATAAAAACTGTGTTTATTTGGGCCCCTTCTGTTAAAAAGTTATTTAAAAACAGTTATAAAAATAAATGATGTGTTAGCCGGGCGTTGGTGGCGCACGCCTTTAATCCCAGCACTCGGGAGGCAGAGCCAGGCGGATCTCTGTGAGTTCGAGGCCAGCCTGGGCTACCAAGTGAGCTCCAGGAAAGGCGCAAAGCTACACAGAGAAACCCTATCTCGAAAAACCAAAAAATAAATAAATAAATAAATGATGTGTTTCACAAACATTATACCACCAAAGAAATGAAGAAAATGTGAAATGCTGATGGTTAGGAAAGCAATTCTCATGAACCAGGCATGATGGAGCATGCCTGTAATATCAGTACTAACAAGTACAGACAGGAGAATTAGAAGTTTAAGGTTACTTCCTTACTCTACATAGCAAATTCAAGGTCAGCCTTGAAAACATGGGAACTTGTCTCTCACACACAGAAAACAACTCTTAATAGTGAGATGTAAAGATATAGATACAGAAAGCCAGCACTGTTGGAATGGCCAACATCTTTTTAACATTCAGTGCAGGTGAGAACTTTTATTTTTATTATTTATTTTATTGCTTTTATAGTGGGGGTGTGTACATACAAACATGTACAGTAACATCAGAAAACAGACTTGCAGGAGTCAGTTCTTTCCTTGCACCATGTGGGGTTCTGGTTACAGAGCTCAAGTTGTCAACACTGGCAGCAAGTCCTTGACTCCCTAGGTTGTCCTGCTTCACTGCAGCTGTGAGGTTTGTTTAATACTTGGCCCTGGGTCATCCTTTCACAGCCAAAGACCATTAGTTTATATTTTTATACTTGACTGTTATTTCAATAGAGTTTCAATTTCAGATAAGTTAATGAGAAAAAAGTTACAGTATTTTACGATAGAGTGGTATAGGAATTTTTTTTCCAGTGTTTCCATTTATAAAAAAAAAACAAAAAACCCCCAAACAACAACAACAGTGCTATGAGACATTCTGTGCCGTTTACAAAGAGTTAGCAGTTAAGAAAGGAGATTGCATGGCTTTAGGTTAGTAGGACCTTGGCAGAAGGGGGGACAGAAACAATACTGTATTAGATAGAATTTGGGAATGAAAGTGATTTCATACGACCCAGCTTTGGCAATACCTTGTTTCCTATGCTTCACTTTGAATGTGAGAATATTAAATCTTTGAATACATAAAATTCTGGCCATCCTTCAGTTTACTCCAGAGTATACATTTGATTCTTAGACCTGATCACTACATGAACCACTTAAATAACATATTGTGTGTTTATACCAGGTGAAAGTGAAACGTAATCTGGAAACATTCTATTGTTCCAGAAGGCATTGATTGATACAAACAGCAAGAATTTTTCAGAGATCAATAATTTCCTTCTGTCTTGCTGCTTTGTACAGTGGGGGAGTCATCCTTAAGAAATATTATCTTGCTACCTTGTTTACACTTTGTTTTGTTTTCTGTATAGTTCCACATCTTTTGGGGAACTGAGCTTTGTAATCGTTAAGGAAGTTAATCGAGTTTTAGGACTACATTTTTATGTATTTGGAATGTACACTTCTATTTATGAGACATTTAAAGTTCATGCTTATAAATCACTGTCTTCTCTATCTCTGATGCACATATTCCATCTTTCAAATAGAAATCAAGATAGTAGGGAGAAATGTGTTTATTTCAGAAAATGTAGAGATAATTTATTTTTCATTGAGTCACAGTTTTGAGTCTTAATGCTGTGCTTCTCCCATGGTTTTTCATTTATCCACGTTACTATATATGTTTATTCAATGCTTTTTTGTTTTGTTTTGTTTTTTTTTGTTTTGTTTTTTGTTTTGTTTTTTTTCGAGACAGGGTTTCTCTGTGTAGTTTTGCGCCTTTCCTGGAACTCGCTTTGGAGACCAGGCTGGCCTCGAACTCACAGAGATCCGCCTGCCTCTATTCAATGCTTTTTAAAGAGAGTTGCAGGTGCGTATTTGTAAAGGTGCCTTCAATGGGGATTTGCTCAGCAGCAGAAAATGCTGTTAGAGCTGTCGTTGTCACTTGCTAGCATGACTTCATTGGCTTGTCCTCCTCTCTCCTTCTGTATTCTATGGTTTTGAATTAACAAGTCAAACTAGAGCTAGGGTATCAGGAATAGTATTTAGTGAATTATTTGCTTGTCAAGAGTAAGGTACTTTATTTTAACTTATTCAAGGTACTTTATTTTAACTTATTCAGTTCATATTTCACATGTGTAGTGACAGCTTAGAAAGAATATACATGACTACTTTAAATCTCATAATAAATGGAAATTATTTTCAAAGTCATTAAAATAACTTTCATTCTCTTGGTCTGTTCCAACTTAACATTTTTTTTTTTTTTTTTGGTGGCATCATGATTGAGACAGTCTCACTATATACTTCTGTTTGGCCTGAAACTTGCTACATAGACCAGGTTTGTCTCAAACTCATGGAGCTCCACGTGCCTCTGCCTCCCAGCTGATGGGATTAAAGCTGTGAGGTGAGCCACCACTCAAGCTCCAGCATAACACTTAACTATTTTACATTAAGTAAGATTTTTTTTTATTAAGCTATTTAGCTTAATTTAGGCAGTATTTGTGTGTGTGTGTGTGTGTGTGTGTGTGTGTGTGTGTGTGTGTGTGTGTGGTCTCACATTTAAGACTTAGTTTATGTGAGAAGAGTATCAGCATTGTTTCCATAGTCAGTAAATTTGGAAAGGTCCTTTGCAAAGCATTGAGTGATGTTTTTAGTAGTTCACTGTTAGGTCATCAAAGTTGTATCCTGGTGTATTGGTTGTATTCACTAAGCACTAGAGACTCCTTAATAGGACTGACAAGCAGCATTTGCTGCATGCAAGTAAGGGGTAGTTGTTACCATAACTCTCTCTAGTATCTTCTTGAAAAAGAACTTACCCGCCTTGATTACTTAGTTCATGCTGCAAAATTGTGTCCTTCAAGGTTCCTGGTACACTGCCATGTAAAAAAATCTTTTGGTTTTCTTCTTTTCAATGCTTTTATCAACCTGGGGCCTCCCTTCTGCTCCGGAAAGTGCCCAATTCTAAAGATAGTGTCTTGGTGACAAGAGTGTTGCTGACCTAGTTGCTCTTAGAAAAGCACTTTCATTTGGAGTTGGATATCTTTCTGAAACATGCTGTGAGGGGAGAACTGGCCTCTATTTACTCGCTCTCTTTTGCCCCAGCATGGGACATCACTGTTTGATTTAAATCAGGGATACTAATGAGCTGGTCTGTGTCTTAATCATCTCTAGGAAGGACCTTGGCAGTCGTCACAGAGCATGGCCAGGCTTGACACCAGACACTGAGCATGATCTTCAGCAGAATGAAGTCGGAGTCTAATGCGGAGGGCCCATTTGGATGTCACACCCACCGTGATTGGTAGTCTACTTCCTATCTTCTTCTACTCCGGTCTCAGCTTCTGAGAGGAAACTGGCTTTTGCATGCAGTGTTTGTATTGTCAGTACCTCAGTTACAGTAGGGTTTTTTTGCCTAGTGCTTCAGCTGTATTGCAATTCTCAGGACCTGCTGTAATTGTCTTGGCTATTTGTGTTTGTGTTTCTTTGCACTTCTGGAGTTAATGATGTTTGAAGTTTTTCTTGGTGTTGATAACTGCTTTTGTCTTTTTTAGTTGGTGGTGATTACATATGTCCTCTCTGGATCCTCGGCTGGGTGGTTATGGGGTCCCTAGTATAGAGAGCTTCTGCAGGTCAGTGGGTGGCAAAAGGGAATGGAGATGGGCTAGGAGGAAAGGCTGAGAGTGGTTAGGGCTAAAGCTGGGCCATGAGGTCTGCACCAAAAGGTTGAATCCCCAGGGAGTGGAGCTTTGGTCAATGGTGGGCTTCTGCACTCAGGCTGCAGCAGGACAAAGACAGGGATAAAGGGCTGGGGGAGCCCAGGGTCCACACCCAGAAGTGGTCCCAGTGAGCAGTGTTGGAGTAGGAGGAGGGGCCCCTGAAAACAGGCTGCTCCAGGACTAAGTCAAGTCAGGAGAAACTTGAATGGAGGACAGGAAGGATAGTGAGAATCTCCTGAGTCCCAGCCCAGTGTGACTACTGAGGGTCCCTGTTAAAGTGTTTCTAGGGATAGGCAGCTGACACACAGGAATGGGGATGACCTGGAAAGAAGGCAAGGAGGGAGTTAAGCTGGGTTTGCCTGCTTTGTTGGTTTGGTTTTGCTATATGGCCTTAAATATTTTAAGGCATTGAAACTTCTGTTTTCATAAAATTTTATAAAAATGGATTCTTAAAAACTAGATGGGGCTTGAGAGATGGCTCGGTAGTTAAGAGCACTGGCTGCTCTTCCAAAGGACCTGGGTTCAATTCCCAGAACCCACATGGCAGCTCACACCTGTCTGTAACTCCTTTTCCAGAGGATCCGGCACCTGCACAGACACATGCAGGCAAAACACCAATGTATATAAAATATAAATAAATTATTAAAAAAAAAAAAAGAATACCTATAAGGGTTGCAGACTTGACTTGGTAAGTACAGTGCTTCCTGCATAAACAGGCATGAGAACCTGAGTTCAGATTCCCAGCAACAAAATAAAAGTCAGGCATGTGGTGTATGCACTGTAACCCAGTATAGGCAGCTTGATGCAGTGGGCAGATGCCAGGGCTCACTGGCAGCCCCAGCCAGCCAGATAACAAGTTCAGGGTTAGTGAGAGACCGTTTTTTCAGGGAAGAAGGTAGACAGCAGTAGAGGAAGATGCTTCACAGTGACCTGTGGCTTCTAAATGCATGTGCACATGCAGTCAGTCACACCTGACATATTTACATGTGTATGTACACAGCACACACAACTTTTTAAAAAAATAAAACTTTGGGCAGTTGTATTTGTTTCAATGGGAAGACAACAGACATCTCATGCTCTCGTCAAGAAGACTTCAATTCATGTTTTTAAGGCATTTATGTAATATTTTTATACAAAGTAATCAGATAAGAGAACATTATTTTCATACTGCTTTGTGGTGATATTATGTTCCCCAATATATTGTGAACACTAATAAACTTATCTGGGGTCAGAGAACAGAAGAGCCACTAGATCTAGAGGCCAGAAAATGGTGACACACACACCTTTAATCCTAGCATTCTGAAGACAGAGATCCATCCATATCTCTGTGAGTTCGAAGCTATACTGGAAACAGCCAGGTATGGTGACACATGCCTTTAATCCCAGGAAGTGATGGCAGGAAGCAGAAAGGTAAATAAGGTGTGAGAACCAGGAACTAGAGCCTGGTTAAGCTTTTAGGCTTTTGAGTGGCAGTTCAGCAGAGATCCATTCAGATGAGGACTAGAGGCTTCCAGTTTGAGGAAACGAGATCAGCTGAGGAATTGGAGAGGTGAGATTAGCTGTGGCTGGTTCTATTTCTCTGATCTTTTCAGCATTCACCCCAATACCCAGCTCTGGATTTTTTTTTAATTAATAAGACCTTTTAAGATTCATATTACACTGCTTTATTTATTTAAAATACATTATGAGCATAATTCTGTTTCCTTAAATATTTTCTTATAGTATATTTCTGGTATAACCTTAGAATCCTATTTGTGTAGATAAACAATATATTTAAGCAATTTTGTATGTATTGATTTTTTAATGTCACTATTCTTTAAAAATTAGCACTCCAAATGAATATCTTTGTAGCCACAAAAACTTGACGTATAAAAAGTTTTATTTGAAATTTTTTTTAGTGTAGTGTCTGACTGTATGGATGTGCATACATGTGAAGACTTCAGATACCATGTTCACTGGCAGAGACTTAGCCCTTAGTTCTCACCTACAAGACCATGAACCAGACCATAAATTTTTATCTAAATGCTGAAGCCACTTAGAAAGTGTTTCAGATCATACTATTAAACAGAAAAACATTACTGGGTTTTGTTTGCTTGTTTCAAAAGACAGGATAGCAGCAAACCCTGAGTGGTGTGGTCCTCTGAGTTGTCATTTCCTCAGCCTGGTGAGAACACAAACAGACGCATGGAGCATTCCACTGGCAGCATGGTGTCCCAGTCACAGGTGTTGACCATACAGCTAGAGATCGTGGAGCTGGCCAGACTGAAGAGACATGAGGCATGGAAGACTGCTAGATGCTGTGGCCATGCCCTTAAAACTGCCTGTTGGTGAGGAAAATGTTTTGTTATGTGTCTATTTGCTAGTGACAGTTTTCTTTGGTAATACTGAAGAAAAGTAACTGATGGGCAGGTTCCATCCCCATCAGTAACGTTACATGCCCCAGACCTTAGCATAACTGATGCCATGTTGGAAATACCATTCAGACCTTGGCACCCAGCAGGTAGGCAGCAACACCTGCCAGAAGGAGAGCAAAGACTAGTCCCTCAAAGTCCATAGTGCTGGGAAAATTCCTAGATGTACTGTGCTTCTTGGCTTCTGCCTAATTGGGGTGTGCCAACTCAGGATGTGGTTTTGTGCTTAAAAGCTCACCCTTAGAAAGGCTCAGGACTGTAGCTGAGGTTTTCTGTGTCCACCCTGCTCCTGCAGCTGCTCAGACCCAAATAAACACACACAGGCTAATATTTTTTAAAACTGCTTGGCCATTAGCTCAGGCCTACCACTAACTAGCTCTTACACTTAAAAACTCAGCCCATTTTTGTTAATCTATATGTTGCCATGTGTTCCATGGTTTTACCTGTGTGCCTGTTACATGTTGCTCCCTGGACGTCAGGCCAGTGTTCCCTTCTCAGCCTTCCTGTTCCCACAATTCACTTCTTTGCTTGTCCAGCCTGTACTTCCTGCCTAGCTACTGGCCAATCAGCATTTTATTTATACAGAGCGAAGTGGAAGGCTGAGTGAGGAGACGCTGCCAGCTGACGCTGCCATGAAAAGCAAGATGTACCAGTAAGCTACAAGCCACGTGGCAACTTACAGATTAATAGAAATGGGATAATTTAAGATATAAGAACTAGATAACAAGAAGCCTGAGCTATTAGGCCAAACAGTTTAAATAATATAAGCGTCTATGTGTTTATTTGGGTCTGAGTGGCACTGGAGAAAACTCCAACTACACAGGACTGCACGCTGGTCCTGAACACCCAGTGCAGTCTCTAGCAGTCTATTTAATAAAGACCTATTGGCTTAAACTTGTGCCTGAGCAGTCTTCTCTGGTAGATACCTTACAACAGTAGATGGCCATTTATTGTTTTCCTACAAGTTCTTTGCAAATATATTAGCCTTCCAGTTGTGTATTTTTATGAGAGTCCTGTGTGTACGAATGCGTGTCGTTGTGTTTCTTGTGCTTTTTCTTTGGCTTTTTTTTTTTTCTGCTTATTTTGTCCTGTTCCTGTTTGCTTGTCTTTGTTTTTTTTTTTTTTTTATTACTATCCTTTAGACACTTCTTTTCTAAGGAGAGACAGAAAGGGTGTGGATTCAGATGGGAGTGGGGGGATAGTAATCAGAATATATTGTATGAAAAAAATCTATTTTCGATAAAAGGAAAATAGCTTTAAAATGCTTTTACAGACAGTTGCGTTGTCACAGTTTTTTTTATCTCTGAAACAGAAACCCTTAATTCTATGAAACATCCCAGTAATTACATTCTGTAACCTTTACTGACTACAGACCACATGTTAATGTGAGAGCATGGCTCTTCATACCCTCACACTTTGTCACCCTGTGACTCCAAGGACTGCTATGAGTTGCTGTTCCTCTCCAGTCTTTTCTAACCATAAACATTATTTGTCCCAAATTTCCTAAGGCAACTTCTATATAGGAGAGTATGCATCACTGGCTGGTAACATGTTCTTGTTTTTCTTCTTTTTTTAATAATGGCAGACTGGTGGTGACAGTGAGGTCACAGGGAACAGATGAACTGCTGGTGCAGTGCACAACGGTTGGAGTGTTGGAACTGATGATACAGTGTCCCAGTCAGGCCAGCATCTTCAGATGACAGTGAGACTCAGCCTTGCCCCAGAAGTCCTTCACCTCCTTCCAATCTACAGTGGATCTAGAAGTTGGAGGCGGAAATGGAGATGCCAGGGTCCACATTTGGTAATCCACTGTGTGGTCCTGAGTGGATTTGCCATAACAAGTACAAGTACATTATTTATGCCTGATAATCATATGATGCTGGTCTTTATAACTAATTATTAATCTTCTGCACTTGATTTTATTTTCCATAAACTTTACCCATGGATGAAAGAAGATTTAAAAAAACAAAACAAAACTACTTTTCCTCATGTGACAGATCTAGACTTTGAAATATTGAACCAAGAAAAAAACAAAAACAAAAACTGGAAAGTATGTTGAGAAGTACGCCCAATTGCTGCCCTGCCTAATTCTTTTCAGGTGACAATGAAGTAGCTTTTTAAAGCTTGAACTATAAAGGACTCCTGAGTACACTTCCAGCCACAAGTCAGCACTGCCATTTTTAGCCAGCATGTAGAAGAAAAGGAGGGCATTTCTTCCCATGCTGGTGGAACTATGTGGTTGTTCATTTCAGGTGTCCTCTACTGGTAAACTTTATACTGATAAACCATAGTGTGGCCATGTCCCCATTGTGCTGGAGTTTGTATGAATAGTTAAGATGTTTACTGCACTGTTTTTTTTTTTTGTTTGTTTATTTCTTTGTTTTTTGTTTTGTCTACTTTCTCATAGTTAATGTTTGTGGGACTAACTGTATTACTTGGATTTCATATTGTTTTAGCTCTATAAAATGGCCCCAGAAAATCTCCAAATATTGTCTCTAACTACAACAAAGGAGAATTGTATGGTTCCTTAAATTCACACTAATTCAACGGTTTGTTTTTTAGTGTGAATATTTTCGTCTCTTTTTCATGTCTCAATTTATTTGAAACTCAATATTAAAAGCTATCTAGTAGAACCAACTTATTAAATGTTACTTTAGTGTGCAGTGAAATATTCAGTTAAGCAAATGTTTAAGAAAGATACTTTGACTGTTTTGAAATTCATTATGAATCATAAACCAAAACTCATTTCATAGTATTTCAGAGACATGGTCTCAAATATTCTTGGTCCAGTATGTCAGAATAGAATTTGTAATACAAATAAAGTTTGCTTTAATTAAAAGGGTTTTTTTTTTGCTGCAAGTCCCATCTATTGTCAGAAAGCATCAGGTAGAGTTAGCATTAGTAGTAGTTGTTTTCATTAGAAGAAGGAGGCTTTGACTAACTTTGTTTGTAACAAGTCTATTCTCAGTAAGAGGGTTTTGTTTTTCAAACACACAACACAGTATGATTCGCTGAGATCTAAAGGGATCGAAAGATACAGTTCAGGGCTGGTGGTTTACCCTCAGCTGTAGAACCAGTACAGAAACCCTGTTTTTAGTGCTGTGTCTTACATTCTTGTGTTCACTTGATTACTAAACTATGTCAGTCCTTTCTCCAATGAAAACAGGGGCCAACAAGTCTTTCAGAGTCAATGAACAAAATATACTGATTTTTAAACAGGTTTTTCGTATGATTTCGTCTCTCTTTTTTGAGTATGCTGAACAAATTCTTTCTTCCTAGGTGGTAAAGTTTGTGTTCCAGGCATATTGAGTTTATATATTTATTATGTGTACCTTGTTGTTAAATGAAAATAAGTGTGGTATCCATATACTGACCATGTACCACATATCCATTGCAGTCCCTAGAGAGTATTTATGATACATATTATATACTGTGTTTTATTATACTTATAAGATTGTACAACATCTTTCATTTTACCCATGAGCCCCATCTGTTTGTTTTTTGGTTTGTTTGGGTTTTTTTCTTCTTGAGTCAAGAATAAAGTTTAATACCTTTACTGTACCTTGCCCTCGGTTGGTATAATTAGGAAGTAAATTGTTCAAATCTCCACAATTAAGAGTTTCAGAGTTTGTGATACTGGTCACTTGACTTAATAAAGACTAGATTATATGAACAGAAAAATTGTCTATTTCCTAACTAAAAGTAATTGATCAAGTTTTCCTTTTATTAGCAAATGTTAGTAATAGCCTAGACTGAAAATGTCTGTATGTGGGGGTGACACACAATGAAAGAAGCCTGCTTATAACCAGTTAGCACTGCATGTGACTGTCATATGGGTATTTTACTCTTCTGAGACAGTTGAAGCATAGGTAGTTCTTTTGGGAGAGTAGATAATAGTGAGGCTTGAGGAAGGCCAGCACCCACCTTTTAAAGATTTTTTTTAGGAGGAGAGGATAAGAAACTTTTAGATAAAAAGATAGCAAAGAGGAGAAAAAAACAGGATAGCTCCAGGAGTACCTAAATCAAAACCCAACAGTCCTTTCTGCCTCTTCAAAAGTGTTTTTTTATAACAATGCCAAGGGGTAGAGCAAAAGACCTCCCCCTTGCTAGATCAAAGCACACTGAACAGCCAATTGTAGACCCTTCCAAACATGTGATAGCCATGCCCGTGATCTAATCATTTCCCTATGTAGTCCTGCTGGGTAAAGCAAGCTCAGATTCTTGGACCCTGAGTAAGTTCTCACTAGGAAACCTCTGTGGGTCTCTACAGCTCCCCCTTCTTAATAAATTAAAGGGCTCCTCAGATCCTTCAGATAGACTGTGTCTGCCTTGGGTCATCTTCACTAATCAGCCTTACCCGTCATAGAGATACACTTTCCATCAAGCATACTCTGCCTTAGGTTGGCAGCTAGCAAGAAGAACTTAACTGGTCTCTGACTACCAACCTGTGGCAGGGGAAAGTATAGAGTTTAACTCAGCTTAGACTCGGGCCCCTACTAAGAGCTTACAAGTAGCTGGAACAACCACAGCAATCCCTATAGCTACCACACCCCCTAGTAGAGGAGAAGAGGATGACCAAGATGGAATGTCCCTTTTTGAATGGGTCTAAGATGTCTATTACAGCCTTAGCTGCACCAAGCCCTTTTTTAAATCAAAAAACTCTTGATGCAAATGCATCAAATCAATAAACTGCTGATGCAGCTACATCAAACTTAAAAGACTCCCTTAGCTTCAACAAACTATGGTTCATTAATATCAACATATTAACAATTCTAGCATGAATATTGCTATACATATTTAAAATTCTTACAAACTTACATTTAGAAACAAACTATAGGACTATTTACACTTAGCAAACTTTAGCAAACATTCAAAAGTGATCTCTTAACAGAACTATTTACATTTTCTTCCAACAAGACAGACAGTACATGGATTAAGAGTCACCACAGTTAAAATTGTAGGTGAACTCAAAACTGTTTGATTTATGAGGTTTGCAAAAGCTCAAAAAAGTCAATTCTAGTAACCATTTCACTGACAGCCCAAGATCAGGGCCTGGCTCATCAGCCATCCTGAAGTCCGTTTGAGCAGTCCAAGTTGTAATGACTTTTAGACAAACAGTTCCAAATATGAGCAGTCCAAAATTTGTTACAGCTCCCCTTGATGCAGCTTAGTTCAAGCAAGCATCTCTGAAGCTTCACTCTCAGCCACAGAGGCACTTTCAGTTAGCTTTCCCTAGGAGAGGTGCCCTAGGGTGAAGACAGAATTACTGTACTGAGCTGCTGTAACTCTTAGAAAAGCTTGCTGCTGCTCAGCTAGTAGGAACCAGGAACCCATCTCTTAAAGGAGCCATGCATTGGTTTGCCCCTAGTAACCAGAATCAGTGTGGCTCCAGAATCTGTTTGATTCCAGCTTTTACAGTTCCAGTCCTTGAGTACCAAATAGAGACAAAACCTTTGTCCCAAACTACTCAGCAGTCTGGAGGACCCCTTTAGTCTCCTCCTTTCCCCACACTGCAATATGGATTATGAGTGCATCAAGAACACTGGCTCAGCCGTTCTCACTCCAGCTCCTCTGGGGAGCCGACATTCCTCTGTTCCACGCAGTGCATCAAGCACTTAGGCAGCCAACAAGCTTTGGAGGTGGAGTGTGGCTCTCTCCTCTAAACTGTACTCCAGGAAAACAAAGATGCTGAGAACATAGAGTGTTTGCCAGTGAAAGAAGCTTGCATGAGCAGAGCCAGTTCATGACAGTGTCACTGTAAATGGTGGCAGGGCAGGTCTACACAAGCCTCTCGGAGCTTTCAATATGTTACCCTGATGCTACACACAAAGTTAGAGATTTTTAGCATTTTTCCTGCTATATTTCACTGTTGCTTTAGTCCTTCCTTTCTGTCCCGCCACCCTTCTCTTGTAGCATTGGGATGTTTATGTGTTGTCTTGCCACTCTATATTAGAAACATGTACTTCAAACAGCATAGTAGTCTTCTTCAGGTTTGTGTGTTCCTACTATTATCATGACTATCATCCTTGAGTAAAGATCACAGGATATCTTAAGTACCTTTGCATTCCAACAGAAGCATTCTGGTGATTTAGACACCACAGAAGACACCAGTAGACAAGTATATTCTTTTAAAACAGGTAATTTGAACATTAATGCTACATAGGGATTTTTGTCATTTAATATTTTATAATTAATTTGATAAAAGTAGCCTATTATTGATGAGGCATAGATTAAAACTGTTATTCTTTACATTAGAATGGAAACTTAAATGAATTATTGAGAGGTACAAAGAGCCAGATGCTCTTTATATAATTTTATTAGTCAAAATCATTATCCTAAAATGTAGATGAACGTGGCTCCACCTCTTCCAGATCTTTATCAGCCATAGTTTTGGTTCTTGTCCAAAGCATTGGCTCAGATCTGTGAGAAGGGCTCGAGCAGGAGGCCTGGCTCTGCGGTCAAGAGCCTGTGCTGCTCCAGCAGAGGGCAGCTCACAACTGCCTGAAACTGCAGCTCTGGTCTCTGTGGGTAACTATATGTGTGTATAGGCGCCCCCTATAACCAGAATAATACAATAAACCTTTTTTTAAAAGTTTAAAAAACAGAATCTAAAAAGTACTCAGGATCTTCTTTCTGACAAAACTAGAGTTTTCAAACAAATTGTTTCTTTAACTATCTTTGATCAAAACAGGAAATACCAACACAATGACAACATAACACTGCTTCTAGGTGAAGAACCATCACATGGACTAGTTATATAATTTTTCTCTTGCTAGTTTGGTTTCACAGTTTTCTTTCATGTAAAATCTTGGCAACTGTTGTCTGGTAATATAATGCATAAGTATAACTACAAAAAAAAAAATCTGGTCCAGTGTTTTGAAATGCTAGGATATCACCTACTGGATGGATAGGTTTGATTTAAAGGTAGAGTCCAGGTAAGCAATGCCTCAGACCCCATCTTCCTAAACCTCTTAATGGCCCTACTGTGAGATAGGGAGTGGAGACAAGAGGATTAGCCAGAGCATGCACACTAGCTTGTCTGTAGTATGTTGCTGTGCAGCAATAGAAATGAGAAACTGTCTCAACAAAGTTGAAGGAGAGAACCAACCTCTGCAAGGTGTTCACTGAGCTCCACACACAGGCTATGTCGCATGCACACCTGTATGCATACATACATACACAAATAAAAACTTAAACCTCTTAGTTACTTGAGTTTGATCAAAAGGGTTTGCTGACATTAACTTCTAGGTATCTACCACTTGTGGGACCAGATGACACCAAACAACTTTAAGCTAGCAACAAGAGACTATCAAAACCAACCAACAGGATAATTAGTGGTATATGGTGATATTTTGTTTGTGGTCTAACAAATAAAGTTTGCCTGACTATCCACTAGTTAACCATAGAGGTCAGACAGTGGTGGCACACACCTATAATCCCAGCACTTGGGAGGAGGAAGCAGGAAGATCAGGAGTTCAAGTCCGCCCTGGGCTACACAAGATTGATCCACTCTAAAAGAGAAACAGCCAGGTAGTGGATACTCAGGCTTTTGATCTCAGCACTTGGGATCTCATGCCTTTGATCCCAGTACTTGGGAGGCACAAGCCTTTAATCCCAGCACTAGGGAGGTGGAGACATGAAGTGATATGTCTGGGTGGAAAGAGGAATATAAGGCAGGAGGAGACAGCAGCTCAGCTCCCTTTCAGGCTGAGGAGTTGACGAGGTAAGTGGTGGCTGTGGCTTGTTCCTTTTTCTCTCTGATCTTTCAGCATTTACCTCAATATCTGACTCTGGGTTTTTATTGTTAAGACCAATTAGAATTTGAGCTACAATGGTACCTTTAGAAGAAATCATTTAATGGGAGAAGATTTTCTGAGTCAAAATGGAATCATTTGTATCCACACTAGAAAAAGAAAGTAAACCAAAAAATACAGGGAAAGGGTTTTACCCAGTACTGACAGGGACTAAGAGTTTTACCCTAGCGTAGAAAAACAAAGACATAGAGAACACTTATCCAGACAGTTGAGGAGATAGCTCAGTCCAAAATGTGTGTACTCATCTAGAACCAGGACCTGAATTGGATCCAGGACCCATATAAAATCCAGAGAGTGGATTGCCTTTGTGATCCCAGATTTGGATAAAATGAGCACACTGGCCAGTTAGCCAGCCTAACCAATGAGATCAAGTCCCATAAGAGTCAGTCTCTCTCATGCACACACACACACACACACACACACACACACACACACACACACACACACGGACTATAGAGATGGGTCAGGGTATAAGAGTGCTTGATATCTATGGTAGTTTGAATACAATTGGCACCATAATCTCATAGGGTGTGGCACTATTAGGTGTGGCTTTATTGGGGTGATGTGTATGGTCTTGTAGGAAGTGTGTAGCTGTAGGAGTAGGCTTTAAGTTCTGTGCTCAAACTACTCCCACTGTCACCGATCATTTCCTGTTGCCTGTAATACGTAGGACTCTCTAGCACCATGTCTGCCTGCACGACACCATGACGATAATGGGCTGAACCTCCGAGACTAAGCCACCCCAACTAAATATTTTCCTTTGTAAGAGTTGCCATGCTCATGGTGCCCTTCACAGCAAGAAAAGCCCTAAGACATTACCTTTGCAGAGGTCATAGTTTGGATCCTGGCACCCACATCATGTGGCTCACAACCACCTGTAACTTCAACCCTCAGGGATATGGCACCCTCATCATTTCCAAGAGCACCTGTGCATGGAGCACACACTTGGGGAAAGGGGGAACAAATAAATAGTTACAAGGTGGTCATATCCTAAAAAATGACACCTGAATTTGCATCTGGTCTCTACACAGGCACCATATACACATATGCAAAATAAAAAGGGTTGTGGTGATATATTGTGTACCCTAATATGCCTGAAGATCAGAGAACAGAACAAGACACTAGATTAAACCAGGCAGTGTGGCACACACCTTTAATTCTAGCACTCGGGAGGCAGAGATCTTTCTGGATCTCTGTGAGTTCAAAGCTACCCTGGACTATATGAGATTGAGTCGGTCTAGGAGAGAAACAGAGCCAGGAAGTGGAGGCACACACCTTTAATCCCAGTACTAGGGAAGCACACATGCCTTTAATGGCTGGGAGGAGAAAGGTATATAAGGTGTGAGGAGACAGGAACTAGAAGCCTTTTCAGCTGAGGAAGCTCATTTGGTAGAGGGATATTGGCTGAACTTTTCAGGCTGAGGAGTCTTAGAGGTAAGGCATGGCAGTGGCTTGTTCCCTTGTCTCTGACCTTCCAGCATTTACCCCAATATCTGGTTCTGGGTTTTTTATTACAAGACCTTTTAGAAATTTGAACAATTGTTCTCAGTGTTTTAAAACTATACAGCCTACCTATTCTACAATGTGTAGGTGTCCTGATTAGCTTTAACTGTCAACTGACATAGCCTGCAGTCATCTGATAGCCTCAACTGAGAAACCACCTAGATCATATTGCTGTCTGTGCAGGACCATCTTGTCTGTTGATTGATGTAGAACCCGGACGCCATGGGTAGGACCACCCTGTGGCAGGTGACCCTGAGATGTAAAGCTAGCTAAACCAGAGTGAGTGAGCCAGCCACTAAGCAGCATTCTCTAGGATTCTCAGGGCATTTTTTTGGCTGTGAAGAATTCTTTGTTCAGAAGGAATGCTGTGTGGAATACAAACAGGCCTGCTTTGTTCCTGCCTTGACTTCCCTCAGTGATCGACTATGACCTGGAGTTGAAAGCCAAAGTACACCTAGACTCCACTAAGATGCTTTTTATCACAGCAATAGAAAGGAACCTTAAACAGTAGGTTTACTCAAATAAGTCCCAAAATGGAAACATGTCGAAACACAAGGTCTTAATGCCCAGTGAGCCCAGCAATGTTTAGGGCCAGGGAAATTACAATGACAAGCCCTCTTAGAAAAGCACACATAGAGTGTGTGCACTAGGGCTGGAGAGATGGTGCAGTGGTCAAACATGCTCAAGGCTCTTCCAGAGGACTTAAGTCCCAGCATCCAGTCTGACAGCTCACAACTGCCTTTCGCTGCAATTCCAGGACATACAAAGCCTTTGACTGGACTCCACGAGCACATGCACATAGATAGATAGATAGATAGATAGATAGATAGATAGATAGATAGATAGATAGATAGATAGATAGATAGATAGATAGATAGATAGATAGATAGTAGGTAGATAGATAGTAGGTAGATAGACAGATGATAGATAATAAATCAGTAAATGCTTTTAAGAAGAACCTTGGTGCCGGGCATTGTGGCGCACGCCTCTAATCCCAGCACTTGGGAGGCAGAGGCAGGCAGATCTCTGTGAGTTCGAGGCCAGCCTGGGCTACTAAGTGAGCTCCAGGAAAGGCGCAAAGCTACACAGAGAAACCCTGTCTCGAAAAACCAAAAAAAAAAAAAAAAAAAAAAGAAGAAGAAAGAAGAAGAAGAAGAACCTTGGCTACTGTGTGTACAGTTGGAAGCACTAGGTATGCTGTATCATGGATGTTTCTCAGTCTCCTATGTGTTCTATGTCACACATACATACAAGACCCATTTCCATCAAAAGTAAATGCCAGCAAAGACCGAAAAGCCAGCACGTTTCCCCCTTTACTGCCCCTGACCACATGACAGATCATTGTTTTTTATTATGACATCCAGGATGCAACTTTACTAAATTCAGGAGATCCTCAGTCTATCACGTCTATTTCAATGAGCCTCCTCATGATAGTTTTCCACTCAAGATTGTTTCTTTTGGCAATTTGCCATATTTATTCTGTCTTCAGAGTTTAATAATGATAAATACAGAAACAGGTTTTGCATGTATATCTTATCCCATGTTACTACAAAAAAAAAAAAAAAGGTATTTCAAGTGCTGGGGATTGGCTCTGCTAGTGTAGCCACCAGGGCAGGAGTTGAGAGCCCCAGAACTCAGGAAATGGTGGGTGGGCTTGGCTATATGCCTAATTCAGGCCTCAGAGAGCAGTGACAGAGGGTCTGATACATGGCGGGAGGGGGGAGGAAGTATATTTCCTCAGATTTAATGCACAGAGTCCTGTGGACAGCTGCTATTATGAATCTATGTTTTTCTGAAAAAGAAATGAGCCTTTCCATTTCCATGATTAAGCAAGAAAATAAAGCAATATTTTAGATATTCCTTAACTGATAAAATGTATAATCTACCTTTTTGGGTTCTGATTTGGGTTCCAATTTGCTGTTCTGTTCAAACATTTTTTTTTTTTTTTTTTTTGGTTTTTCGAGACAGGGTTTCTCTGCATAGCTTTGCGCCTTTCCTGGGACTCACTCTGTAGCCCAGGCTGGCCTCGAACTCACAGAGATCCTCCTGGCTCTGCCTCCCGAGTGCTGGGATTAAAGGCGTGCGCCACCACCGCCCGGCTGTTCAAACATTTTTTTTTTTTTTTTTTTTTTTTGGTTTTTTTGAGACAGGGTTTCTCTGTGTAGCTTTGCGCCTTTCCTGGAGCTCACTTGGTAGCCCAGCCTGGCCTCGAACTCACAGAGATCCGCCTGCCTCTGCCTCCCGAGTGCTGGGATTAAAGGCGTGCGCCACCACCGCCCGGCCTTCGCCACCACCGCCCGGCCTGTTCAAACATTTTTTAACAGTATCTGAAGTAGGCATTATGGTAAAGCTGGTAAGCTCGTTAGGAGAAGTTAGCTATTCAGATGACAACCACACGGATGGTATTGACTCTAGCAAATCACTATTTGCACAAATTTCATATCCTGAGAGTAACAACAAACAGGCTGGCCAATCCCTTAAAAATACCAGTGTGTTTTAAGATTTTAATAGTACATTAATCTCTCTGCACCTGTGGTAAGTGCCCTGATGACTAAGTTTTATCCATCTAGTAACTAGACTTACTTTAGCTCATTTGGAGAACAAGGCTTGTATCGTATCAAGTGTGGGAACCCGTAGAGGTTTCCTAGTAAGATCTGAGCTTGCTTTACCCAGCAGGACTGCATAAGAGGATGATTGGAACACAGGCCTGGGTATCAGGTGTTTGGAAGGGTCTACACTTGGCTGTATATAGCAAGGGGGAGGTATTTTGCCTCACCCCATGGCATTGTTATAAAAAGCCCCATTGAATAAAATTCTGGGCCATTGATTATTGACCCAGGTTCTGAAGCTTTCCTGTGTTTCTGTCTTTTTTCTTGTCACCATCTTTCTATCTACAAATTTCTTATCCCTCTCTTGTAGCTGAAGTTTTTCTGTGTCCCACCTGGTCCACAGCCACTCAGACCCAAGGAAACACACAGAGGCTTATATTAATTAAAACTGCTTGGCCTTTAGCTCAGGCCTACTACTGACTAGCTCTTGTGGTGGTATTTTATTTGTACTGAAATGTGATTTTAATTGTATGTTAATAAAGTTGCCCGGGGGTCAGAGCTATTAGCAAGCCATAGGAAAGCAGGGTGGTGGTGGCATACGCTTATAATCCCAGCACTTGGTAGGCAGAGCTAAGTAAGTCTCTGTGTGTTCAGGGAAACAGCCAGCATTGGAGACACACGCCTTTAAGACCTGGAGGGCTGTACATACAGGCAGTGACGAGGCAGTCATGTGTTTGGGTTTACAACCAATGAGAAGGCAGAACAGAAAGACTATATAAAGACAAACACACAAGAAGTAGGTCTCTTTTGGAGAGGTAGGACCACCGCAGGAGGAAGGGTAAGGTTTTAGCTCTGAGCTCTGACCTCTTGGCTTTCTTCTTTACATTGGTTCTATGTTTCTTATTTAATAAGGTGGTTGGTTACATCTACAAGCTCTTACACTTAAACTCAGCCAATTTTTGTTAATCTATATGTGGCCACATTATCCATGGCTTTACCTGTGTGTCATACATGCTACTCCCTGGATGGTGGCCTGGCATCTCCTGACTCAGCCTTCCTCTTCCCAGAATTCTCCTCTTCTGCTGGCCTTTCCTATACTTCCTGCCTGGCTACTGGCCAATCAGTGTTTTATTAAACCTGTGTACAAGGGCATTATCCCCAGCACCTACCTGCTTCCTAAAAGGGCTTTTTTTTTTTGCCAAATTCTCAAGGTTTCTCAGCTCTCTGGACCTTGGTTCCATTGCATTTGATATTCTAGAAACTTGTCTGTTTGGCTTCTACCCCCCACCCCCACACCTTGGTGTGTTTCCCGACCCTACTCTCTTTCTCAGTTTTCTTTGTGAAACAGGGAGGAAGTGTGTTTATTCACAGAGACTGGATCCTTGACTGTAGCTTGATTTTTCCGCCTCGCCCACAGTCAGGACAAACCTCTGTCACCCGCCAGTCCCACAGCCGCTCAGACCCAACCAAGTAAACACAGACACTTATATTGCTTTCAAACCGCATGGCCGTGGCAGGCTTCCTGCTAACTGTCCTTATCTTGCTAACTGTGCTTTTATCTTAAATTGATCCATTTCCATACATCTATACCTTGCCATGTGGCTGGTGGCTTACTAGCGTCTTCACATGCTGCTGGTCATGGCGGCGGCTGCAGTGTCTCTGGTCATGGCGGCGGCTGCAGCCTCTCTGGTCATGGCGGCGGCTGCAGCGTCTCCTTCTGCCTTTCTGTCCTTTTATCCTGCCTAGCCACGGCCGATCAGGTTTTATTTATTAACCAATCAGAGCAACTTGACATACAGACCATCCCCCAGCACAGCCAAGTGCAGACCATCTCAAACACCTGCACTCAGGCCTATGGTCCTAATCATCCTCTATACGGACCTGCTGGGTAACGCCACAAAGAACCTGAGAATGGGCTCCCACAGGACATACAGAACATCCCACAGCACTTGACTTTCTCTTCAGATGCCTCAGTCACAGAAAGCTTCCCATAGAAGCTCCTTGAGTCCTTGTCCAGCCTCTTTCATGAGCTAGACACCTGTGCCAACTTCTCCCAGACATCCTCAAGTGCACAGCAAGGGGCTGGTTTGCTGTTCTAATGGCCATGTGAGATGTAAACAACAGGAGACGGAGGCCATGCTCAGTCTGCTGCTGTGGTCTCTGCCCTGAGAGCAGCTCTTGTCATGATATAAGCATGGTGGCTCCCAGCTGTCTATACTTCCTGCTCCAGGGGAAATCTGACACCCTCTTGTGACTTCTGTGGATACTGCACACACACGGTGCACTACATACATGCAGGCAAAACATTCATATAAAAAAATCTTTAAAAACTAGAGTGTGGACCTTTAAACAAAGGGAATGAAAACATGCTGTAAAGATAGGGTTGACAAGATGGCAAACATTTTTATGAGTGGTTCTGTAAAGGAAGAATATCTCAAAAGAAAGGTCTGAAGCAAGTGCTGATTGAGATAAATTTTTAGTAGTGTCCAGTGAATGCTGTGGTAGAATGACTATCTTCTATCATGAGCCAAATTTGCAGCTTGATTCTAAGGACACATGACTTCCAAATTAGTCCTACACATAGGGTAGCCTTGACCTCTCTTCACTCTAGGAAGATGTCTCACTGTGGGGAAGAGCTGTTTACTTTGTAATAATGGTAGAAGATAAGAGACTGGCTGTAATTTTTTTTTATCTGGGGAGGAGGTCCAGGTTTAATCTAAACCATGAAATCATCAAATGAGCTCAGAGACATTCAGCTCAGACATCTTATTTTTGATATCAGAGCTCTGGGATCCTCAGGAATTTAACACAGTAACCCTAGTTAAAACCTTTCTGATGCTGTCTAATTTTATAAACATTGCATTTGTGCACAAATAAGGAAAGCCACTGTTTTCTGGAAAACTCATACTTTGTAACATACTAATTAGAGACATCTACTATTTCAGGGAAGTATTTTCACAGGAACTCCTTTTTAAAAAGTGTTTTTAAGCTATTTATTTATTCTTGTATTTTATATATATGAGTACCCTGTCTGCATGTACACCTGCATGCCAGAAGATGGAATTGTATCCCATTGTAGATGGTTTTCAGCCATCATGGGTTTGCTGGGAATTGAACTAAGGACCCCCAGAAGAAAAAGCAGTGCTCTTAATAGTGAGCCATCTCTTGAGCTCTACAGGAACTGTTAGAGACACTGCTTTACTAAAATACACAGCCAATGAAATGAGCTGCCAAGAGTCATGACATGAGAACAGCAAATGGCAATTGTTCAGATGTCAGCCTCCAAGGGAAAAAAAACTCTCTAATATGAAACCTCATTTTAGGCAAGGCCACGAGGCTAAAGACTCGGGAATATCATTTGCTTCTGTCTGAAATTACAAGTGTGCTATTGTAATTTTCCCTGGCAGCTATGGGGAATCCCCCATGCCTGTATTGTAGTGTGTTTTTCTCATGATTGCATCCCAATCTATTGGGGATCTCTATCTGCTGATTGTTTGGAAGATGGCACCACTTTAAGCTGTATTGTCCATTTGACATCAATAATGTTAGCTTAGGTCAGGGATTATAAATTCACTGGAAGCTACTTTATATCACAGCTCAGGTTGACATAGGAAAATTGTTGAATTTCCCTAGCTGTTAAGACAGTTGTATGCTATTAGGTAATATAAAGTTTCAAAGTAGCTTTAGATTAGACCAGGTGTCTTGGTTGGTGTGGGATGTTCTGTATGTCAAGTTGCTCTGATTGGTCAAGGAATAAAACCTGATTGGCCGTGGCTAGGCAGGAAGTATAGGCGGGACTAACAGAGAGGAGAAATAAAAGAACAGGAAGGCAGAAGGGGTCACTGCCTGCAGCAGCCGCCAGGACAAGAAAGATGTAAAGTATCAGTAAGCCACGAGCCACTGGCAAGGTATAGATTTATAGAAATGGATTGATTAAGATATAAGAACAGTTAGCAAGAAGCCTGCCATGTCTATACAGTTTGTAAGCAAAATAAGTCTCTGTGTTTACTTGGTTGGGTCTGAGCGGTTGTGGGACTGGTGGGTGACAAAGATTTGTCCTGACTCTGGGCCAGGCAGGAAAACTCTAGCTACACTTGCTGGTAGTTTTTAAGATTAAACTATTCCAAGGAAAAGCAGTCCAGTTCACAAGAACATGATAACCAGCTGTCTGATGTGGATGTGTGGAACCAAGGTTAAAGGTACAAAGCAACAAATTGCTATGCAGGTTTCTCTTACTAGGTCTGGCTGGTAACCTAGGACAGGGAACGACTGTCTGCACAAAACTCCTAACCTCAGTTTATTGATGTGGGTGTAAAACTTGAAGACTCAAAGTTCAGCCAACTAACTGTTTTTATGTTGGGTCCTGAGATTAAGCAGGTGACAGAGAGCAATTTACTGAGGAACAGGGACAACGAGCTTTTGTTCAGCTACAACTCAGGGAAAGATTTTCCAATTGGCCAGGACTACAGAGAATAATCTGACTTCATAGCCCCACAAAGAGCTGCAAGTTTCCCTTTTTAAGGTCTAAATTTATACACAGGACAGAAAAATATATTTTAAGATTCAAAATGCTTTCAATGTCTCTGTGCCTTGGAGAGTGTCCAGTGAGCTCATATTAATTGATATTAGGCAATTCTGAGTGTCAACTGAAGCATTTACAACATTTCTCTCTCAGTAAATATTCCAAGTCCCAAAGTGTCAGTAGTAGCTAGAGTTTTCCTGGTCTTGCCTGGCCCATGGTAAAGGACAAATCTCTCTCACCCGCCAGTCCTGCAGCTGCTCAGACCCAACCAAGTAAACAAAGAGAAGCTTATATTACTTATAAACTGTATGGCCATGGCAGGGTTCTTGCTAACTGTTCTTATTATCTTAAATTAACCCATTTCTATTAATCTATAAGTCGCCACGTGGCTCATGGCTTACCCATATCTTAACATCTGCTTCTCATCATGGCAGCTGGCAGCATCTCTTTCTGCCTCAGCCTTCCTCTTCCCCTAATTCTCCTCTCTCCTTGTCCTGCCTATACTTCCTGCTTGGCTACTGGCCAATCAGCACTTTATTTATCAATCAATCATCCACAGCACCCAGTATTTTATGAGACTGTTAATCACGAAATGTTAGTTTAAAATATTTAGTACATCCAGAAATATAGGATATAGTGCACAATTTCCTTAGGCTCCTCAATAGTTTAGTTTTATGACTCCTTTAAAGTCCTTTATAAGACATAAAATCCTTTATAAGCTCAGAAAAAGAATAAATATTAAGATGTAGACTCTGATAGGAGGAGTAAATATGGGTGTGTTTGTTTTGATGTCTTTTGGTGCTAGGATTAAAAAGACCACAAACAGGATACACTTAAAAAACAACATAAAATCCCAGTTTTGGACCTGTGAGTTTAAAATCAGAGTGCCAGCATGCTGGTGTCTGGTGAGACTTCAGCTAGGTAACTGCCCACCGCTCACATGGTGGAAGGAGCCAGTGTGTTGTCTGGGGAGCACTATGTAAGAGCACTAATTCCAGTCATGAGAGCTCTTCATCTCCACTTACACATCTCATAAAAGGCTTTCCATCCTGACTGAACCATCTTCTGGGGTAGAATCTGAGAACTGAATTTTTGAGAAAGATAAACATTTACTCCACTGCAGGATGTGTTTGTAATCTAAGACTCAATCTCAGAACCTTGGATCTTACTGAGTTGAAGATTAATATATCTTTTCTGGTTCGTGAAGGACTGGGGACTCTGGTGACCTTTTATGTGTGTGCATGTGTATGCATGTGTGTGCAGGTGTCTAGTTGGTCTTGAATTGAAAGTCTGACTGTCTAAGTTAGACAGGGCTTAGAACAGGGCAGCAGGGGTCAGAGTGCATAAGATGCTACAGAGGGTGGTGTGGAGATGGTGCATATCCCAGGCAATAGGAAGCGGTTAAGATTTCTGAGCAGGTGGTATGATTCAAGGTTTTTTGTTTTGTTTTTGCTACTATGTCCCTTGCAGAGAAAGACTTGGAGATAGCCAAAAATGGTGATTAGCATTTCTGCCTGGCCCTGGCAGCAGGCCTGTCTACATTCAGTCTGATTACAGAAAGATTTCAAAACCATGAAAGGCTATCTTGGAAGGCAACAAGAAAGGGCGGTGGGTCTGGGGATCTGACCTATGCGGGTTCTCCCTCCCCACTGAACACACTTCCAGCCTTGCAGGATTGCTGCCAAAGCCGGCCCCTGAAAAGGCATTTCCTGGGGTATAACTCTGGTGGAAACTGAAAGCAGCTGAGCCTCTTCTGTACCTGGGGCATTTCTAGGAAATCAGCTGTTTCTTGGGTTAGCAAACAGGAAAGCGGTTTATTTTTAGTTCTAAAGAGGTTTGCAACTACAAAGTTAAAGCACAAAGGCAATTAAACCCCTTAGCCCTGTTGTAGTTTTCTTGTTTTTTAAAAACTGTCTGTCTCTCTCACGATGTGTGTGTCCGTGTCTGTGTGAGTGCTTGTCTGTGTGTGTAAGGGAAGGTCGTGTGTGCCACGTTGCTCTGGAGGTCCCTGCTCCCCATGTTGTTTGTTACAAGGTGTGCAAGCTGGCCCACAGGTTTCTGGGTATTGTTCTGTCTCTGCCACTTGCCTTGCCACACTAGCACAGAGACAGCATATGCACGATACAGCATGAGCTTTCACGTGGATTCTGGGGATTCAAACTCAGGCACTCATGCTTGAATGGCAAGGGCTCTTCAGACTGATGCATGTTTCCACACTCCAGTGTACATTTGTGGAACCTACTTAGAAACCACATTTTCCCACTGGCAATATCTATATTTCAAGTCTCTCTAGTATTGAAAGATAATTTTATTACAAGTTGACCATGAGTTTAACATCTTCTTCATGAAAGGTGAATGCATGCCATATGAAACAATTGCTTCTTTGAATCTCCTTAAATCTAACATTTGTATAGGTGTCCATTTAGTTCTTACACAGCCTGGGGGATATCTATCATTTGGCATTTCCTGTAAGGATAAATTAAGGTTGGCTGTTTGAAAGCCTTAGGCTGCTCCTTTCTAACTTTATAATGTAGTGCTAAGATTAGTTCTCCTTTAAATTCCTCTGAGTCTGAATATCACTATGATCTGTTTTAACAAATTTTTCTAAAACTTTTATCTTGGCACTCATATTAATTGATATTTTTAATGATAAAACAGATGATCAAACAGATAATATTTATAGTTGACATTGTATAAATCCTATCTAAATTAATTATCCTGTCATTTAATTATTCCATTTTCAAACCATCTAGCATATTATCAAACAGAGACATAACTCCCTCCATTCTAATAATGTTTCCCATTTTTTCATGTGGGAGAAAAACTTACTGTGTCTTTTAAAAAAACAAAGCAAACAAAAAAAAAAAACCCAAATTCCTCCCTTTAAGAAATCCCAATTGGCCGGTGGTGGTGGTGGTGGCGGCGGCGGCGGCGGCGGCGGTAGGATTTGCTGAAGGAGGCAGAGGCAGGAGTATCACGAGTTCTTGGCCAGCCTGGGCTACACTTTTTTGTTTAGCCGGGAGGTGGTGGCGCACGCCTTTAATCCCAGCACTCGGGAGGCAGAGCCAGGAGGATCTCTGTGAGTTCGAGGCCATCCTGGGCTACCAAGTGAGCTCCAGGAAAGGCACAAAGCTACGCAGAGAAACCCTGTCTTGAAAAACCAAAAAAAAAAAAAAAAAAAAAAAGAAAAAAAAGAAATCCCAATTGACTCACCAAATTTGGTGACAATGATGATTTGGATGATGGTAAACTGAGGGAGCTACCTAGTGTGGCAGCAGTCCAAGGAGGGGGGGGGGTCCAGGGAAAGCCCACAACCCACTGGGAGAGAGAACCTGCTCTCTAAAAACACACACAGGGGACCGAAGGGGAAGAAATACTTGTGGTGGGAACTGACTAAAAGGCAGAGCCGGCTGGTGGTGAGAAGCACACTCCAAAAGAAAACCTAACAGCTTTTTCATGAATTCATGGCCTACAAGTTGGGCATCAGATGTAGCACGAATCTGGATGGGCCTTAATAAAAACCCAGAGCCAGATAGCAAGGTAAATGCTGAAAGATCAGAGAAACAAAGGAGCCAGCCACTAGAGGGACTTCTTAACCTCTACGGAATCCTTAGGCTGAAAGGGCTGAGCTCCGGTCACCATCCACCTTACATTCCTCTCTCTGCCCAGCCATATCATTCCTGCCCCACCAGGAACTTAGGTCACCTGTAGAGGTGGCCTGGAACCGAGGAAAAGCAAGTGTGCAGCTGCCGGTTCCCCAGCCTCCCTCTTACCCAGAGACAATCAGACGCAGCGGGGAGTCAAGTCAAGCAAGAACTCGTTTATTGATAGGCAGTAAGCTTCTTTTATACCAGAAAACCTCAGAACCCTAGGGGGGGTGAAGGAACCAACCAGTCATTTTAAAGGGCACCCTATTTACAAGTTGTTTATGCCCTGACTAGTATCTTATCTTACCATAAATAACTTGAGCTAACTTCCTTCCTCACCATTTGTCTCTAATCTCCATACAAACAACCCAAGCTAACTTCCTCTTAGCCATCCTTTCTATCTATTCTCTGCACAAACAGCTTAAACTAACTTCTTCTGGTACCATTTGTATCCACCCTCTGTGTAAACAGCTTAAAGCTTAAGCTCTATTTATCTGAATTTCTTTCCACACTCTCTTTGCAGCCCATGTATGCCCCACAGTTTCAACCTCCTAAGTACTGGGATTAAAGGTGTGTGCCACCACCACCTGGCCTCCATGGCTAACTAGTGGTCTGGCTCTGCCCTCTGATTTTCAGGCCAGCTTTATTTGTTAGAGCACATACAAGTTATCACCACACTACCACACTCATTCTCTGCACATTGTCCAGTTGTGGGTCTCTGTGCCAGGTTCCATCTATTGTAAGAGAAAGCTTCTCCTATATAGACTGAACAAAGCCCTGAACTATGGGTATTGCAGTATGTCATAAGGAACCATCTTATTGCTATGTTCCTTTGGCAGAACAATAGTGTTTGGTTTTCCCCTAGGGCCATGACATAATAAGTCAGGTTCTTGGTCACTTTAGTAGTGTCATGTAATGGTTCCATCTCATGGAGTAGGTGTTACATCCAATGGAAAAGTGATTGGTTACTCCTAACTTCTCAACCCACAGTGTTTCACTCATAGTTGATACTATTAACTCAACATGAATATGGAAAAACCTGGTGCTGAATGCCAAATAGATTCCTTCTTCCTTCTCAGATGGGAGTTAGCACTCTATAAGAAGTAGGGATGATGGTCCATGGTGAATTATAAGTCAGTTAATGTAGCCACAAATAAAAGGGGGAAAGTGACTCGATCAATATCCTACAAAAAAGTGAAATGATGAGAGAGAGAGAGTGTGTGCTAACCCATCACCAAATTGCAGCTATATGCCTGAGCCAGACAGGCAGAAAAACCACCCCATTGACACCCTCACCTCAGAATTGCTAGATAAGGAAAAAGTGTTACCTTAAGCCATTAAGTTTAATGGACCATTTTGAAGCAAAAGTAACTGTAATAATAGTTACTCATTAGCTAATCATCTTAGATCTTAGCACCACTTGAGCATCTACACAGTAAGATACTTGAGAATATATAGTATCTTTTCCAAAATCTTCAGGACTTCAGATAGTAACAGGTACATGACTGAATTTGTATAGACAATTTGGTAAAAGTTGCCCTCCAACAATCTATCTGTCTTCTATCTATCTATCTATCTATCTATCTATCTATCTATCTATCTATCTATCTATCTATCTATCATCTATCTATCACCTATCTATCTATCTATCTATCTATCTATCTATCTATCTATCTATCTATCTATCTATTGTTATTGTTTGAGATGAGGTCTTCCTCTAGCCCTGGCTGGCCTGAAGCTAACTATGTAGACCAGGCTAGCCTCAAACTCATGAGCTCCATTTGCTTCTGCATTCTGAGTGCTGGAATTAAAGGCATGTGCCACCATGGCCCACTTAATGTGAGTTCTCTTTCCCTCTTGAGGATGAGGTTAATCATTTTTGCATACAGTGATATCACCTAAAGACAAACCATTGGACAGTATGTAGAGTGAGAGACTTGGAGCACTCAGTCCTACATGGATGTCTTCATCAAACCCCACCCCTCAAGGTTCAGGGATCTGTGCAGAAGAGGGGGCAGAAAGATTGTAAGAGCCAACAGTGGTGGATGAGTCCAAGCAAATAATGTCTTTCAGACATAAAAGGACTGATATACATATGACTGTGGCAACATGCACAAGGCCTACACAGCTCAAGCCAGACAAAATCTCTGCACTGAGAAGAGGAAGTGAACATAAAATCCCACCCCTAACAAACAACTCACAGGCCCATCCTGCACCATATCCACTGTTCCAGAGTTTCCCCTGAGCCAGGACTACACTACACTCCATATTTAGACAAGGGGGCATATTCTGCACATAAGGCAGTTCCCTCTGTCTACTTGACTTAATTTCACCAAAGCCATCTCCAACTCTAGGCCCAAATCACCTGCACACCTCTCCTCTGCCCCAATATGTTTATATCAGACTTAGAACTAACAAAATATTTCACATGCTCATATCTAATTGCAAAATACAAACAGTATGAACGATAAAGCCAGTATATTCTCTTCAAAACCTACTGGTTTTGTAGAAATGTTTGCTCTGAGAATTACCTAGATGAACTCTAGCACACAGAATTTAAAAGAACAATCATAAACTTTATCAAAGAATTCAAGGAGTTTAAGGAAAATGCAAAGAAACAGCTCAATGAAGTTAAGGAGAAAGAACTTAAGGAGTATAAATGCCTGAGTGATGCCCAAGAAAGCAGACAAGGCTGAAGAAAACGATGAAGACAACCCAGGACTTGAGAATGGGATTCTGTAAGGAGATAGAAACTGTGAAGAGGACTCAGGCTGAGGTGCAGATGGAAATGAAAACTCCAATAACAACTAGAAAACTCAAAGGAAAGCCTTATATTAGAATATCAGGACTCAAAGTAGAGTGTCTAGACCAAATCATCAATGAATCTAAAAATAGAAAAACAACCCATAGGAAAGGAACACCCAAAAAAAATGTGGGACACCATGAAGAAACTAAACCTTTGGATTATAGGCATAGATGAAGGAGAAGAATCCTGAGTCAGTGGCATAGACAAGAGCATCATCACAATCATAGAAGAAAACTTCCCCATACTAGGAAAGACACACCAATACAAATACAAGGAGCACACAGAACACTAAAGAGACAAGACCAGAAAAGAAACTGCTCATGACCTATCATAGTTAAAACACTGAGTATACATAACAAAAAGATATCAAAAGCTGCAAGAGAATAAATGAAAGTCACATATGAAAGAAAATCCTTCAGAATAACAGCTAATTTCTTTTTTTTGGGGGGGGGGGGAGGAAAGGGTTTATTTGGCTTATGCTTCCACATCACTGTTCATCACTGAAAAAAGTCAGGACAGGAGCTCAAACTGAGAAGGAACCTGAGGGCAGGAGCTGGCGCAGAAGCCATGGAGGGGTGCTGCTTACTGGCTTGCTCAGTCTGCTTTCTTATAGAACCCAGGACCACCAGCCTAGGGGTGGCTTCATGCACAATGGACTACATCCTTCCACATCAATTACTAAGAAAATGCAGGCCAGGAGTAGCTGCTCATGCCTTTAATCCCAACACTCAGGAGGCAGAGGTAGATGGATCTCTATGAGTTCGAGGTCAGCTTGGTCTACAAAGTGAGTTTCAGGACAACAAGGGCTACAAAGAGAAACCCTGTCTTGAAAAAATGGGGAAAAAAAGAAAGTAAGAAAAGAAATGCTGTATAGGCTTGCCTACAGCCCCATTTTATAGGGGCATTTTCTCCATTGAAGTTCCTTCCTCTTAAATGACTATAGCGTGTGTCAAGTTGACATAACACTAGCCAGAACAACTTGGTTTGAGAAAAAGATGATGAATTCAGCTCTGCCTATGCAGAGCTTAAAATGATTGTGTTTTAGCTGAGTCATGACGTCTGGTAGGCAGCAGGACACATGGCTTTGGAGCTCAGGAGAGGGACTGGAAATTGACGCATTGAAGTAATACCTGAAGTAATCCGAGTAGATGAGGTCATTGGGAGAGCCTGGAAGCACAGCCTTATTTCAGGGATGGGCCTGGGTTGGTGAGCGAGCAGAAGATCGGGAAGTGGAGGCAGCAAGTTTAGACAGGTAGTTCAGAAGGTTTCACTATAAACAGGGAGGAATGTAATGCAGTAGTAACTGGAGTACCCTGGGGCTAAGAAAGGGTGTGTGTGTGTGTGTGTGTGTGTGTGTGTGTGTGTGTGTGTGTGTGCATGTGTGTGTGTGTGTGTGTGTGTGTGTGTGTGTGTGAGAGAGAGAGAGAGAGAGAGAGAGAGAGAGAGAGAGAGAGAGAGAGAGAGAGGCAGGCGCAAAAGCTACACAGAGAAACCCTGTCTCGAAAAACCAAAAAAAAAAAAAAAAGAAAAAAAAAGAAAAAAAGAAAGAGAGAGAGAGAGGATCTGCTGATTTCTAGTTCAAAATTATTGGATCATCCCATCCAACCTTGAAAAAGCGCTAGCCCAGTTAATACCAGGAATTTTGGGTCAGTTAGAGGAGACACATCCCTTTGAAGGAGACAGCCTTCTTTGTCTCTAAAAAGCCACACTCTGCTTCCAACCTTACTCTCATGACTCTGTGCCCCTAGCCCCAGGAAATCACTTGAGGATTGACTCAGAGGACTAGTTTTTCTGGATGGCTTATCTTCCAGAGTCTTAAAGATATTTTTCTCCCAAAGGGCCTGCAGGAGACATCTCTATTTTTCAGGACTCTGCCATTGGGTACCAGCAGTGGGCTCTGGCAGTGAATCTGGAGAAAGACACTCAGAAGCCAGGAAGATAGATAGATGTTCCTTTGTCAGCTTCTGCAATAACAGCTAATTTCTTAATGGAAACTTGGAAAGCCAGAAGTGTCTAAAGCACTGCAGTTCAAGTCCTAAAAGACAATATTATTTAAGAAACAACAAATAAAGCAAATAACAGCTGTTGAGATATGCCTTAGTTAGTTTTTTTTTTTTTTTATTGCTGTGAAGAGACACCATGTCCTCAGCAACTCTTACAAAGAAAACATTTGAGCTGGTGGCTTACAGTTTCAGGGGTTCAGTCCATTATCAATCATGGTGGGGAGCATGGTGACATGCAGATGTGGTGCTGAATACATCTTGACCAGAAGGCAGCAGGAAGTTGTCTGACTGTCACACAAGTGAAGCTTGAGAAAATAGGCCTCAAAGCCCACCCCCACAGTGACACACTTCCTCCAACAAGACCACACCTTCTAATAATGACACTCCCTTTGGGAGGCATTTTATTTCAAACCACCACAAGATAACTCAGTGAGTAAAGGCATGTGCAGATATAGCCTGGTTTGATCTCAGAAGATCTGTCAAGGTGGAAAGAGAAAACTGTCTGCACAAAGTTATTCAGTGACCTCCACAGGCATGCCACATCACACACACACACACACACACACACACACACACACACACCCCTATATTACACATGCACACATATAAACACACATACATAGAATAATAACAATATGTTTTTTAAAATGTCAATTTTCTGAAGCAATTGCATAGATTTTATTTTCAAACTTATAGCACAGACCTTTAGTATTCTTTTTTTTGTGTGACAACTGAGAACTTCTCTTGACAAATTTTCACTTAATTGTAGCTGGAGTTTTCTCCAGTCCTGTCCAGCCCCATGGACCCCACAACTGCGTATAAAACAGTCACTCAGAAGCTCTTATTAATTAAACTGCTTAGCCATTAGCTCAGGCCTACCATTGTCTAGCTCTTACTCTTATACTCAGCCCATTTCTGTTCATCTATATGTCACCACGTGTTCTGTGGCTTTACCTGCTGCCTTTACATGCTGTAGGCTGGCATCTCCTCCCAGCTTCCACTTCCCAGCCTCTCTTCTCTGTTTGTCTTGCCTATCCTATACTTCCTGCCTGGCTACTGGCCAATCAGCGTTTTATTTATTCACAACATACAAGACATCCCAAAGCACAACACTTCCCCTTTTCTGTTTTTTTTAATTTAATTTTTTTTTTTAAGGAAGATTTTAACTTTAACAACATCAAAGATCTCAGAAGGATATAGTATTACCTGAGAAATGGGAGAAGGATACAAGAAACTTTCAAGAGTCTTCAGAGAGTAGACAGAGCCAGCTGGCAGCCTGGACAGTCATGCAAAGTTCTTTTGTAAAATTGGGGCATCTGTCTTCAGCCCACAGGCCAAGAGTCTCTCAGTCACTTTTCTCTGTGTCCTGTAGAATGTCTGGCAGTTTCCTCTGTGAAGCAGGAACCTGAAGGACAATCTTGCCAAGCAAAGTTCAGTGGTCACCTTCCTATGGGTCCTGCATGTCCAGTCGATACATTTTTTCAGGCAGTCTAGACAAGAACAGTTTCTTGCTCAAATGGCTGTTTTTGTCAAGAAGAAGATAAACTTCATATGGAGTGTCTTCAATGACCATCCTCCTCTATGAACTAAATTGGTGCTGCCAGGAGCAGACATGTCTCACTGTCCAGAAAGTCTAAATTTTTAAAACATTTTAAAAATGCCATATTCTGTAGGTCTTTGAAGTATTTGAAGATTACCTAAGTATCTGAAATATATCTATGTATACCTAGAAAACTTAACTAACATGGCTACAAGTATGATTATCATAGATGACTAATTAGTAATCTATTTCTTAATTATCCATTACAATTTTAAATGATCTGTACAAACATACCTTAAACAAGAGTAGAAATATACACACAGTATAACAAAATTAACTTTAAATTGTTATCAATAAACTAAAATCTATACCAATGTAAAACATTTCAAGCAAGCTGTTGCTCTTTAAAAGTAGGTTCATTAGTCTACCCATTCATCCTATCATATCTATATCATATCCCCTTTTCTTCTTTAGAAAGAGATCAATCTGATTTAAATAAAAATATTGACTTTTCTCTGTCCCACACTAGAGGGCTCTTCTGATATGGGACAAAAGAATCTCTCAACCTTTTTTTTTTTTTTTTAGCAATATGTTTGGGTTTAAAGAAGGAGTGAGCCAATTCCATCTCCAAAGCCAGCTTGGTATATTTGGGAATTTGGGTGTAGCTTCTCAGACTACTTCCTGCTGGAGGGGGTGCTGTATCTTATGGGGACACAAAGAAAACTTTAGGATTATGGAGTAGTCTGTGAGGGTGTATTGTCTGAGCCAGTTGCCTTGAAACCGTTCTGGATGTTGGATCATCTGGGCCATGGTGTCATTGGATACCTTTTCGGGGGTCTTGGCTGGTCAAACCTGATGTATCTTAATCTGGAACAAATCCATAGCCGCTGGCTTTCTGTGGAAACAAAAGCAGAGCCTCCTGTGCAAGGCAACATATCCTTATATCCAAATTTTGAAGTCAAGATGTCTTTAAAATATACATATTGGCATAACTCAACAGCTTTTACAATCAAATGTTTTTCTGCAGTTAAAAATCCCAAAGACAGCCAGGCAGTGGTGGCACACGCCTTTAATCCCAGCACCCGGGAGGCAGAGCCAGGCGGATCTCTGTGAGTTTGAGGCCAGCCTGGGCTACCAAGTGAGTCCCAGGAAAGGCGCAAAGCTACACAGAGAAACCCTGTCTCGAAAAAAACAAAAAACAAAAAAAAAAATCCCAAAGACAACAAAATCTAGATTCTCTGTGTAATATCCATCTTTACATGGCTTATTTTTTATATTAATTTTACTGTCTCTTTAAAGACTTTATTTTTTAAAACTATGTCTTTATATAACTGTATATTACCTTTTTTGTCTCTTTCAAGCCTACATATATTTTACACACATTGCAAACTATTCCATCTGAATCTGTCTTATTGTGAACGTATTGCTTTAAACTGCAGCATTCTAAGATTGAAACAAAGGTGCTGTGGCTGCTGGCTCCGCCCACTTCAGCTTCCCAACATGGTGGTGGTACATTTACTGCCAAATCTAGAAACAGTGGGTTATGGTGGTATTTTATTTGTACTGAAATGTGATTTTAATTGTATGTTAATAAATAAAGTTGCCTGGGGGTCAGAGCTATTAGAGCCATAGCAAGAGTGTGGCAGTGGTGGCGTATGCTTATAATCCCAGCACTTGGTAGACAGAGCTAGGTAAGTCTCTGTGTGTTCAGGGATACAGCCAGCATTGGAGACACATGCCTTTAAGACATGGAGGGCTGTATATACAGGCAGTGATGAGGCAGTCATGTGTTTGGGTTTACAACCAATGAGAAGGTAGAACAGAAAGACTATATTAAAGACAAATACACAGGAAGTAGCTCTCTTTTGGAGAGGTAGGACCACTGCAGGAGGAAGGGTAAGGTTTTAGCTCTGAGCTCTGACCTCTTGGCTTTCTCTTTTACATTGGTTCTGTATTTAATAAGATGGTTGGTTACATCTACAGTTGGTCTATGCTTTTATCAAAGCAGTGCATACCCCATAAACCTCTTTTTTTTTTTTTTTAAACTAGCAAAAACTATATCCAACACAGAGCATAGTATGCAGCTTGGAGACACCTCTGTGTAACATAGTGTAGGTCAATCCCGCATGCATGCCACTACATAAATAAATTCAAGGACAAAATTCACATGATCATTTCAATAGATATAGGAAAGGACCTTGACATAATCAAACACCCTTTCATAAAAACATCCTTGAAGAGAATATGAATTGAGGGAAAATATCTCAGCATGATATACTTAATGACCTGCAGCCAACATCCTGATACATGGAGGAAAAACTCAAGGCATTTCCACTAAGATCAGGAATAAGCCCGGCAGTCTGCACTCTCCCCTCCTGTTCAGTACATTGCTTGAGAACTTAGTTATAGCAGCAACACAAGAAAAAGACAGAGAGACACAGGAAGGGAGAAGTCAAAGTGTCCTTATGTGCAGATAACAGGAGCCACACGTAACAGACTAAAGACTCCACCAGAAAATTGTTAGAGCTAATAAACACCTTCAGTAAAGTGCTAGGACACAAGATTAACAAACAAAAATCAGTAGCTATCCTATAACCAATGACAAACGGATTGAGAAAGAAATCAAGGAGACAACATTAACCACAGCAGCCTCAAAAGCTATAAAATACCTTTGAAAAAAACTAAGGAAATAAATGATCCCCACAATAAAAACTTCAAAACACTGACAAAGGAATCAAGGAAGGTCCCAGGAAGAAGATCTCCCATACACGTAGACAGGAAAAATTGCTGTTGTGGAAATCGCTGTTTCAAAAAAAAAAAAAAATTTCTATAGGTTCAATATAATCTCCACTAAAATTCCACCATTCTTTACAGAAATAGAAAAACATCTTAAAATTACATAAAATATATAAAATTATATAAAGGAACCTGGGACTCCAAATCAACCCTGAGCAATAAAATAATGCTAGAGGTTGTAGATGTAACCATCTTATTAAAAAGAAACACAGAGTCAATGCAAAGATGAAAGCCCAAGAGGTCAGAGCGATAGCTAAGGCCTGGAGCCCTGGGTTAGGTACCAGCACTACTACACAATAGAAGTAAAAACTAACTAGAAGTAGACAACAAACGCACAGAAGGAAGAACACGGTGACCATTGGAAAGGGCGGCCATGATGGAGCTTGAGGGAAGCCCTGTGGTCCTCTGTCTTTCATTGTGTCTCACTGCTGCTCTCTCCCCTCCTCTCCACTTCCTCTGTCCTTCTCCATTCCTCCCTCTTCTCTTTTCTTTCTGCTCTTTTGTTTTTCAAGGTAGAGAGCAGAAGCAGTTTCACTCTGTAGCCCAGGCTGGCCAGCACCCTCTGTGAAGCACAGGCTGTCCTTCAACTTGCAAACCTTGGGCCTCAGGCTGAGTCCTGAGATTTATAGATGTGTGCTCCTGTTCCTCCTTCTGAAGTACTCAAGATGTTCTATAAAAAATCTGAGTTTCACAAATACAAATATGTCACATTGTAAATATACATCAAGCTGTCTAGTCAGATTTTGCATAATTCTGTACATATGTGCTTGTGTGGCTGTACGTGGGTGTGCATCCCTGTGGAGGTCAACAATAGTGTTATCCTCACTCTCACACTGAACCTGGGGTATGAACCAGGACTTTCTGATTGAGTCAGAATGACTGGTCAGCAAGCACAAGTGATCCCCCTGACTCCCCCTCCCACTACCAGGCTTTCACCTGGTACTGGGGATTTGAACTCAGGTCCTCAGGCTTACAGAGTCCGGCCACTGCCCAGCCTGCACTTTCTCTGTGTGTATTTTGTACTTCCATAAATGTTAACTTTATCAAAACTTTTATAATATTTATTCTTTGAGAATTTTGAGAACTTCATAAATCTGATGTATTTTAATCATACTCAGCCTTACTCACCCTCTACTGCTACCTTACAACAGAATTTCCTCCAAACTCCCCCTCCCAACTTCTTCCTTCTTCCCCTCCCTCCCCATTCCTTTTCCTCCCTCCCTCCCTCATCCCTCCCTCCCTCCCTCCCCCGCTTCTTCCCTCCCTCCCCATTCCTCTTCCTCCCCTTCTTCAGTGACCACGGAGTCCAGTCAGTGCTACCCATGTACACATGGAGTAGAATCATCCCTGGATAGTCAACACACCAAGGACCACACTCCTGAAGAAAACCGATTTTCCCTCTCCTGGCAGTCATCAACTGTCCATAGCTCCTCAGGTGGAGGGGGAGGCTCGTGTGACCGTCCCCCCTTCATGCTGGAATGTTACAGAGACTATTAGAGTATGAAACTGACTTGTTTTCAACATTGAACTTTGTGGTCTAGGAAGTGTCCTGTACTGCACACACTGCACCATCTGACTGCAGGGTCACAGTCTACAGTCTCTTCCTGTTCTTTAGGGGTGGAGTTTGATATTTAGGGCAGCCATCCAGACCCCAATCCTCCTGCCTCAGTCTCTTGGTTATAGGGATTATAATTGTGAACAGTGAATTATTTCTCAATTCGTCTCTTCAGATACAGAATGAAACTATAAATCAATTTACATTGACAACCTGGGCGCTTAACAAGCCATATCCTGGGCTGTCCTGACCCCGTGTTTGTCCCTTTCTGTGTTAAGCAGATTTTCACTTCCTGTTATCATCCCCACTGCCAATCTATTAACAAAGAAAGAATGGAAGGAAGGAAGGAAGAAAGAAGAAAGGCAGGCAGTCGAGAATCAATACTGTTGATTCCTGAGAACTGCAGGAGTTATTTTCTCCTGAGCTCTTATGATTGTCGCTTTCTGTCTTCTTCCTTTGTGTTTTTATTTTCTGTGAGTGTCTTCCTCACGGCAGCCTCAGTGGTTAGCGTTGCTTTAGTTATGTTCATCCTGAAGGTCTTTACAAAGGACAGATTTGCTGTAGTCACATTGGTTGTCAGTTCTTTCCTTGAGTGCTCTAAATACATAGTTCCATGCTCTGGCTGTTAGCATTTCTGTCAAGGAATGTGCTGCTGTTCTGACTGGTTTGCCAATCAGGTACTTTGTTAGTAACTTGGCTCTTCTCTTAGTGGCTTCCAGCATTCTTTTCCTGCTCTGTACTCTCTGCATTTTACCAAAAATGTAATATGACAAGATTATTTTCATATTTATGTGGTGGTCTAAATTATCTCTGTACCTGGACAACATCCTAATCTTTCAATAGATACAGGATATTTTACAATATTGCCTCAATGAATAGATTTTCCATGTCTTTAGTTTCTATTTCAGCATTCTTTTTTTTTAAAAGTATTTATTTATTTATTTATTTATTTATTTATTTATTTATTTATTTATTTATTTATTATGTATATGGTGTTCTGTCTGCATGCCAGAAGAGGGGGCCAGATCTCATTATAGATGGTTGTAAACCACCATGTGGTTGCTGAGAAATGAACTCAGGACCTCTGGAAGAACAGCCAGTGCTCTTAACCTCTGAGTCATCTCTCCAGCCCTCAGCATTCTATTCTAATAAAAATGTTATTCTTTGGTCTCTCAGTCATGTCCTAGAAGTCATCATAATTTTTTCTTTATTCCTCTCTGAAATCAATAACTCATTAACCTTTGAGGCCCTGATATTTTATCTTTCAGTTAATTTAGTCTGTTGGTGATGCTTTCTCCTGGATTTTAAACATTTATTTGCAAAGCCAAAAATTTCATTTTTAAGTTCTCTATTATCACTCATTTCCTATATTGTTTTGATTATTTCCTTCAGCTGTCTATCCTTTTGAAATTGCAGTCCTTTTAAAGTTAACTCTTTAATGATTTCTTCTGCACTTTACCTAATTTAAATGTGTTTAGATTCAGTTGCTGACATGTTAAGATCTTTTGAGAAAGTTTTGTTTCCTCACATTCTTGTGTTTCATTGTTGTGGTTTGTGCATCTGTGAGAATGAATCTATTTTACACATTGATGTGAAGATTTGCATAGTAAGCTTCCTTCTACAGAGCGCTTAATCACCAGCACTGGTCAGAGTGCAGAAAATAAACCACAGTAACAATACCAGAGGCAACCTCCCACAATAATCATAATGGGAATAATGAAATATTGGACGGGAGATGGTGATGCATGCCTTTAATCCCAGTACTTGAGATGCAAAGGCAGCCATATCTATGAGTTCAAGACCAGTCTGGTCTACAGAGTAAATTCCACCCAGGACAGCTAAGGTTACAAAGAGAAGTCCTGTCTCAAAAAATCAAAAAAAAAAAAAAATGTGTAACAAGAGAGGTTATAAAAGAGAAAAGTAGAGAAAGAGGAAAAGAACAGAGCAGGAGATTAAAAATATAGTTACATAGTTTAAAAAGTGTAAATAAAATAAATAAACCCCATACCTACCATCTTGACGCTTGGAAGGTGAGACAGGAAGATCACAAATTTGTGGCAAGTTTGAACCATTCAAAGAGACCCTGCCTCATAGTCAACAACAATAAGATTAAGTAAACACAAGACAGGGATTTTCAAAAGATCAAAAACTTTTTAAATTCTTAAAAATAATGTGCTATATGAAAAGAACACATATTTTAATATCTGGAAGACAGAGACTTGGACAAGCCTCTCTCTTGATGCTCTCATAGAATTTTCCAGGTCTGGGGCACTGGGGTCATACTTGGTGTGTACCGTCCCTCTCTGTTGCCACCTTCCCGGCTGGTGCTGGACACAGGACACAGGTGCCTTAAGTACAGAGCATCCTTCACTCTAAGACCGACTGTCTTTGTATGTTCTTTGCCACTGCAAGTCCCAGAGGTCATGTGGCCTGTAGTCCAGGTAGACACTTCCGTTTGTGGGTTTGTCTAAACAAAGCCTTGTCTCCAGAGGTCTTTGGGAGAAGTGGGGTTGAAAACAGAGCATGGAGTTCTGCAATGGAGAGAAGTCCTGGGAGCTGAGCTGTGTGCCTAAGCATTTTCAGATCCTATCCAGCATCAAACCACCATGCAATAAGCAAGAAGCTGTGGAAATGGAGTCATCCTTTCACTCAGGTTCCGAGTTCTCAGCCCCTGTCTGCTGCACACAAATAACAGCATGAGGCAGTTTCAGAAACCAAAGAATCTCCCAGCCACATGCTCAGAACTCTCAGGCTCAGCAGTCATCCACAGGAGCCATGCCATTCCCGGTACAGGAGGCAGGGCTGCCTGTCCTCAGGCCTCCACAGCCTGAGCCTGGAGTGTGTCTGTCAGTCACTTCAACCTCCACTACTGTCCCTCATGGCTGCCTATGACCCAGTGCATCCCAGGGCACCATGACATGTGCTTGATGATTTTGGATCCCCACCACAGCTCAAACTCAGAGAACAGAAGCTCCTGGTTCTAGCACTGAGAGAGACCGAGTGTGCAGAGCTTGGTCTGTACCCATCTGTGTTCCTTTGTATTGTATAGGACAGTGGTTTTCAGAGTGTGCCTTGCCCTGGGTGACTCCATTTTATAAAACTGTAGTTTGCTTCATTATGAAAACAAATGCTGAGGCAAAAATGACTCTGTACCTTATGTGTGCGAGTGTCCAGCAAGATAGTAAAACATAGGTTGATAAATAACTAATTAATACAAATGAATTATTCCTACCCATAAATATATCAAGTCAGGAACACCAAGACCCATGATATCTGAAGACCTTGCCTAAGAAACTAAGCTTGTGTGCTTGTCAAAACACCAGAGCAACGAGCACTGTCCTGTCCTCACTTGGATCACACCCACTGAGTCATCATCAGGCCACCTGATAAGTGCATCACTAGACAGAAGGCAACAGACTCTCTACTCTATCCCAGGACTTCTGCTCACCATGACCAGCCCTAAGTGAAGAGGCTCACTTGAGCTTCCATTTGTTCAGACCCTTTACACCTGGAGTCAGCTCTGTGCTTTGGAGCAATCTGCCCCTTGAACCCTCTCTGGATCTTGAACTGACACTGTGCCTTGAACCAACTGAGTATTTATTGGTCACCCTGTTCCGGAATAGCTCTCTCTGCTGCACGTGTATCAACTCTGTTTTTCCTTCCACAACTCTGCTTTAACCTTGCACCCCTGCAACCTTTCTTGATACTGTGTATCACTGTGTTCAATACAGTCTGTGATCTGAGAGACAATATATTGGTTACCAGGATTGGAAGGAACCAGTTTACACTTGCCAGAAGCAGAAGCAGAAAAAACAAAAGTGCCTGTGAAATGAAAGGCAAGAAAGTTGATGCAGCTTTGTGAATAGATTGTTCTTCAATAATCTGATATGTGGACGACATAAGTGTATCCATGCATGTGTTTCCCATGGCATCCCCATGACAGTGATTGGTTCAATGATTTATCCCAGTACTGCTCTGCCATGCAGGGGGAGACAGTTTCAGGTGGAATACCCGAGCTGGATTTAGGCTCATGAGAGTGATGGGTTCCTCCTGACAGCCTGTTGTCACCAGGGCAGCCTGTTTGACCTTGGAGTTGCTGCCCTGGCCTCACACAGGCTGCACATGCACTGACCTGTACTCTCAGGCCCAGGCCAGTGATTCTCTATGTGCTGGTTATCTTCCGCATGTTCCCCCTCACAGGTGATCCTGTTCAGGTCCTTCAGACCCTGCTGTCAAGTCCTGCAGACTTCTTTTTTTTTCTTTTCTTTTCTATTTTACAATACCATTCAGTTCTACATATCAGCCACGGATTCCCTTGTTCTCCCCTCTCATGTCCCCCTCCCCTTTCCCCCAGCCTACTCCCCATTCCCACCTCCTCCAGGGCAAAGCCTCCCTCAAGGACTGAGATCAACGTGGTAGACTCAGTCCAGGCAGGTCCAGTCCCCTCCTCCCAGATTGAGCCAAGCGTCCCTGCATAAGCCCCAGGATTCAAACAGCCAACTCATGCAATGAGCACAGGACCCGGTACCACTGCCTAGTTGTCTCCCAAACAGATCAATCCAATCAACTGTCTCACCTATTCAGAGGGCCTGATCCAGTTGGGGGCCCCTCAGCCTTTGGTTCATAGTTAATGTGTTTCCATTTGTTTGGCTATTTGTCCCTGTGCTTTATCCAACCTTGGTTTCAACAATTCTTGCTCATATAAACCCTCCTCTTTCTCGCTTAGTAGACTCCCAGAGCTCCACCCCGGGCCTAGCCATGGATCTCTGCATCCAGATCCCTCAGTCGTTGGATGGGGTTTCTGGCACAACTATTAGGGTGTTTGGCCATCCCATCACCAGAGTAGGTCAGTTCAGGCTGTCTCTTGACCATTGCCAGCCGTCTATTGGGGGGTATCTTTGTGGATTTCTGTGGGCCTCTCTAGCACTTTGCTTCTTCCTTTTCTCACGTGGTCTTCATTTACCATGGTCTCCTATTCCTTGTTCTCCCTCTGTTCTTGATCCAGCTGGGATCTCCCGCTCCCACAGGCTCTCTTTCCCTCGATCCTCGCCCTTCATTACTCCCACTCATGTCCAGGTTGTTCATGTAGATCTCAGCCATTTCTCCATTATTGGGCGATCCCCGTGTCTTTCTTGGGGTCCTGTTTTCCAGGTAGCCTCCCTGGTGATGTGAGTAGCAGTCCAGTCATCCTTGTTCCACATTTAGTATCCTCCTATGAGTGAGTACATACCAGGTTTGTCTTTCTGAGTCTGGGTTACCTTATGCTCTCATGTAGCTCTCTGTCTTTCCAACTTAGAGCTTCTTTTTTCCTATGATAATTCTCATTCAGGATGGATTTCATTTCAATATCAGTCATGTATTTCTCCACTTCTCCTTTCTAATCTATCAGTGTTTAAGTGGTTGCTAAATGCATTATTCAAATCTTAATTATGATGGTTTTTAAAACAGATTTGTGTTTTGTAATAAGAAATCTGTAATTCCTTTCTTTCTATCTTTGAGTGTAGCAATCAATTGTCATATTATTAATGATTGCTAATCGAAGTCTGGATTACTTGTGAACCTCTTTCTATGTCTCACTTTAGGGATATTTGATCATGTTTACTGGCATGTCTAGAAATTTGCAATTGAAATTTTGGATAACATTTTTGAATAGGAAAGATTTAACATGCTTCCAGCAATGTCTGAGTAGAGCACACTGATGTGGCAGAGGCTTGGCCACATAGTTTGCTTTGTCTGAATTCCCAAGGCCTCATCAGCCCTCTGGATCTCAAGGCACAGGGTTTAGAGCATGCCATTGTTCTGAGGATCCAGATTTGCCTGGTGACAGATTGCTAATAGTTTTCCCAGGAGTAACAGGGTTTCTGGCAGATGTGTTTAGCAGGTTTTGTTTTCCTGCCTTTCCTGGAGTCGCCCTGTACTTTTGAGGTTTTAGGAGCTCATGGCAGGAGGGAAGGCAGGAGGGGGCTGGGTTGGCTCCAGTGCTGCTGTCCCTCAGCCCTGGCTGCTCTGGTTGGTGTCATCAGAGCTCTTCACACAGCTGCTCCCACCCTGTCTGCTTTAAGGTGGCTCCTGGAGGAGCCTTGCCTGAGCGGCTGGTCCCTCACAGGCAGGAGCTCACCACCAAGATGTCCGCTCCTAGAAAGGAAAACCAGCTGTGTTGAAGATGGTATTTTAAACTGTTTGACAAGCTCTGTTCACTAAAGGTCTTACTTTAAATCAGACATTAATAATTTGTGAAAAGAGACATTTTTATTTAATTTGTATTGTTTTTCCTTGAAAGTCTTAAGCTGCTTAGCTAACTGTTTGGTGTCCCTAATCATACTCATTTTAAAATCTAAGTCTTCCTAGAATTGTAATTATTTTCTTTTTTTAAATAAATGTGTTCATTTCTGTGCATCCCCATGCCAGGACACCCATGTGGAGGTGAGAGGACGACTCTGTGAAGTCTGTTCTCTCCTCCACCTTGGCGTGGGTCCACAGATGGAGTTGTGTCACCAGCTTGTCCAGCTGCAGCCTGCAGAGCGCTTCCCCATGAGCTATCTCGCAGACCCTTCTTAGTATTTTCTAATCGCTTCTTTTAAAATCTGTATTGAGATGAATGGTTTCTGTTTCAGAAGACGGGTTAAAAACATTAAAGCTCTTCGCTAAGTAAGCACAGGGAATTTCCACTGAGAGAAACATGCTTGCATCAGCCCTGGACTGTGGAACTTCCCTTAGGTGGTGCCTCAGGTTTACCGTGTATTTCTTTTCTTTCTTTTCTTTTTTTTTCTTTTTGTTTGTTTTGTTTTGTTTTCTGTGCTGAGGACACAGGAGAGGGGTTCCAGGAAAAGAAAGTGTAAAAGCTCTCCACAGTGGGAGGACCGCTGCCTCAGCCAGCAGAGTAACTCACTGGCCTCCAGCATCTTGGTTAAGTCAACAGGGCTTTGGAGTACTTGACTTTCAGTTTTATTTTTGCTGCAGCATGTGATTTTTTTGCAGCGTGTGTGTGTGTGTGTGTGTGTGTGTGTGTGTGTGTGTGTGTGTGTGTGTGTGTGTGTGTGTGTTGGATGTGGGTTGGCTTATAAAAAGAGGAGCAAAGGAAGCCAGAGGTAGGAAAGCAGAGTGGAGCCCGAGGCAGCCCAGAACTGTGCTTGCAGCTGTGGTGTGGGAACCAGGTATATTTACTTTTTCTTCCTTTCAGAAACAACTTAGTCTGGAACCTGGACTTGATTTTCAAAGTGGCGGCTGAGGGAAGGTTGGGAGAGGCAGGTTTGTGTTGTCTGGTTTGTAGGGGGTCTGTGGCTGGCTTTAGGTCTCTGAAGCTCAGTTTCTTTCCTTTGATAAGTGACAGATGCAAAGTGGCAGCCTGGCACTCCAGGCTCCCCTGCTCTGGCAGCTTCAACTCAGGCCACAGGCCAGTGCTGCGGGAACAGTGCTGGGAGGGAGCCTGCCTGCCTTAGCTGGGACCACAGATACAGAGTCCCTGGCCAGGCTCACAGGCAACTGCAGTCAGAAGAGCATCTTTTCTGTGTAGGAATCAAATAAGAAAATTTCAGCACAAGGGCTTGGCAAATACCAATTTAAAATAAATTTAGTTTCTATCTCACTAACTTATTAAGCATAAGTAGATAGTCAGAATCCTCTTCGTTGATGTTTAGGGTGTATGTGAGATTTATAAACCATATAGGGCTCTATGCATTTTCATGCTATGATCTTATTCTCGTATATGGGACTAAGTTGCAGAGAAGCTCATCCGTGTTGCAGGTCGAAGTAGAGTTTTATTCCTTTCTGTGGCTGAATAATATTACACTGTGTTAATCTACACATCTGTAGATGATCTGTTGATGAGAGAGTGGGTCATTTCTACATTTTGGGTGTTGTGAATATGGCTGCCATGATCATTGCTGCTCAAAGGTCTGTTCAAGCCCTTATCTGTGTGTTGTATATAATCAAAGCAGAGTTCTTGGATCAAATGTTTTTATTCATTTATAAGACAACAAGTCTATTCTCCATGAGGTAGTATAATTCTCTGTTCTTAGCTACACTGCACAAATATCTAAGTTTTTTAAAAATGTGGTTCACATTTATTTGTTTTTGTTTTGTGTAGTCATTGTCCCGGTGGGTATGAAGTGACATCTTGTGGTTTTGAGTGTTATTTCCTCAGTGTTTCCTAAAGCCTTGTTATAATGCAGACTGCGTTTGAAAGGTTATTGAGCAACAAAACCAAGCAAGTCTTAAAGAAACCTCACTCTTGCTTAAACTGCAAACAGGAGCAAAACCAAGCAAGTGATTTCAGGTAAATATGTGTGTCAGCCAGAGGCAAGACTCAACCTCAGTGAAGTATAAGAAGCCAGATCACAGGAGATCATGTGACTGTAGACTTTTATACCAGGTTCCCAGTCTTCCAAGACAGAACTTGAGTAACTGAAGTTTCTTCATTTGCTCCCACGTTTTCCTAATAGAGCTGAGTGACGTGTCATCACGGGAACATAGACCTTCATCTTTCAGTTTGGTATTTCCAGTTTGTACAGTGTATCTTTTTCAAATAAATTCTTTAACATTTTAGCGTTTTCTTTTACAGAGTGGTTAGCAAACTGAATGTTATCTCATGTGCTTATGGCCATCTGTAGACATTCTTGGGAGAAATGCCTAATCCAGTGTTTTGCCCATTTTGAAATTGAGTTGTCTATGGTGAACTGTAGAGGTTCTTTGTTTAAGATAACCTTTTAAAATTTGTTTAATCTTATATCACATGTAATTTACAGTACTCTTCACCCATCCTTGGGTTGCCTTTCTATACTCTTTTTATAAATCATTTTGTGCAGAAAAGTCCTTAATTTTACAGAGTGGATTTTATCTATTTGTTCACTCACATTGAGATTTTGGTATCCTATTCAAGAAATAATACCTGCTTGAAATCCAAGTTTGGTAAAACAGAGACCAGGTTAGCCCCAGGTTAGCCTGTGGCAATTAAGGTCTGCTTTGCTTCCTGCAGACAGGATCTGTGTCTGGTTTCGGGTAGGGCTAGGCAGTGAAATGTCAAGTAAACACACATGTAATCCACACTGTTTATTCACTTGGACATCTCAGTATTTGTGTAATTCACGGCTGCCTTTCAAAGCTCCTGTACATTTTCAGCCACTTTAAAATATATACACAGAGGAAACAAGGGTTTAGAACCCACTGGCCTACCATTTTGCTGGGTTGTTAAGGTTTTGGAAACTAACATATGTCATTGGCAGTGTGCAGTAGTCTGTAACTAGTAGGTACTTACAGATTGCGGGAGGTCACATGCTAAAGGCGTTCATTAAAAGGCTTAGCATATTGTAGGACCTTAATGAAGGTAATCATTGTTTGGCTTTTATCATACTAAAGTAAAACTTTATAGATGATGGCAGCCTGTGTCTTACCAAAAGCTTCTTGAGAACTCTGGAAGAATGATGGAGAAAGAGGAGAATGTCCTCTGTGTCTACTCGCTGCCAATAGGAATGTACAAATGTCATCAGTCCTAAGCCACCTAGGGCTGGAGTAACACTGAGGCAGAGACTAACTTTGTATTCTTTTTGCAGATTCTTCTAGCTTGGCACGTGGCTATGGCCAGACCAGAAATGATGGCTCCCATTTGTCTGGTGGAAAACTTCAAGGAGCAGCTGTCTGTGAACCAGAAAGCCATCGAGATCCTGGACATGATTTCGCAGCCAGTGGTCGTCGTGGCTATTGTTGGATTGTATCGGACAGGGAAGTCCTACCTGATGAACCGTCTGGCAGGACAGAACCACGGTGAGAAGCATGCTGGGTACCAGCCAAAGGTTTGACTGTCTTTGTCACCTGATCTTAATTCTTATTCCCAGTTAGAACAAAGGAAAGCCAAACTCCTGTCAGCGAAGCCATCCTCTCATGCTAATGCGCATGACTGATTACTGCTCCTCAATAACCAATTCCTGCATTCTTTCCTTCCATTCCACTAAGGGAAATCTGTCCTAGGAAACCTGGAGACAGGGCCTCTCTGATGCCCTAAGGATTGGGATCTTGTGTGTCAGTCTCTGGTCTCACACAGCCGGATTCCTTTTTCAATAAAATATTTCTATCAGGATAGAATGGTCTTTGACTACTTGAGACTTTAAAAATCATGGGTAGGGCTGGATAGATGGTCTAGTGGTTAAGAGTACTTGCTGCTCTTAGACAGGATTTGGTTCCCAGCACCCACATGGTGACTCAAAATTCTCTCTAACTCCAGCTCTACAGGATCTGATGCCGTTATTCGGCCTTTATGGGCACCAGGCATGCACATGGTGCACTTATATACGTGCAGACAAAATCTGATGATGTTCAAAAAATGAAATAAGGAAATATTAAAAATTATTTATTTAGAAATAAATACCGAAAAAAACTTTAAAAATGACTTTATATCCTTTTATAGCTGCAATTTTTTTGTCGCTTTTCTTTAATAACTTTGAACACAAGAACTAGTATAACAATTTCCTTTTTCTAGGTTTTTTTTTCCTTCTTGCATGTCTCTGACTTGGAAACCATACCATTTCCCACAATTCGTGAAAAGTGCTTTTTTTTTTTTTTTTTTTTTTGAGGCAATATTGTTGGTTGGCCTGGTTCTAGCTATGTAGTCCCTGCTGGTCTCAGACTAATGGCAATTCTCCTGCCTCTGTCTCCTGCCTACAGGGATTACAGGTGTGTACAACAGTGGTTGACTCAACATACTCTCACTGCAGCTACCAAGGAGCTCCATGTTTTCTGATTCCTGGATGCCTCTTTGTTTGCTTTTGGAGCTCTGGGTGGCCCCATTCTCATGTTAAATGTCCCCTCTAGCTTGAAACAGAGGACTATAAACTAAGGCACTTTTGAGGAAAGATGAAGCTCCGTTTTGAGTGTTGAAACTCACAGCACTGCCAGTTCCACTGTTCACATCTGCTTCTCGTGGGCACTGTCCTCTGTTTTGCCTTTTCATGGCTGTGTCCAAAACACTGGGAGAAGGACTAATGGGGACATGCTTCTGTCAACAGTTTCTGAGATTCCACTCCAGTCCTTGGGTTCATCAATCCAGGGACCATAGTGAGATCACAGAGGCAGCTGCGTGGGAGACAGGTAGCAGAGGCTGAGGAAGGGATTGGGGACCGAGTTACAACTTCCAATATCACTCCTCTGCCTACCTTATCCTCCATCGAGGCTCTGTGCAGGATGTTCACACACCGACCCTGACTCCTCACCTCTTCCCTCAGGGTTCCCTCTGGGATCCACCGTGCAGTCTGAAACCAAGGGTATCTGGATGTGGTGTGTGCCACATCCCACCAAGCCAAAGCACACCCTGGTTCTCCTGGACACTGAAGGCCTGGGGGATGTGGAAAAGGTAAGATGAAGCTCAGGCTGTCTTGAAAATTATTATGGTCCAGCCTTAATAATCTTCTTCCCAGGGGCCCAGAGGAGAAGCTACAATGGGCATGAATTATTTTCTTGGGGGTAGGGGGAGAATCTAAGAACACTGAGCTCTTTCATCCTTCTACTTTATTCCTCAGGGATAAAATTCTATCTACACAGCTTCTGTTCTGTTCTCATGCCTAGCTCTTTTCTTGCCTGATTTCTTTCTACTTTTATCTGCTGTCTCCTCTAAGTTCTGTCTTAATTCTCCCATCTTAATTCTGCACCATCTTGGTCTTTCTCATCTCATTCTTACCCACCTGGCTCTTCCTCATCTTCCATCTCATTCTTCTAGTTCTCCATCTAGTTCTCCAGTCAAAATCCTAAGTGTCTGAAGTTTGCAGTTATATACCCATACAATAGCAAGGTCACCAGGCTTGAATTCTTACAGGGTCCTAAAGGCAGACGAGAGTTTTCCTCAGGCAGAGACCATCAGGCTTTCTTTTATAGCCCAAAAGGGGTATGGTAAAGGAGGAGGCCAACTAAGAGCTAAAATCGGTTAATGTATCACAAAAAGAAAATTTATGTGCTCAAACTACATGCCTAGAGGTGATTAGGTAAATGTTAGGAGTCTATAATGTTAGTATAAATACCACTAAGGCTGTATAAGAAAGGAGGGTCTGAACTTAACTTACCTTAATTCAGGAGATTGTTTGGCCTCGGATGCTTGATAGGTATTTCATTGTAGGAATCGGCTAATACATATACAAAAGCTAAAATATCACCAAGACTTCTTAAGCCATGGCTTGACCTTCGGAGAAGTCCTTGACCTTTCCATGTAGTAGCTTTTGTGATAATAGCTGGATTCCACTGTTTTCCTGGGCTTGCAGCAAGGCTGACCCATATGACCCCTTGTTATCTAACTGATTGATCTATTCATGAATAGATCTAATAGTTCTACAACTGAAGGACAGCAGGTGAGATGAACACTGATCTGTTTAGATTTCACACTTAGATAATGTCAGATTTTTTTGGTTGTCTTTTTTGTTTGTTTTTTGAGACAGGGTTTCTCTGTGTAGCTTTGGAGCCTTTCCTAGAACTTGCTCTGTAGACCAGGTTAGTCTAGAATTCATAGAGATCTGCCTGCCTCTGCCTCCCTGGGATTAAAGGCATGCACCACCACTGCCCAGTGGTCAGATGTATTATATTAGGCAAAACATGCTTTTATTTCTTGCCATTTGATTTGATTCAATAAAAGGGAATGATTTGATTCAATAAAAGTGAATGATTTGATTCAATAAAAGTTTACTTAGCAGTTAAATTCCTAGATTCTAGGCATAGTAGTTAGATATTAGTGAACAAAATAAAGATTTTTTTTCCTTTTCAAGAACCCTCCTAGTTTCACTGAGGATCCTACCTCTGTGTACTCTGATGTAGTCCAGCAACTGGAAGGAGCAGGATGGAGAGAGGATGAGCTGTCATGGGGCAGCCTCTGACCTCTGAACTCCAGGAAAGCTGGGATGGAAACTTTTGAGCTAGCCTTTGTTGGGTCAAGGGTACTGAGTCTTCATCTCTCCAGCCTACCCATCACTGGAAGTCTGCTCTGGAAATCTTTGTCATTCAAAATGCTGGCATTTGAGAGCTGTTACCCATCAGCACTCCCACAGCTAGATGAACAAAGTCTTCCATTTTGAAAGGTGACCCAGGCACCACAATGCTACTTTTACTAGGAGCAATTAGGAGGATGGATGCTTTGATGAGAAGGTGGATGACATCATACTAGGACAGTTATGTGGAAAGATGCTTTGATGAGAAGGTGGGTGACATCATACTAGGCACAGGTATGTGGAAGGATGCCTTGATGAGAAGATGGATGACATCATACTAGGCACAGGTATGTGGAAGGATGCCTTGATGAGAAGGTAGATGACATCATACTAGGAACTGTTAGGTGGAAGGATGCTTTGATGAGAAGGTGGGTGACATCAGCCCATCTCATTGGATTAAAAATGACTTCTGACTCATCTTCTGAGATACCAAGGATACATTTTGGAAATGGAGTTAAGGAGTTAGGTTTACATTTTTAGAAGATATATTTTTATTGTGTGTAGTATGTGTGTCTGCCTGTGGTATATGCATGTGAGCATAGGCATCCTTGGTGTTTAGAGGCCTTGGATTCCCTGGTGCTAGAGTTACTGAAAGTGAGATGAAGCCTGTTGTGGATGTTGGGAACCAAATAGAGGCCCTCTGGAAGAGCAGCAAGTGTTCTTACCACTGAGCTGTCTGTCCAATCCCTTGGGTTCACATTTCTTCTTTTATGGTGAAACTTATCACATTTTTTTTAAATGGTGAAACTGTCCACAGGGCATTCTGGAAGTTAAGACAGTTGACTCTGTACGTTCAGTGAAGGTACATGTTTGTCCCACAATAACTAATTGATGAATTTGGCTTTCTTAAATAAGTGAGTTGAGTGATCTAAACATAATTATTGTTGTATGTGAGATGTTATGTGGTACATGGTGTGTGTGTGTGTGTGTGTGTGTGTGTGTGTGTGTGTGTGTGTGTGTGTACATGCTACAACTCCTTCTACCTTCGTGGGGGTCCAGACATTGAAATAAACTGTTGGGCTTGCACAATAAGAGGCTTCCACCCTGCATCATCTTGCTGGCTGATTCATCCTTTATCCTTCCCTTAGTTTAGACACATGAGAGCAGTGTCTAAATTCCCATGTTTTCCATTTCACTCCAGAGAGGCATTAGTAACACTGCATTTATGTATTTGGATTGTGTCTTTTAGCACACTTTTGAAGGTTTATAAATACTTGCTGTGAGCAGCAGAAATATGAAGTAGGAATTCAGCTGACTATGGCAAAAGCTATTACCTGGAAGAGTTAAGAACTCTTTCAGAGGATAAAGCCAAGTCTTAAGGAGTCTTGGTGATATTGGCTTTTGAATATTAGCCATTTCCTGCAATGAATTTCTTGTGTGCTATTGTAGCTTTTCCATTCCTAGAACAGTGTGTTTGATGATTCATTAGAAACAGTTTCCCCTATACAATTAAGGTCTTTGGATAACTTTTCCCAACTGTGCTAAGAGCAGTCACACAGCCAGACCCCCAACTTCAGACCTTTCTGTAATTATCATCATTAGCAATATTCGGCCAGGACCTTCTCTGAACAAAAGTATCTTATCTGATACTTACAGCCAGACTTTCTAAGGACAGACTTCAGACAGATAAGCATCAAGACTATCTGTTAGAGAAGGCTTGGTGGATGTGCTAATTAAGCTTAACCTTCTTTCTTCCAAGTGTTATCTCTAGACTTCCAATTAACTCAGAACAAAAGGGCTTTTACATACCAGGTATATCAAACTGTGACACAGGTTGCCTAGTTATCTAGCTACACTTCCCCTGCCCTTCCAGAAAATGGGCAGCTGAGTTAAGCTGAGAGAGATACAGCTCCAAGAAATAAAGGCAGTGACTTATAGAATCCTAATATTTTACCTAACCACTTCTAAGAATATAGTTTAAGTACCTATATCCCCCTTTTCATATCTATTAACCGAATTTAGCCTTTAGTTGATTCTGTTCCCCATTAGTCACTTCCCTTTTGGGTTGCAAAGGATATCTAACAATTACTGCTCTTTGGGTGGATCTTATCACCTCTATTTGAAGCTGTAAGAATTCAAGCCTCTGTGACCTTGCCTTGGTCAGAGGATTGCTGCTTTGTATGGGTATATAACTGTAAGCCTCAGAGACTAGAGGGAAACTAGAAGAGAGGACTAGAAGAATGAGATGGAGGATGAGGAAGAACTAGATGGGGAAGAACTAGCTGGGGATGAACTAGATGGGGGAAAACTAGATGGGAGAATTAAGATAGAATTTAGAAAGCACAGCAGAAAAATGTAGAGAGAAATCAGGCAAGAAAGGAGCTAAGTAAGAGAGTGGAATAAAAGCTATATATAGAGAGAACTGATTCAGAAGAATAAGTATATTGACTAAAGAGTTTCATGTACATAGATTCATTAAGATTAGATTCCTCAGCTGGTTGTTAGATTCTTCCACAGACTGTGGGAAAAGGGCATTGAGGGGCAGGACCCCAAGAGTCTTTGTTACATACTGTTTCCAATGACAGGCTTTCTTTCCTTTTTAAATGCTGTCTTCATGTTCCACCTTGTCTTTACTCACTCGGTCACTGAGAAGCATTTAAGTCTGTTCAACATTTTGACTATTCTGAATAATGGTGCAAGAGACATGGATGAGCCTGGCTCTTGGAGATTGTCCCTACTCCTCTGGGTTTGCACTGTTGTATCTACTTTCTGCTTCTGTAACCAAATAACTGACAAAAACCAACCAAACAAAACCAAAAAACAAAATCTGACTTAGAGGAGAAGGGGTTTGTTCTGACAGCTCCAGGGGATTCAGCCCATCAACACAAGCAGCAGCAACATGAGGCATTTGGTCACATTTCATCTACAACTGTGAAGCAGAAGAATGAAGTCCTGTGTTCGTTCTCTTCCTCCTTTTCCTTCAGCTTGAGACCCAGCCAATGGAGCAGTACCACTCATCTTCAGGACAAGTCTCCCAGGCAATGTAATCTAGATAACCCCTCACAGAAATGCTCAGAGATTTGTTAAATCCATGGTGATTTAAAGATCCATCAAGTCAACAATGAAGATTAACCATTCCTTATGCATAGAAATGAGATGTGGATCATACAGAGCTTCTATTTTTATTAATTTAGGAAACATTCTAATGCACTCCAGAGTGTTTGTACAATTTATGTCCTATCCAATAGCACACAGTCCATTTTTTTCTACCTTCTTCAAACCTTGTTGACTTTTGTATTTTTACTGATAGTCACCCTAAGATGTGTGATTATACTCCATTTCAATTTTGACTTCTAGTTCCCTAAAGATCAGTGATGTTCACTATCTGTTCATCAACTTATTAGCTACTTGTGTGATTTTCTTTTAGAAATGCATATTTAAGTTCTTTCTCATATTCAATCGCATATTGAATTAGACTTTCTGTTGAGTTGCACAATTTTTTTATATATATTTTGAATATTTCCTAGAAAACATGTAGCTTGCAAACATTGATCTCCCATTCTGTTTTGTATTTTTTCTTGGTTATTTCTTCTTCTGGTAAGGAGTTTTTGAGTTGGATTCTGCCCTACTTGTCTAATTTTGATTTTTGTTTCCTGTACTTTTTGTGTCATAGCTAAAAATGCCATTGTCCAGATTCATGTTTAGAAACTATTTTTTCTTCTCATGGTTTTATGCTTTCTGTTCATTTCTTTAGTAACTGAAATTCCATGAATTTTGTCCAATCTCTTCTACAGTATCCCCTCCTCCAGAACTGGTAACCAGCATTCTGCTATTTCCATTCAACTTTTTAAGATTTGTATGTGCATGGGATCTTCATGGTGTTTGTCTTTCTATGCCTGGTCATTCCACTTTCCTAAATCTATACCATGTTCATCTACACATTTATATCACAGGATTTCTTTTTTGTATGTCTATCAGAGTCCATTGCAAACGTGTAGCATGTTTTCTTTGTCCATCCATCCCTCCAGCTTGAGCCCCTGTCTTGGCGTTGAACCCTGCACTATTCCTTCCTATGCTGGTCTGATTGCCTTTGCACATGCACACTGGTGGGATCTCTATCCAGTTTCACATCTTCGCACTTGACTCTGTATCATTGGCTGACTTTTGTGTATAGTGTGCATAGGATCTAATTCTACTTTTCCGCATGTGGATGCCCTGTTTCCCCAGCACTATTTCTTGAAGACATCGTCTTCCTGCTTGTGTGTTCTTGACAGCCTTGTAAATGATCAATTGATAGTTAATTCATGGAATCAGTTTGAGCCTCTTACTCTATCCCATTGGTTTATATACTTGTTTTGTTATTATCATACTTTAAGGATACTCATTGACACAGGTTAATTATATAAATTAATGGGATTCACCATGATATTCTGAGACTGACACTGTCCATTGTGTGGTTATATATTGTGCACCCCACTAAAACTTATCTGGGGATCAGAGGACTGAACCAGCCACTAGATTAGACATAGAGACCAGACAGTGGTGGCACACACCCTTAATCCTATCATTTGGAAGACAGAGATCTGGTGTCTCTGTGCTTTGGTGTCTCTATATCTCAGCCCACATGAGACATGAAGTAGAAAGCTGTTCTTAGCTCAATTTTAGAACTTCTTTTTAAGTTCTCTCAAGTTTTAGGTAGAAAGTCGAGCCAACACATTGGGCAGCCAAATGTATCTGGGAGTTTTCTCCAGTCTTGCCTGGCCCTGCAGTCCACAGCTGCTTAGCCCCAAGTAAACACACAAAGGCTTATATTATTTGTAAACTGGATGGCATATGGCTCAAGCTTCTCACCAGCAAGCTCTTATAGCTTAACCCATTTTTATTTATCTATGTTTTACCACATGTTTCATGGCTTTACTTGAAACATGGCATAACCCATTATATGTTGCTCATTGGGCAGCTGGCTTGTGTCTTCCTAGACTCTGTCTTTCTCTTTCCTGTCTCTCTTCTCTCCTGCCTACCTCTAAGCTGCCTTGCCATAGGCCAAAGCATCTTATTTATTAATCAATAGGGACAACGTACATTCACAGCATACAGAAAGACATTCCTCAGCATTTCCTCTTTGAGTTCAAGGCCATATTGGGAACAGAGCCAGGCATGGTGGCACATACCTTTAATCCCAACACTTGAGATCTCATGCCTTTGTTTGGGAAGCACACACACCTTTAATCCCAGGAAGTAAGATGACAGGACACAGAAAGGTATATAGGGTGTGAGGAAACAGGAACCCATGTTCTTGAGGCTGAGGATTTCATAGAGGTAAGAACTTGTAGCTGGCTTGTTCTGTCTCTCTGATCTTTCAGCATTCATCCCAATATCTGGCTCTGAGTTTTTTTAATTAATAGGACCTTTTAGATTCATGTTACACCATGTCACCTCCTTTTGTCTTCTTATGGTATCTGTTAACCGCACTTTGGAAAAGGGTTTTGAATAAACCGTACTGTTCTGATTACTATCACCTAGTAATTGGTTTCAAATCAAGATGTGTACTGTGGGATGTTCTGTATGTTAAATGTGTTGCTCTGATTGGTTAATATATAAAATACTGATTGGCCGGTAGCCAGGCAGGAAGTATAGGTGGGACAAAGAGAAAAGAAAATCAGGAGACACTGCCAGCCGCCATGATGAGAAACAGATGTTAAGATACCGGTAAGCCACAAACCACGTGGCAACTTATAGATTAATAAAAATGGATTGATTTAAGATATAAGAACAGTTAACAAAAAGCCTGCCATAGCCATTCAGTTTATAAAAAATATATGTCTCTGTGTGTTTATTTGGTTGGGTCTGAGCAGCTGCAGGATTGGAGGGTAAGAGAGATTTTTCCTGACCGTGGGCAGGCAGGACCAGGAAAACTCTAGGTACAAATGTGTTCTGCTGTTCTTGCTTAAAATTAATCTGGTTAAAGAGGGTATTTTGTGACTTCATGTGAATTTTAGGATTTTTCGTTATAAAGATGTCATTGGCACATTTGTAAGTACTTTGAAGCCATCTGTGAAGCAACAATCATATTTTTAAAACTAATGTTCTGTTAGGACTTTGTCTGTTTCTCTTCTCGGCAGGGACCTTGTCTACTCTGAACCTGTGCAGGCCTTGTGCATGCTGTCATGTAAGATCTTATGTGTACCAGTACTTAAAGGCATGTGCTATTGTTTGTTCTATTGCCCTTGTCCATTCTGACTACCATAGGACAAAATCAGAAAGCAGTTTTAATTGCAGTTCCCCAGTGGCTGAGAATGCTGAACCTTTTTTTAGGTGTTTCTTAGCCTTTTGTGTTTCACTGTTCGAGAGCTCTCTGTTTAGTTCTCTATGCAAATTTTAAATCAGGCTGTTTTCTTGATGTTCAGTTTTTGTTTTTGTTTTTAGTTCTTTATATATTCTGAATACTGACAATCTGGCAGATATGTAACTTAGAGACTTTTTCCTATTCATGAGATCCCATTTATTGATTGTTCTTAGAGTCTATGGGATCTGCTTCCTGTCAGAAAGTCTTTTCCTGAGCAAATGACATCAAGCCTATTCCCTGCCCTCTCTTCTATGTGATTCAGGTTGTCTTATTTTTACACCAAGGTCCTTGCTCCACTTAGAGCTCTGTTCTCTGCAGAGCAATATGGGTTCACTAAGTTTCTAGGCCAACCTTGGATTCTTCCTCTAGGCAGAAAAAGCACTCTTGCTGTCCCTGCTTTGGCTTTCAATTTTCTTGGGATAACAAGGCCACAGGGCCAGTCCAGATAGACTCCTGAGGAGTGCTCTCCTCAGCCCTCTGCCCTCATGTGTCTTCCAGGGTGACCCTAAGAATGACTCCTGGATCTTCGCTCTGGCTGTGCTTCTGAGCAGCACCTTCGTCTACAACAGCATGAACACCATCAACCACCAGGCCCTGGAGCAGCTGCAGTATCCTTGCAGGACCTGAGCTGCCATGTTTCATTGAGTGTTCCGGAATGCATATGGAGGCACTGACCTGCCCTGTTGCTGTGCGGCTTTTGGTGGGGCACAGGAGACCTGTGGAAGAAAAGAATTTTGTTGTGGTTTATTTTTAATAAGAGAATCATGAGAATGTGTGTATGAATTCACTTTTCCTTAACTGAATGCCAGTTATGTCACAGAACTCACCGAGCTGATCAGGGCAAAGTCTTCCCCAAATCCTGATGGAATAAAGAATTCTTCAGAGTTTGTGAGTTTCTTTCCAGACTTCATCTGGACTGTTCGGGATTTCATGCTGCGGCTGAAGTTAAATGGAGAAGACATCACAGAGGACCAGTACCTGGAGAATGCACTGAAGCTGATCCCAGGTATAGGGAATGCTGGGGTGGGGGGCTGGGAAGGGCTGGGATCTGCTGAGTTGCTCCCATCCTCTGTGGGGTCCTTTTGTATTTGCAGTGGGATGGAGATCTCCATGAACTCTAATAGGTCATTGGCTGATTATGCCTGGGAACTGGTGTTTAATTTCTGTTGAAAAAATTAGAGCTTAGAGCACAGCAAAATTATTCAAAGCCAAGTTCTTTACAGTTGTACTTTAGCATCTGGAGTATAAAGCTTCTAAACATCTCCAAGTCCAGACATTTGTATTGCCTGTTTAAGTGTCTGCCTTCCTTTAAGAAATAGATGGCAACACAATTATTACTCACAAAGAGGAACATAGGTCTTTTTAATGATGGATTGGTTTTGTTGTCTTCAAAATAGCTGTGTTCTAAGTAAACTGACAGATGTGTCTTTTTGGTTTATGCCTTCTCAGTATCCATCATAATTCATCACAACAATCCATTTTTATTCATGCTACAGTGTCAGGATCAGTGATACTAACCGTCTATAAACTATTTGCATGGACATTATTATCTCGGGTGTGAAGCTGATGAAGCCTTGTGAGGAATAGCAATTCTGATTTGTTCACTGCTTTCATTTTTCTGTCTTTGCCTTCTGAAAACATTAAAAACATAGTAGGTGGGAAAGCAGCCTGTGAAACCAGTACTCACAGTCCTAAAGCTACATCTGAAAAGAAAAGTATCCAGCCCAGGACACCCCAAGACCAAATTCTCAGCACAAAAGAGATTTATTTGCCCCAGAATGACAAAGGGCAAGAGTAAGAGACAAAGGCAGGAGACAGAGGATGAGTGAGAAGGGGAAGGAACAAGGGGGACAGGGAAGGGGCACTTGTTCCAGAGGACACAGGACTGCCTCTGTGCCACAGGCTGCAACAATATGAAGTAGGATTTCAGCTGATTATGACAAGCTAATACCTGGAAGAAGCCAAGGGCCTTCCAGAGGTCAAGCTGAGGCTCAAGGAGCCTTGGTGATATTGGCTTTTGATTATCAGCCATTTCCTGCTATGATTTTCTCCTGTGCTATTGTAGTTTTTCCATCATTGATTGGGCACCATTTCCCCTCTACTAAAGGAATACTTAGATATCCTTTTGTGTAGTAATGCAGCCAGAATCCATAATTTCAGACCTTTCTGTAATTATCATCATTAGCAGCATCTGGCCAGGTCCATCCCCAGACAGACAAAGTATCTTATCAGAGATACCTCTATACTCTCTAAGAACAGACTTAAGCATCCAGACTATCTGTTTGAGAAGGCCTGGTGGATGTGCTAATTAAGCTTAACTTTCTCCTTTCCAAAGTCTTATCTCTAGTTTTAGATCCACCCTTAACAATTAACTCAGAACTAAAGTGTTCCTACTTACAGGTACATCTAGCTGTAGTGCAAGTTGCCTAGCCAAGTTGCCTAGTGACCGAGCACACTTCTCCTGCCTTGCCAGAAACTGTGGGAGCAAAGATAGTTTGGAGAGATAAAGGCCAAAGGGATAAAAGGCAGTTTTATTTTCAGAGCAAGGGCAGAGAAGAACAAAGAGAATGGAGATGGGTGAGAACTGGAGAGGAATGAACTGAGATAGGGAAGAACTAGATAGAAGAGAACTAGATTAGAGAAGAACTAGATTAAAGGGCTAGAAGAGAGTACTAGAGGAATGAGATGGAAGATGAGGAAGAGCCAGATGGGGAAGCACAAGATGAGGGAGAAGGTGATGGGTGAGGAGCTAGATGGGAATGAACTAGACAAATGAGAAAGACCAAGATGAGACAGAACTAAGATGAAGAAATTCAGATAGCACATAGAGAGAATAGCAGAAAGCTGTAGAGAAGATCAGGCAAGAAAGGAGTTAAGTGAGAACTAACTCAGAAGAATAAAGTGTATGGACTAAAGAATTTTGTGTGCATAGAGTCATTTAATATCAACAAAGATTAGATTATCAGCTGGTTGTAGATTCTTCCTAGGCCCTGGGAGGGGGCTTTTGAGGACCTGGACCTCCCAAAACCTCGATACTTCTGCATAGAGGGGAGACAGACATGACCCATAGACAAATGAGTTTATAAAGGTAAAAGGGGAAACCCCATGTTAGGATGAGGTGTTTAATTTTAATTGGGCATGTTAATTAGGTGAGCCAAAGGGGGCTTTTGATTGTTGGGCTTCAATACATTGATAGCTGGACCTTGGTAGTTGGTCATTCAGGAGGAGCAAATGGCCAAAATAGGGAATAGACCCCGGTAGCTAGCTTTAAGAATGTAGTCTGAAGATCTTTAGCAAGGCAGAGGGAATGGGGGAAGGGAAAGGCCTGCCAGAGCCATGCTCACCACACTGGCCAGAGTCCTTTCACTATGATCTTCTATTATTGCTTATTTTTAAACAAGATATCACAATGTAGCCTTTAGTGGATACCAGCCTGGTATTCACTATGTAGCCCGATCTAGGCTAGACCTCCCATGTTCTGGGATTAAAGGTGTATGTTACCACCCAGCTTTCCTCTTATTTTCTGTTTTCTCTTCCTTCCTTCCTTCCTTCCTTCCTTCCTTCCTTCCTTCCTTCCTTCCTTCCTTCCTTCCTTCCTTCCTTCCTTCCTCCCTCCCTCCCTCCCTCCCTCCCTTCCTTTCCTTCCTTTCCTTCCTTTTTCTTCCTTCCTTCCTTCCTTCCTTCCTTCCTTCCTTCCTTCCTTCCTTCCTTCCTTCCTTCCTTCCTTTCTCTTTCTTTCTTTCTTTCTTTCTTTCTTTCTTTCTTTCTTTCTTTCTTTCTTTCTTTCTTTCTTTCTTTCTTCTTCCTTCCTTCCTTTCATACAAATTTGATTTATTTGTTTGTTTGATTTTCTGTTTGATTTTTTTGAGACAAGATCTCACAGTGTAGATTTTGCTTGCCTGGAATGCCCTATAGACACCATGGTAGCTTCAAACTCATCAAGATCCTCTTCCATAATTTTTGATAAAAGGTTGACAGTACTGTATGCAATTTTCAGAAAACATTTATTGTTGTACTTGAATGTTGTAACTGGATGAGGTAGAACACATGTAGGTCCTAGGGTGGTTACTTCAGTGAAGCAGATGGTACATCTATCATCTCATATTGTTAATTTTCATGAAATGAACAGTCAAAATGGATTCAATAAAAATTCCTAATGCATGAGCTGGGGAGATGACTTGGTGCTTAAAGCACATGTCACCCAAGTGTGAGGACTGAAGGTGTGATCTCCAGAACTTACACAAACGCAGGGTAGTAGGGTGGCTACCCCTAACCCCACAGCTCCCCAGAGTTTTCTTGAGTGAGAGTAGTAGGAAATATTAGATAGAAGGATTTAGAGTGCGGAAATAAACAGATGGAAAATACAGGATAGCCTTGAGAGGGCCTGGAACCTATTTCAACCAGCCCTGACTGTCTCTGCCCTAGTGTATTTATAGAAATGCCAAGGGATGGAGCAAAAGACCTTTTCCATCACAGACAAGTGCAGACTATCTCAAACACCTGCACTCAGGCCCATGGTCCAATCATTCTCTCTATGTAGACCTGCTGGGTAAATCCACTAAGAACCTGAAAATGGGCTCCCCACACTGGATGGGTATGATAGTCTACCTCCAATCCAGTGCACAGGCTGATGACATAGGATAGTGCTGGAGCATGCTGGCTAGCCAAACTGGCTGTACTGGAGAGTTCCAGTTTGACATGAGAAATCCTGCTTCATTGACAAGGTGGAGACTGGTTGAAGAGGACTCCTAAAGACAGCATCTGGCTTTCCCATGCAGACACATGCATGTGTCCTCTCACACACATATGCCCAGACACAGGCAAACATGCATACATACACCACACATATCCACATGAGAGAAAGGGAGAAAATCCCCAATATGGCAGTTTCCTGAAGTACTGTGTAGCTAGAGAGCTTCTCTCCAGGTCCCACCAAGCCCCCGTAGTCCCACAACCCACGTATAAAATAATCACCCAGATGCTTATATTATTTATAAACTGTATGGCTGTGGCAGGCTTCTTGCTAACTGTTCTTATATCTTAAATTAACCCATTTCTATTAATGTATAAGTTGCCACATGGCTTGTGGCTTACCGGTACCTTACATCTTGCTTGTCATGGTGGCAGCTCCAGGCAGTCTCTCTCCTCCCTTTCTGTTTTCTCTTTTCTCCTCTCTGTTAGTCCCACCTCTACTTTCTGCCTGGCCACTGGCCAATCAGTGTTTATTTATACAGAATGATATCCACAGTAGTACTGTCTGAATGTTGCACATCAGATCTCTACACTTATGTATCCTCCATATGTTCAGAGTCCCACCTCCCCTCCCCAGCTGTGAAGAACACTTTTATTTTCAATGAGTGCATATTTGAAATTCACAAAAAACAAATTCTCTCAGCATCAAAGTAGTTTTCCTTCACTAACCATGGCATCGTTCTTAGAATTGCTACAGTTGCTGTTTCTAATACTCTATTACCCTTTATTTGTGGCTCTTCTTTTGGGTGCCACAGCTCCTCTACTACAAAGGAATGATTGGGTCGGAAATCACATTAAGCCTTTTGCCATTCAGTCAACAGGACACACTAGTACTTGATGCCATGTTCAGGTTGTGGATTTCAGCCATATGCTCTTCCAGTGGAGTCAAGTGTCTCCTGAAATATTTCACCAGACTTCTACCAAGTACAAACTTGGTATACTTTTGACATGCAAGGAAGTGTTGCATGTTTATGGTCAAGAGACCTGTGAGTGCAGAACCCTTCACATAGACAAGAGCCTCCATCATTTGCTCTCTGCTCTAAGACTATTCCCCTTGCTTTCTGTTTCCCCTGACACTAGGCAACCATCCCAGAGTCCAAGCATCCAATTTGCCCAGGGAGTGCATCCGACATTTCTTTCCTAAAAGGAAGTGTTTTGTCTTTGACCGGCCAACGGATGACAAAGAACTGTTACAAAAAATTGAGACTATCTCAGAAGACCAACTGGATCCTAAGTTCCAGGAACAAACGAGGGCCTTTGTTTCTTACATTTTCACTTATGCAAAGATCAAGACCCTCAGAGAGGGAATTAAGGTCACTGGGAATCGTGAGTGTTTCATTTTGTTTTTTAAACACACTTCTGTATAGAGCAGTATATGCTGAACTTACTAGCATTTGTATGTTTTTAAAAATTATCTATACAACGATAATGTGCTGTGTCTCTACTCTGAACAATCTACAAGTTTTATAATTAATTATAGATTATAAATCCTTTAGAAATGAAGATTTCATCACTAGTATATGACTGTAACATAACTACATAAAATTCATGACTGATAATAAAGTCACCAGTGAAAAGGTACTTAATCAACTATAAAATCAGTGTTCAAATCACTAAAGATGATATATTCTATTTTCATAGGGGATGTCTTGTAAATTAAGTATTCTTTAGAATAACAATGTGAAATGTAATTTGGAAATTTTAATAGTTTCAACATAAATACCAGTGTTTAAAACATGCAAATCCATACTTTTAAGAAATAATATGATATATTTTTCCTTGTTATACAATCTGTTTTCCTTGTTGATATAATCTATTTTCCTTTAAAGATTTAAATGCATAATTATATTTTTCATAGATATCTGAATTTATTAGGTGAAGGTTGACATTAATTTTTAACATTGTGAACTAGAAAACCACAAAAACAAAGGGACAATACAAAAAAGAAATTGTTGGCTTGCTGAATGAGGTGTGTGTGTGTGTGTGTGTGTGTGTGTGTGTGTGTGTGTATGAGTGTGCATGTGTAGCTGTGAGAGATTCAGAAATGGACTCAGAAAATATTAGATTCCACTCACTTATAACTTCATATTTATCCCCTAAAACTCCTGGCTCATGAAGGACTGGGGACTTTGGTGACGACCTACGTGGATGCCATCAACAGTGGAGCTGTGCCTTGTTTGGATGACGCGGTGACAACTCTGGCCCAGCGTGAGAACTCAGCAGCTGTGCAGAAGGCAGCTGACCACTACAGTGAGCAGATGGCCCAGCGACTGAGTCTCCCCACAGACACACTCCAGGAGCTGCTGGATGTGCACACAGCCTGTGAGAAGGAAGCCATTGCTGTCTTCATGGAGCATTCCTTCAAGGATGAAAACCAGCAATTCCAGAAGAAGCTGCTGGTAATGTTTGTGTCCTTAACTGTCATGACTCTGAGATCCCTTCGAGACTGTAGCTGCTGCACCTTCGTTAACCATGGGTGCATGTCTCATTCAAAGATAAGCATGCTGTATGTTCATAGTGAATAGAGTTGTGAAAGACTGCATGTCTGCTCCCCAAACTCCAGGTGCTTTTTATCCAGAAATCTCTAATGGCTGGAATAATGAATACATAGTGTATTAAGACCTTCACCCAGTTAATGTTTGTGGATTGCGAACCTGCCCAGAACACTGATAGTTCATCCCTGAAGAGCTACATTCTTTGGTTCCTTCGAAACAGTTTCTCACTCGAGTCCCACTGCAGGCCACTGTTCATCTGTTGTGCCTTGTTATGTCATTGTGTCATTGAAGACAGATGACAGGATGTGACAGTCACAAGGAACCAGAGATTGTGGGATGTAGAACCATCCTTTTACAGAAGGTCTTGAGGGCTAGGAGCTTCAGGAACATTTATTGTGGTCTTGCACAGATTTTTTAGCATCCTAATCAGGATCTATCATTTCACATTCACTTGCCTTCATACTCTAGAATACCTTCCCCAGGGAAATGGGTTGAGTCTTCTACAAAGTTTCACAGAATTTTATCTCATCTATTCCTTCAACATGTCAGATTTCTGTACATTTCCCTTGTAGGAATTAATAGATGAGAAGAAAAGGATTTTCATGTTGAAGAATGAGGAAGCATCAGATAAATACTGCCAAGAAGAACTGAGTCGACTTTCAAAGCCTTTGGTGGAAAATATTTCAATGTTTTCTGCTCCTGGAGGACACAGGCTCTACATGGAAATGAGGGAAAAGATTGAACGTGACTATGGGCAGGTGCCCAGGAAAGGGGTGAAGGTGAGGAGCAGGGAGCGTGGAGAAGGGGTGAAGGTGAGGAGCAGGGAGCATGGGGAAGGGGTGAAGGTGAGGAGCAGGGAGCACAGGACAGGGGTGAGGGTGAGGAGCAGGGAGCATGGGGAAGGGGTGAAGGTGAGGAGCAGGGAGCGTGGAGAAGGGGTGAGGGTGAGGAGCAGGGAGCGTGGCGAAGGGGTGAAGGTGAGGAGCAGGGAGCGTGGAGAAGGGGTGAAGGTGAGGAGCAGGGAGCATGGGGAAGGGGTGAAGGTGAGGAGCAGGGAGCATGGGGAAGGGGTGAAGGTGAGGAGCAGGGAGCGTGGAGAAGGGGTGAGGGTGAGGAGCAGGGAGCATGGGGAAGGGGTGAAGGTGAGGAGCAGGGAGTGTGGAGAAGGGGTGAAGGTGAGGAGCAGGGAGCATGGGGAAGGGGTGAAGGTGAGGAGCAGGGAGCGTGGAGAAGGGGTGAAGGTGAGGAGCAGGGAGCGTGGAGAAGGGGTGAAGATGAGGAGCAGGGAGTGTGGAGAAGGAGTGAAGGTGAGGAGCAGGGAGCGTGGAGAAGGGGTGAAGGTGAGGAGCAGGGAGCGTGGCGAAGGGGTGAAGGTGAGGAGCAGGGAGCATGGAGAAGGGGTGAAGGTGAGGAGCAGGGAGCGTGGAAGGGGTGAAGGTGAGGAGCAGGGAGCGTGGAGAAGGGGTGAAGGTGAGGAGCAGGGAGCATGGGGAAGGGGTGAAGGTGAGGAGCAGGGAGCGTGGAGAAGGGGTGAAGGTGAGGAGCAGGGAGCGTGGAGAAGGGGTGAAGGTGAGGAGCAGGGAGCATGGGGAAGGGGTGAAGGTGAGGAGCAGGGAGCATGGGGAAGGGGTGAAGGTGAGGAGCAGGGAGCATGGAGAAGGGGTGAAGGTGAGGAGAGGGAGCATGGAAGGGGTGAAGGTGAGGAGCAGGGAGCGTGGAGAAGGGGTGAAGGTGAGGAGCAGGGGGCACCTATGCTCACAGCAGAGGGAAGGTGGTGTCATAAACCATGAGCACACAGCACTGCTCTAGAGAAATGAAACACCATGAGGATAGCAGGGCACAGCTTCATATCAAAATGGGTGACCAAACCCAGGCCTTTGCAATGCAAGTCAAATGCTTTATTCTCAAGCCCATCACCAGGACCATGCTGAGCTCAAAATGGCCGCTATTTACTATTAATTCTTGGAAATATTCACATACAAATTCTGAGTAATAATTTTGTGAGTCTGTCAGGATGGTCTACCTATGGGCAGTTAGTAAGTGTAACAACACAACTAACATATTACTTGGTTTTTGCCAATGACACAATGGTGATTTCTTTCCTTAGACCTTTCTCCAGTTATCTAAAATGCTTTGGGTGATGCCCACCACTATTGTGGACAGTTTACACATCTGAACCACGAGGCCCAGGCAGGTGAAGTGACTTGCTCATGAATAAATCCAGCAAAAGCAGAAGGAAGTGAAGCCCACACAATTATGCAGTGTTTTGCACTGGGACACACTATTTGAAAGCGTCATAGGCGGCAGTGAGCACATCTGCACATGATGTGGACAGGCTGGATCTGGGAGCAGGTGGAGGCAGGTGGACACTAGCGAGGATGACTGGGGGAGCCATGGGTCAGGAAGTATCTAGTTCCACTGAAGAGCATGGGCAGTCTGCAGGCTTCACCACAGCATTTTTACAGAGAGGCGCAGTGGAGACTGTGTTCACCCACACAGGCACTCTCCCAGGACTTATCGAGGTTCTGTGCTTCTTCTTGGTTCTGCAGGCAAGTGAAGTCATCCAGAGCTTTCTGCAGTCACAGGCCACCATCGAGAGTTCCATCCTGCAGGCAGATACAGCCCTCACTGCTGGGGAGAAGGCCATTGCAGGTACAGGAACATGTCTCTTGTCTTTTGGGAGGGGTCAGATGCTCACAAGGCTTCCTGATAGAAGTCCCAGTAAACCCATCCCCAGATTAGCAGCTTTCTATCCTTCTGTGGAAGCTGACTCTGAGAGCAACAGGAAGTCTGGTCTGTGCTGCAGCCAAATGGGCAGGGGCTCCTCCATCACCCAGAAACACTCTCTCCATGGTGTGGACCAGTGCGGAGTCTGTGGTTTCCTTTCAGATTTGAATTGCTCTCTGGGCTCTGGAGTGTAGATGTTTTACCTGGCCCCTCACTTTCTACTCCTAACCATCCTGAATCTCCATCACTTTCTCCCCCATCCATCCTGAATCTCCATCACTTTCTTCCCCATCCATCCTGAATCTCCATCACTTTCTTCCCCATCCATCCTGAATCCCCATCACTTTCTTCCCCATCCATCCTGAATCTCCATCACTTTCTCCCCCATCCATCCTGAATCTCCATCACTTTCTCCCCCATCCATCCTGAATCTCCATCACTTTCTTCCCTCCCTGAATCTTCCTGGGACAGAGGAGCGGGCCCAGAAGGAGGCAGCTGAGAAGGAACAGGAGCTACTAAGACAGAAGCAGAAGGAGCAGCAGCAACTGATGGAGGCTCAGGAGAGAAGTCACAAGGAAAACCTAGAGCAACTGAGAATGAAGCTGGTGCAGGAGAGAGAGCAGCTCATCAAAGACCATGAGACGATGCTGGACAAGCAGCTGCAGGTGGGTCTCCTCATCCCTCTGGTGGTCCTCATACCCCGGGCAGCAGGACAGATTTTGTAGTCAGGTCATGAGAGGAAGCACCACCAAAATGTATTCTTGCTAAGGAGGTTCCCCTCCCCTCAGGTTTTCAGTTGCTCCATTAGGGTTTTAATGGCTGTAATAGTTTGATTTACTGGTTCAGGATATTTAAAAAGGAACTCATGAGGATTTAAAGAAAATCCCCATCTAGGCAGTTTAATGAGGCCAACAATGGGTCTGGGTTATCCAGGCCCAGATTATCAGGCAACTCACACACACACACACACACACACACACACACACACACACACACACACACACACACACACACATTGGAGGATGATCTATGCAGACATAAAACTGAAAGAAATGTCCAGACTGAAAAGCACAGGGAATCAGCAGCTTCTGTGGGTTCTGTAGCTGTCTCCAGGGTGGACAGCATGTTTGGAGCAGCACATGGCATTGGAGTGATTCTCTCAGTGCCTAGCTGCAAGCAAAATGGTAACAGATTTCTAAAACAACTGATAGGTTGCCACTGTCTGCGTGATGTGGTTGCTAAACCATCTCAGTGGTTTGAGCTCTGCACACCCCGACCAGTGTCATTTCAGTGGGCATGAGTGTAGCAATGTCTTCACACCTCTGCTAGCATGACAGCCCAAACAGACAGGATGGATCAACATCAGTGAAGTGTCAATTATCCTTTCTCACAATGTGTAGGCCTAACTCAGCTGGTTATTTTCATGGTAAGGGAAATCATGTAGGGCTACACTAAGGACCACTTGCTAAAGGTATGAAACTATAACTCATACAATGTTGGGATTTTACACTATTTACTTCTCTCTAATGTTCACTGTTTTAGAATCAGAAGGCTTTGCTTGAAGAAGGATTTAAGAAGAAAGCTGAGGCAATGAATGGAGAAATACAGCGATTGAGACATAACGTCGAGGATATGAAAAAAAACAGTGGTTCTGTTTTTGAAAAAATTCTAGGAGGATTTGCTACAGTGATTTCTGCTCCTGTTTTATTGATTGCAGAGGCTGCAAGAGGCATTGCTTCACTATTTAAATAGAATTCACTCTTCTTTTGAGGAAATGATAGAATGTGAATATCTACTTTGTCTTTTTGTTTTGAAGCTTCGTGTTTTCACTTTCATTCAGCAAATTTAAACATAAATGTGCTTATTAGAGGACATCTATGCCTGCACCACAGTAGACAGAACATATGTATACATATTTGCACAGACAATGTTTGCTTTTAGGGAACAAATTTTTGAAACCATTCATATGTAAGCTATGTAATTAATTAGTCATTATACATGGTGACAGTACTGTTGGTCAACTTGACTGGATATAGAATCATCCAGGGGACAAGCTCTTCTGCATCCTGTGAGGACTGTCTCAGTTAGGTTAGTTTGTGGGGGATCACAAGCTCTTCTGTACCCTATGAGGACCATCTCAACTGGGTTAGCTTGTGGGGGATCATCTCAAGTTGCTATGGTGGGGAACCCATCTGAAGTGTGGGCACCACTGTTCCTGTGGCCTGGGGACCTAGTTAAGAGGTGAGAGAAAGCTGGGCACTAACGTTCATTTCTTGTGGCTTCCCGACTGTGGATGTCCTGTGATCAGCCAGCCTCCACTTCTTTCAGCATGCCTTCTCCAGCATGCTCAATGTATCATCTGGAACCATGAACCAGAACAAGCCATTTCTTTCTAATCTTGCTTTTGTTGGGGTGTTTTGTCACAACAAGAAGAAAAGTCATTGATATTGTCATAATGGTGATACATTAGGAAACTACTTAAACATCGTTGAATCAGATTGATAACTAATTTTAATATGTCTGGATCCTAGATTACTATATAGTCAAGAAACAAATGTCAGTCAAGCTTTCTGTATACTAATGTAAACTGAGCTTAAAGATTCCTTATAAAATAAAGTGAAAACACCATGTAATAGTGTGCTTATTATTAAAAATGCTACTATCCCATGCAAATGCACAGGAGCACACACACACACAAAAAAAAAGCCTTCTGGAAGATTCATGAGAAACCTGATCCTTTGGCTTCCTCTGGGGAGAGCAAGTTGGAATTAGATGTTGATGGGTACATGCATGTCATTATATACTCAGTTTATAGGTTCCATGAAGAATGCTGGGAAAACAATGTGTTTACATTTTAAAAGAACAGTAAGTTAAAATTCACTAGTGTATGATGAAACTTCTGTTTCTAGAAATGGCAGAAGCTTGTAAAAGACAGCTAAGCTGCAGACCTGAGTGCCACACCCTCATAGAAAATACATTCTCCCTCTGTCAGTGGCCAGCTCCCAACTGATGAGGGTTCCTCAGCTAGGGGTGGGGTCTCTTGAGCTCATTGCCTCCCCCTGCTGGAGTGTCGACTGACTTGACATTGTGCATATCGTGTGCCAGCAACTATAGCTACTGTCACAGCCCCATCACGTCCAGAAGACATTTTGAAACAACATGGTCTTATTTTAAAATACTTACATATATTTCAATATTGTGGTGTAAACATCCCTATGACTTCTGGAATTTTAGGGAAGTTTGCTTTCTCTCTCTCAATTCCTTGTAAGATATCATATTAAAAAAATGAATTGTGTCAAGTAAAGATCTTGCTGCTGTTTAATGTAGTAACTTCTCTGAGGTGGCTAGAAATGTGCTTTTCCAGAACTAGATCCCTTCATGGGGAATGAGATTTGCAGACACAGGAGTATTCAGAAAAAGTAAAAAGTTTGACCAAATAGATTTTCAGCTGTGGACCTGACAGTTTAACACATAAAAATAAACATCAAGCCTTGTGATTATTTGGGATTTCAGATGTCACTAGTTCTCAAAAATGTGCACTCTACATCTCAGTCATGCACACACACACACACACACACACACACACACACACACACACACACAGACACATCTTTACAGAAAAACTTTGCTGACTACTAGGATGGTAAGCAAAGACCATTTCTGCTGTGAGATGGTCTGTATGTCAAATGTGTTGCTCTGAATGGTCAATGAATAAAACACTGATTTGCCAATAGCCAGGCAGGAAGTATAGGCGGGACTAACAGAGAGGAGAATTGAGAGAACAGGAAGGTGGAGGGAGACACTGCCAGCTGCCACCATGACAAGCAGCATGTGAAGATGCCAGTAAGCTATGAGCCACGTGGCAAGGTATAGATTTATATAAATTGATTAATTTAAGATATACAAACTAGATAGCTAGAAGCCTGAGCCATTAGGCCAAACAGCTTAAATAATATAAGCATCTGTGTGTTTATTCTATAAGTGGGCTGTCAGACTGCTGGGGCTTGGTGGGAATCAGAGAAAACTCTCCAGCTACACATCTCCAACTAATTTCTCAGCAGCTGTCCCTAAGAATGTGTAGTTGGAGTTTTCCTGTGTCCACTTGGCTCCTGCAGCCACTCAGGCCCAAGTAAACACACAGAGACTTATATTACTTGTAAACTGTATGGCCATGGCAGGCATCTTGCTATCTAGTTCTTATATCTTAAATTAACCCATTTCTATTAATCTATAAGTTGCCATGTGGCTTGTGGCTTACTGATACTTTTACACCTCACTTCCTCTGTGTCTGCCTGGTGACTCCTGACTCAGCCTTCTACTTTGCAGAATTCTTCTCTTTGCTTTTCCTGCCTATACTATACTTCTTGCCTGGCTACTGGACAATCAGTGTTTTATTTATATATCAATCAGAGCAATACATTCACAGCATACAGAAAGACATCCCCAGCAAGAATGAAGTAGGCAGATAGCATATTTCACTTTATTACTATTCAGTGGACATAAAGTCCAACTGGACATCTGTTGGTCACCCCAAGAAATAAGTGCTACTTATTGAAGCACTGGTGTTTTCCTACCTGGCCAGTCATGTTAGTGATCATGTGATAAATGGATATATTAAATGGAGTTATGCCACATGGGATGGTAATGGCGACACCTCAAACCTTATAGGCAGTCTAACAAAGGTGTTTCATTTCTAACTCTGGTTTAACAACTTTAAACGGAAAAAAAAAACCTATTGCCACATGGGATTCCATGATTCACTTGGAGTGGACTTGAACTCTTGGTAGTGGTGGATGTTAGCAGAGATCCATTACTACTCTGAGAAGTGTGACAGCACCACAGGTCTCCGGAGCAGGGGGGTCTGGATCTTTGTGAATGAATTCGTGTCTGCAGACAGCAGGAGCAGCAGCAGAGGCTGAGGGAGGAGCCAGTCCCCTGTCCCACAGCTGTAGGACGGGTCCTGAACACTGGCTCCAGTGAGCTGGAGGCAGACACCTTAGGCTGAAGGTTCCTTTGTCTAGGTTTAGTCTATACCTCATCTGGCTTTCTTCTGAAAAATTACATTTCTTTATTCACTTATGTTCATGGATGTGTGCACACATGCCATGGTGTATGTGGAGGTCAGAGGACAGCTTTCAGGGTCAGTTCTCTACTTCTGCACATGGATCCCAAGGATTTGAACTCTGGTCTTCAGGCTTGGCAACAAATGCATTTCCCACTAAAGCCATCTTGCCAGCCCCTTCTGGTCAGTTTGAAGGCAGCTTCCTTCCTTTTGTCCTCCTGTCACCCTCCTGTCTGAAGCCCAAATTCATAGGACATCAGCTGGGCCCAGATTGGCTGAATGAAAACACAGACAGAAAGGAAGACCCATTAGAGAACACTGTGCAAGCCTGAGCCCTGTGCAGACACGTAACTTGTCAAATGTTTCTACCAGTTCTGGGTGCTGCTGTGGTCCTTACAGCCTGGTGCCTGGTGCTTCCCTCAGGAGTTTGTTTCTTAGGCTATGGCTGCTGCTGCTGCACTAACACCAGGCTCTCTGCAGTCTCTGGAGGAGCTGGAGCCTTCTTCAAACATCCCTACTGTCATTTATCTCTCTGTTCCTCCTCTCCCTCCCATGTCACCTCCCCTCCTCTTCCCAGTTAACGCCCCCACACCGCTTCTCCCATTTCTCTCCTTATAGCACCGGTCCTACTGTCCTTCTCTCTAGGGCTAGAGCTCTTCCCTCACATTCCGCCCATATTACTTTTGAACTTTTTGGTTTCTGAAGTTGCTTCAGGTCATATTCTCCTGAAGAACTGGAGCTGGGGTCCAGCAGTAAGAAAGAACATGTGACATTTGTCTTTGTGTGTCTGGATTACCTCACTCAGAATAATGTTTTCTGGTTTCATCCATTTACCTGTAAATTTCTTTATTTTTTATTTTTTATTTTTTTTTGCAGCTGAATAGAATTTTACAGTGCATATGGACCAAATCTTTATTATCTAGTCATCAGTTGAAGTGTGGGTCTCTAGGTTGATTTCATTTCCTAGCTATTTTGAATAAGACCAAGTATCTCTCCAGCAGGCTATTGAGTCCTTTGGGTCTATTCAGAGGAGCAAAATAGCTGTCCCATGTGGTATTTTTTATTTTTATTTTTTAGCTTTTTGAGATTTCTCCGCACTGATTTCTACAGTGGCAGCACACGTTTGCAATCCCATCAACAGTGAATGAACGTCTTCTAGACCTGATTGGAATGTTGCGCCCCATGACAGAACTGAGATGACAGTTTGATTTCTCCCTTTGTCTTACTTATGCACTAAGGGTCTCGGATGCCTGTATCTACGTTTATTTTCTCTGCCATAGTTACTCCACATTTCCCATTCTATCTTCAGTGGATTCTGCTGACTTTCAATTCTTTGTGAACCTGGTAGTCTGGACTGGGCCTGGACCTGGTGTTTTTTCCAGATATTTCATTTACTATTTTGGCATTTGGAAAAGTTTGTATTCATGAACCTATAAAGTGTTATTCTTATGTAGCCATGATGAAGACAGATGTGTTTCCTTTCGAACTGTGTCCATTTTAATTGCTTATCACATGATAAAGAATTATATTTCTCTTCTCATGGGCTGGAACCTGCTCTTGTTCCACTGCGACTGTTGCACCAGAATGAAGTAGAAATGGATCAAGGTGATTCTTGACTATGACATCAGATCCAGCTCATATACAGGATCTTAAAATAATCAGGTTATTTCTAGAAATATTTAAAGTTTGGATGCCATTTTCATCTTTTTTAAATCAATGAAGGGAACTGGAACTATTACATTTATTTCTTCTATCCTTCCTTCCAAGTTACACATGCCGTTACTTTTTAATCATTTAGTGTAAATATTTTCCAGCTGGAAAAAACAACTTCTTAGGTCATTCCGGACTTGCTAAAATGAGTCTTCCTGTCAGTCAGCATGGTCAGATGGAAACTGAAAGCAGCAAAGAGATGCTTGTAGGAAATCAGCTGCTTTTCTATTCTTGCAAAAGAAGAGCCCAACTTAAAGACTCTAGACACAATAATAGATTGTACAAATATTTCATACAATTAAACCAACATGTCTAATGTCCTTTGGAGACAGTAGACTACAGTCATCTATCTGGAGGCATCTGAATTTCATGGACCTAAAATATTTTATTGCAAGTGGTGTGGCTGTTGGGTTTGGAACTTCACCAAGACCCCAGAACTCTCAACTGAATAGTTCAATGACAGCTGTACATGTCTGCTCACGTATGCCATCTTTAGCCACAGGGTTTCCAAAACAAAGTTCCAGGCTCTACTTGAATGTGAGGTGTTTTTGGTATTTACATCTGCCTCCAAGTGTTTTCTGCTTGACTGGATACTGACTTTTTTTTGTTGTTGTTGTTGTTTCAACAATATCCTGAGGTTCATACATGAGAATGCTTGCATCTTGTTGCCAATCTGGGCTAGACTGAAAACTTGTCTCATGTTCCTAAGCTGCTACTTTTTCTAGGTAGGAACATGGTTGGTGCCTTCCATGAATTCCTCAAGCTAGTCACTCAGAAGGTGCTGGAGAGAATGTGAGCTTCAGCTCTGTGATGCGCTGTCTCCACAGTCTCTTCAATCAGTGTGCTCTGGCCCTCCCACAGGCGGAAGTCCCACAGGACCTGTCAATCTGTACAGAAACAGGTTCCCAGACAACACTACCTGTTCTGCAGACTTTCAGAGCAGGATGAAGCCTGCCTTGAAGGCAAACACAGTCAAGTGCAAACACCCTGGGTCCTTCAGCTCTTCCCTGCAGAGTGGTTCCCTTTTACTGGGCAACAAACTGGTGCCCGTCCTCGACACCACGTTCTTTGTCCCATCTGACCTTTGTCACTGCAGGTCCCAGAGCCATGAAGCCGTGGGGAGTCTAGAATGGGGTCCTGGTGACAACTCCTTTGTGTTGCTGACTGAATCGTTATCTTAATTTCTGACCGACATAATTATGAAATCATTAGGCAAGATGAAATATTTTATTATATATTTTTTCAAGACTACATCTCACTATGTAGCTCTGGTTGTCTTGGAACTCACTATGTAGAGCAGGCTGGTCTCAAATTCACAGAGATCTGCCTGCTTCTGCTTTCCAAGTGCTGGGATTAAAGGCGTGTGCCACTATGCTTGGCTACAAAATATTTTTTTACGGCAATAAAGTGCCACTGATATTTACTGTAGCTCTGTAATACAACTTGAAAGCAGGCATGGCGACAGCTCCAGTAGTTCTTTTATTATTCAGGATCATTTTAGCTATTCTTTGTTTGTTTGTTGGTTGGTTGATTGGTTTTTGTTCTATTATTCCATATGAAGTTGAGAATTGTTCTTTCAATTGTAAATAACTGGGATTTTTTTTATGGGGATTGAATTGAATCTGTGGATTGCTTTCCATCTTCTGACGACTTCAATTTCTTTCTTCAAAGACTTGAAGTTTGTATCATACAAGTCTTTCACTTTCTTTGTTAGAGTTACCCCAAGATTTTTTTTTATATAATTTGAGACTATTGTGAAAGATGTGGTTTCAAGGATTTGTCAGTCAATTCATCATTTGTATATAAGTGGTCTACTGACTTTTTTTGAGCTAATCTTGTATCTAGCCACTTTGCTGAAAGTGTTTATCAGCTGTAGGAGTTCTCTGGTAGAATTTGTAGGGTTACTATTGTATACTATGATATCATCTGCAATTAATGATACTTTGATTTTTTTCCTTTCCAATTTGTATCCCCTTGATGTCTTTCAGTTGTCTTATTGCTCTAGCTAAAACTTCAAATACAGTATTGAAAAGATAAGGAGAGAATAGATAACCTTGTCTTATTTTCCTGATTTTAGTGGAACTGTTTTGAATTTCCTTCCATTTAATTTGATGTTGCAATAGGCTTGCTGTAAATTGTCTTTATTATGTTTATGTATGTCCTTTGTATCTCTGATCTCTCCAGGATTTTTATCATGAAGGGATGTTGGGTTTTGTCAAAGGCTTTTTCTGCATTTAATAAGAAGACCATGTTGTTTCTTAAATTTAATTTCACATCATCAACGAAACACCCTAAATATGCTTAAATGCAGTTTTAAATACTGCACTGAATATGGACATTGATGTTATAGAGAGAGTGTCTACATTAAAGCCATGACTTTTTCTCAATCCCTTATGTTACAATAAGATTGAATTAAAGTACCTTACTCAGCTTCTATGATAAACATTATAATATTGGATAAACATTCCAACATTAACTTGGCATTAGAGTTGTTTAGAAAGACTTCCAGAGTGCTGGAGTGAGTTAGAAAGTTCTCCTACTTTATTGAGGAACTAAACTGTTCAGATTTAAAAATTAGGATCTAATATTGTGTTTAAAGGTGTGATATATAGGTTTCCAAGCTTGAAAAGAAAATCCCTTCAGTTAACCTAAGATGTCTGAAGTGGAAGAGTGTGGGAATGCAGCTCAGACAGAAACCAGGTGACAAGAGACTTTTGCAAAAGAGGCTGACTTCTAAGAAACCAGTGGACATTTGTTCTGCCCAAATGAAACCTAAATCCATAGAAGATTGTTTAAAACTGTTTCCTATAAGCACATCAATGTCCCACATCACTTCTGTAGATGCTGTCAGATCATACTCTCCCACTGGGACCCTCTGTATTCATGGTTGTAAATGGTTCCTGGCAGATACAGTGTTAACTTGCTCAGGAATGACTCAAAAGAGATCTATAGGTAAAATATAACATTCATGAACTGCCAGGTTGTAAGACTGTCAATATAACTCTCTTCCCCTCATCCTCAGGAGGCCACCTCAGAGCGGAAAGCTGCAACATGTCCAGAGACTGTAGTAATTTGTCCCTCAAATGGAAGTGTTTTGTCTTTGACTGTCCAGTATTTAAAAAAATAGTCTTTAGAATAATTACGTGAAAAAAATCTTGATAAAAATTTCCTAGAACAAAACAAAAAATTTTCTATTCTTATATCTTCACTAGTGGAAGGCCCAAGTCCAGGATTCAAGGTCATAGGGACTTGTGAGTCTCCTTTTAAATCATGTTTCTGTGTGTTGAATATTTAATTATAGTACAAGTTATTCAGTAGTTTAGATCCTTTCCTATAGAAATAGGTATTTGACAATATTTGTGTCTTAGTAACTTTCCTAGTGCTGTGCTAAGACACCATGACTAAGGCAACTTACGGGAGAAAGAGTTTATTGGAGACTTCTGATTTCAGAGGGTTGGAGTCCATGACCACAATGGCAGGGAGAAGCAGGCAGGCAGGGAGGCCTGAAGCAGTAGCTGAGAGCTCACCTCACCTCTACAAGCACAAGGCAGAGAGAATGGAATGGTTTTCTGAAACCTCAAAGCTCACCCCCAGTGTTACAACTCCGCCAACAAGGCCACACCTTCGAATCCTCCCCAAACAGTTCCACCAACTGGCTATCAAACATTCAAACTCAGTAGCCTCGGGGATCTGTTCTCATTCAGGCCTCCACAGCTCATATGCCATATTAAAATGTGTGTGTTCATGCCATAGGGCTCACAGCTCTTTCTCACATATGTTGGTGGTGTTGTGTCTCCACACGTACGAAGGGCCCCGTCTTTAAGGAAATAGCATCAACTCAGTATACTATCAGAGCACATTATCTTCTTAAGTGAAGTCACATAAGACAAAGGATTCCTTTTTAACACAAATTTTAGATTTGCCTTTCTTTTATGCATATGGATGTATTTCCTGTATATGTATGCAGACTACATGCATTCACTGTGCCTTTTGCATCTAGTAGAGGAAATCAGATGTCCTGGAACTGGAGTTATAGATGGTTGTAAGCTGCCATGTGGTTGCTGGAGACAGAACCTATGTCCTCTGCAAGAGCACATGCTCTTAACCTTTGGTTGTCTCTGAATCCCTGATAGAGAACTTGTTTCTTAAGTAGACCAGTGGAAGTTTAAACCAGTCCAAGAGAAGTACCAACTTATAAGGTACTGAAAATGTTTGTATGCTTAGTGATTTTAAATAAATACACTGAGGCTTAGCCTGCCATCTCAGTACTTCCCCCACTAAGTTCTATGTTAACAGAAAGTTTTTTTTTTTTTTTGTGGACAACCTTTATGGTATCAGAACGTTGAAAAATTATTTTCTATTATTTTATTAGTTGTCTAAGATTTTCATACAATGTGTTTTGATCACACCCAGACCCAACACTCCCAGATACATCCATCCATCATTCCTTCCTGACCCACTCAACTTCATATCTTTATTTTCAAACCCATTAAATGAAGTTTGTGCCACTCATATACTCTTGAGTGCGTAGTGTTCACTGGAGGGTGGTCCTCTCACCAGGGGCTGCAACATTAAAGATAAAAAACCCTGACTCCCCTCTCCCAGTAGCTGTGACTCCTTAACTGGGGGTGGAGCTGTGTCCCCCCTTCACCTCTCCATGCTGAAGTTCCATCTGACCTGACCAACAGAGGTGAAAATTTTATGTTTAATGTTATAGTTCAGAGAAGAGAGAGGATATTAAGATGTAGGCTCTGATAGGAAGGGTAAGTATGGGCATGTTTCTTTTGATGTCTTTTGGTGCTAGGATTAAAAAGACCACAAACAGGATATGCTTAAAAAAAACAACATAAAATCATTTCCTTGCCTTGGACCCTGGGACTTTAAGATCAGAGTGGCAGCATGCTGGTGTCTGGTGAGACTTCAGCTAGGTAGCTGCTCACCGCTCACATGGTGGAAGGGGCCAGGGAGTTGTCTGGGGAGCACTGTGTAAGAGCACTAATTCCAGTCACAAGAGCTCTGCACCTGCCACTTACACACCTCATAAAAGGCTCCCCATCCTGACTCTACCAGCTTGTGAGTAGAATCTGAGAAATGAGTTTTTGACAATGGTGAACATTTTCTCCATTTGTAGGATGTGTTTGTGATCTTAGACTCATAATTTCAGAACCTTGGATCTTACTGAGCTGAAGATTTATGAATCTTTTCTGGTTCATGAAGGACTGGGGACTCTGGTGACGACCTACGTGGATGCCATCAGCAGTGGAGCTGTGCCTTGTCTGGATGACGCGGTGACAACTCTGGCCCAGCGTGAGAACTCAGCAGCTGTGCAGAAGGCAGCTGACCACTACAGTGAGCAGATGGCCCAGCGACTGAGGCTCCCCACAGACACGCTCCAGGAGCTGCCGGGTGTGCACACAGCCTGTGAGGAGGAAGCCAGTGCTCTCTTCTTCTTAGGGAATAAGTCAAGTTTTCTGATTTTTGACTTATTTCAAATCTTACATCACAATACTCTTCTCATGAGAAATTGTCAAACTGACTTCCTACTGGGTTCTTTGAAAGTTTCTCTGTTCTTCCCATTTGGTCACATCTCTGTACATTTTCCTTGCTGGAATCCATAGCAAAGAAGGGGATTTGTGCAGAAGAATGAAGAGACCCCTGTGAAATACTGCCGGAGAGCTGACTCAGCTTTGGAGGCTCTAACAGAAAGTATGTCAGCCTCCATGTTTTCCATGCTGGAAGTCACTCAGGAGAAGACTGAGCATGACTATTGGTGGGTGTCCATGAAAGGGGTGAAGGTGAAGAGCTGGGAGCACAGGGCAGGGGTGAGGGTGAGGAGCAGGGAGCACAGGACAGGGGTGAGGGTGAGGAGGAGGGAATATGGGACAGGGGTGAGGGTGAGGAGCAGGGAGCTCTGAGGAGAGCATGAGGAGGAATCTGATGGGTGTGAGCATGCTGCACCACTTGAAAGGAATAATAAAGCCTGAGGAAGTCAAGGAACCTTAGCTCCTTTTCAGTGTTGGAGATCAGAATCAGAGCCTTGCAATGCTGTCCAAACATCCCACCCCAGATCAACCTTTCATGTGTGTGCATGTGTGTGTGCATATGTGTGCATGAGTCTAGTTGTCTTGAATGAAAGTCTGACTGTCCGGAGTTAGACAAGGCTTAGAACAGGGCAGCAGGGGTCAGAGTACATAAGATGCCACAGAGGGTGGTGTGGAGATGGTGCTTATCCCAGGCAATAGAAGTGGTTAAGATTTCTGAGCAGGTGGTATGATTCATATATATATATATTTTTTTTTTGCAATCATGTCTCTTGCAGAGAAAGATTTGGAGACAGTCAAAAATGTTGATTGGCATTTTTCCTGGCCCTGGCAGCAGGTCTGTCTACATATAGTCTGATTACAGAAAGATTTTAAAACAGTGCCTTATACCTGTATGAAAGGCAACAAGAAAGGGCAGTGGGTCTCGGGATCTGACCTATGGGGTTCTCCCTCTCCACTGAACACACTTCCAGCCTTGCTGGATTGCTGCCAAAGCCGGCCCCTGAAAAGGCATTTCCTGGGGTGTAACTCTGGTGGAAACTGAAAGCAGCTATGTTTTCTCTAACTGGGGCATTTCTCAGAAATCAGCTGTTTCTTGTGTTAGCAAACAGGAAAGCGGTTTCTTTTCAGCTCTAAACAGGTTTGCAACTACAAAGTTAAAGTACAAAGGCAATTAAACCCCTTAGCCCAGTTGCAGTTTTCTTGTTTTTTAAAAACTGTCTATCTCTCTCATGATGTGTGTGTCCGTGTCTGTGTGAGTGCTTGTCTGTGTGTGTAAGGGAAGGTCGTGTGTGCCACGTTGCTCTGGAGGTCCCTGCTCCCCATGTTGTTTGTTACAAGGTGTGCAAGCTGGCCCACAGGTTTCTGGGTATTTTTCTGTCTCTGCCACTTGCCTTGCCACACTAGCACAGAGACAGCATATGCACGATACAGCATGAGCTTTCCCATGGATTCTGGGGATTCAGACTCAGGCACTCACGCTTGAATGGCAAGGGCTCTACAGATCGATCCATGTTTCCACACCCCAGCGTACATTTGTGAAACCTATTTAGAAACCACATTTTCCCAAGGGCATATCTATGTTTCACAATCTAGAACAGCCAGTTCTTTTCATGGCCAGTGGTTTTGGCTGGGAACTTCACCAAAGCCTCACAATGGTCAATGTGTCCCTTAAAGTCTGCTGTCTCCACCACCCTCCATGGTGCATGACTCCACAGGGCTTCCGAAACCAGGGGAGCTGTGTTATTTTCAACTGTCTGTGCTCTCCCACAGCCTCCCTGTCACCTGTCATAGAGCAGCCACAGAAAACACAGTAAAAAGGCAAAATCAGAAGCTTTTTTATTTTAGAACACAACCTGAAAATTCTTGATAAAAAACTTGTACTAGTGTCTATAAAATCTCCTGACATAACTTAGGAGAGCGTGGGGGCATAAATAAGAATATAAAAACTAGAAGAGACCTAAACAACGGAAGAAGAGAAAGAGCAGAGGAAGAAGAACCAGGCCCTAAAATATTCTGTGAACAGGGGACTGGGACACTCAGTTTGCCAGGAATAAGATGGAGCAAAAGGTTGAGTGTAGTCTCAGGACATGTATGCTGAGGATGTTGTGTCTTTGCTGTTTGTTGTGCTTGGTTTCCTATAGATGAGGGATGCTGGGGAAATACACAAGGGCTAGATGCCTAAGGAAGAGGGATGCTGGGGGAATATACAGAGGTAATGATCTAGACGCCAAAAGGAGGCCCCTGTTCTGACTTGTTAGCAATGTGGAGTAAAACCTTACAACTGATGATGGCTGCCACCCACCTTGCAGGTAAACCACCTCTGTGCTTCTGAGTCTGCAGTCATTTTCCATGTCTCTTTGATCATCTTCTCTACAGGCGCATAAATAGCAAACTCAGAATACTCTGTGAAGGGAGCTGAGATTACATCATGAAGCTCATCAGGCTCATCGAAAATAGTAGCACTTTCTTTTTATTTTAAAAAATACTTTTATTGAAATTTTTTCCATACAATATATTCTGATCAAGCTTTCCTGTTCCCCAATTCCTCCCAGCTCCTGCCCATCTCCCCACCCACAAACCCATGACTTTTCTTCCTCTCTGTTTTTAGAAAACAAACAAAAGCAAGCAAACAAACAAAACCATAATAAACACACACACACACACACACACACACACACACACACACACACACACTATAAAAACACAAAATCAGAAACCATAATAAACAAAATATCCAATAAGATAACAAACACTCACACAAAGCAATATCAGGCAAAAAGCACAGAGACACCATTGGGTTTGTTTGTGTTGACCATCCACTGCTGAGCATGGGGCCTGCCCTTACGTGTGGTTTGTATCCACTGGAGGAAACTGATTTTTCCTTTACAAGTGTGTGTCAATTGCAGATAGCTTCTTGGTGGGGGTGGGGACCAGTGTCCACTGCCCCCTCTCACTACTGTGACCCTGTCTGGCTTGAACCTGTACAGGCCTTGTTAGTGCTGCCATGGTCTCTGTGAGTTTTTCTGTGTGTCACTCCTGCTGTGTCCGGAGGATACTGAGTCCTTGGAGTCATCCATCATTTCTGGGTCTTACACTTTTCCCGCTTCCTCTTCCACATAGCTCCCTGAACCCCGAGGTGAGGGGTTTGATGAAGACATCCATGTAGTACTGAGGGTTCCAAAGTCCCTCACTCTGCACATTGTCCAGTTGTGGGACTCTGTGTCAGTTTCCATCTACTGTAGGAGAAAGCTTCTCTTATATGGGTTGAACAAAGCCCTGAACCATGGGTATTGCAGTATGTCATAAGGAACCATCTTATTTCTATGTTTGTTTGGCAGAGAGGTAGTATTTGGTTTTCCATGAATGCTGTGGTGAATTAGTTTCTTCTATCATGAGCTAAAACTGCAGCTTGATTCTAAGGACACATGACTTCCAAAATAGTCCCACACATAGGGTAGCCTTGACCTCTCCCCAGTCTAGGAGGATGTCTCACTGTGGGGAAGCATGTTGACCTTGCAATAGTGTAGAAGATAAGAAACTGGGTGCCACTTGTTATCTGGGGAGGAGTCCCAGGTTTAATCTAAACTTCAAGTGAGCTCATAGACATTCAGCTCAGACATCTTATTTCTGACGTGAGAGCTTTGGGATCCTCAGGAATGCAGCACAGTGACCCCAGTTAACCCCCTGTCTGATGTTCTCTACTTTGTAAATATTGCATTTGTGCATGAGTAAGGAAAGCCACTGTTTTCTGGAAAACTCATAGTACGTAACACTCTAATTATAGACGTTTACTATTTCAGGGAAATATTTTTACAGGAACTTCTTTTTAAAAAGTGTTTTAAAACTATTTATTTATTCTTGTATTTTATGTATGTGAGTGCCCTGTCTGTATGTACACCTGCATGCCAGAAGAGGGAATAGATCCCATTATAGATGGTTGTGTTCTATGATGCAGTTGCTGGAAATTGAACTCAGGACTCCTGGAAGAGCAGCCAATGCTCTTAGCAGTGAGCCATCTATCCCTCCAGCCCCACACTAAGGAAAGACACGCCCATACAAACACTGGAAGTACACAGAACACCAAAGAGACAAGGCCAGAAAAGAGACTCCCGACAGCCTATCATAGTTAAAGTACACACAACAAAGAGAGTGAACTGTAAGCTGCAAAAGAATAAACACAGGTCACATAGGAAGGAAAATCCAATAGAGTAATGGCTGATTTCTCAGTGGAGACTTTGGAAGTTTTGAAAGCCAGAAGAGCTTGGAGCAAGGCATTCGAAGTCCTAAAAGGCCATAAGTTTTAAGAAAAAACAAAACAAAAACAAAAGCAAAATAAACCCAGAGCTGTTGAGGTAACTCAGTGGTAAAGCCATGTGCTACAAAAGCCTGGTTTGAACCCAGAACATGTGTAAAGGAGGAAAGAGAAAACCTTCTGCACCAGGTTGTCCTGTGCTCCCAGAAGGCATGCCCCCTCTCCCTCCCTCCCTCCCCTCAGCTGTCCTGTCCTTCTTTCCTGGCTGATTGCCTGGAGAGCAGGTGTGAGAACCGAAATCCCAGGAGAGCAACACTGAAAGCAGAACCTCCCAACAGCCTCAGCATTGGAAGGAAGTGATCGCTGTGTGTCCTGTCGTGACTCTGTGGCCTTCTGTGGTCCTGACCTTGTCAATCACTTCCAGAATCCTGTAATACAGAGTGGAGGAATGGAGTAAGTGCCTCCATAATGTTTATCCTTGGAGTCTGCAGAGGAGGTGAAAGACACACTCAGGAACCTGTATCAACAGGTGTTGGGTGTCTAGAGTTGCCTGCTGATTATCATCCCTTCCATTCCTCACTGGGCCCTGAGGAAAAGCTCACTAAGAATTGCGATCGATTTTCATTAGTTTCTTGTAATAAAGACTCATTTATTTAATGTGATACCAGTTTTAGCAAAAACTGTTAAATATAAGGACTTGGAAAATTCAACTGACTATAAGGAGGTCAGAGTTGAGTTTCATTCTCCCAATTATGAGGAAATGTTGATATAGTGAAAAAGTCATTATCTGGGAATATATTGTATGTTACCCATGTGGGACATGGTTAGATGCTGTTGACATGACATTTGATCTAAACTCTGAATCCCCCTTGCCTTGCTATATGCTTTCCTCTGTCTTTATTTTTAAAGTAATGTTTGATTATGCATCTTTTATGTCCTTGGGCAAACAAGGACATATCAAGCCCAGCAGAAACAGATGTAAAGAAACAAGATCAGGTTAGAAATGAAGGAAATGAAACAGAAAATAAAATACTACAACAGCAAACAGTGAAATGAAGAGCTGGTTGTTTGAAAAGATAAGCAAGGTCAATGACCCCTTAGCCCAACTAGCCAAAAGAAGAGGAGAGACAATTAAAGTTCATAAAATTATAGACAAACAGGAGATATTACTTCAAATATCAATTAAATTCAGAAAATCATAAAGACATGTCTTATAAACTTATATTCTCCTAACTAGGAAAAATCCAAAAGTTATTAATGAATTTCTAGACATTTATGATCCAACAAAGTTATACACAGAGGAGATAAAGAATATAAATGGGATAGAAGTTGTAATAACCAGTTCCAAAAGTCGAGGCTCAGATTGAGTCTGTAGAATTCTACAAGGCCTTCAAAGTAGAACAGTACCTTTTCTCAAAGAATTTCCTAGGTAGAAAAGGAAGGAATTCTTCCCATGTCATTTTATGAAACTAGTGTTACCCTGATACCAAAACCAGACAAAGGCACAACAATATCAAATGATGGTGACCATAGATACATTCTTGATAAAATACCTGCAAACTGATTTCAAGAACACATGAAAACAGTCTTTCATCATGATTGAGCTGGCTTCATTCTAGAGACACAGAGATGGTTCCACATACACAAATCAATAAAGTAATACACCACATAAATAAACTCAAGGTCAAAAATCACATGATCATTTCAATAGATGTAGGAAAGTACCTTGACAAAAATCCAATATCCTTTCATAAAAACAATCCCAAAGAATATGAATGGAGGAAACACATCTCAGAATGATACAGATTTAATGACCTACAGCCAACATCATGATAAGTGGAGAAAAACTCAAGGCATTTCTACTAAGATCAGGAATAAGCCCGGGCAGTGTAGCTAGAGTTTTCCTGCCTTGCCCACAGTCAGGACAAATCTTTGTCACCCACCAGTCCCACAGCCGCTCAGACCCAACCAAGTAAACACAGAGACTTATATTGCATACAAACTGTATGGCCGTGGCAGGCTTCTTGCTAACTGTTCTTATAGCTTAAATTAATCCATTTCCATAAATCTATATCTTGCCACGTGGCTGGTGGCTTACTGGCGTCTTCACATGCTGCTGATCATGGCGGTGGCTGGCAGTGTCTCTCTGCCTCAGCCTTCCCCTTCCCAGAATTCTCCACTCTCCTTGTCCCACCTACTTCCTGCCTGGCCACTGGCCAATCAGTGTTTTATTTATTGACCAATCAGAGCAATTTGACATACAGACCATCCCACAGCACGGCAGTCTACACTCTCCACTCCTGTTCAGTACACTGCTTGAGATCTTAGCTAAAGCAGTAAGACAAGCGAAAGACAGACAAACAGGAAGGGAGAAGTCAAAGTGTCCTTACGTGCAGATAACAGGAACCCACACATAACAGACTAAAGACTCCACCAGAAAATTCTTAGAGCCAATAAACACCTTCAGTAAAGTGCTAAGATATAAAATTAACAACAAAAATCAGTAGTTTCCCTATAATCAATGACAAATGGATTGAGAAAGACGTCAAGGAGGCAATATGAACCACAGCAGCCTCAAAAGCAACAAAACACCTTGCAAGAAACCTAACCAAGGAAAAGAATGATCCCCACAATAAAAACTTCAAAACTGACAAAGGAATTGAGGAAGATCCCAGAAAGAAGACCTTCAATGCATGCAGACTGGAAAAAGTACTGTTGTGAAAATCGCTTTTTGAGAAAAAAAAGTCTATAGGTTCAATATAATCTCCACAAAAATTCTACCATTTTTCACAGAAATAGACAAACATCTTAGAATTATGCTACAGGTATCATCATACTTGATTTCAAGATATACAATGGAGCCATAGTATTCAAAACAGTACAGTACTGGCACAGATATAGATGTGTAAATCAATGGAATAGAATTGGGGAACAGGATATACTCACTTACATGGTAGTTGTATTTTTAGTCCCTGAGATATTTCCTCCCTGATTTCTACAGCACCTGTATTGGTTTACACATCCACCAACAGAGAGGAAGGGCTTCCCCTCCCTCACATCCTCATCATCTTTGGTGCCAATTGTTTTCTCAATGATATCCATTTTGATTGAAGTGAAATAGACCTCAAATCATGTAATTTACAAATCCCCAACGGATAAGGATTTGAGCACTTTAAAAAGTATTTATTAACCATTGAGTTTTGTTTCTGTTTTCTTTCTTTTTTTTTTTTTTTCGTGTTTCTTCTGTTGAGAACTCTCTGTTTATTTCCGTAGCCTATTGTATCATTTGCTTTTTTGATGTTTTCAGGTTCTTCTGTATTCTGGCTATTATTCCTCTGTCAAGGTGGTAGCTGGTGAGGATTTTCTCCCCCCACATAAACCAAAGGACTCTGTTTCCCCTTACAGAGATACTTGCCCCTCTGTGTTCATTGCTGCTCTAGACACTAGAGGAATTGGAAATCGTCTAGATGTCCAGTGCTAGATGGCACTGGTGATGAACTTAATGGAAATGTAGCACTGAAATAATCCATGTGAGGAAGATACAGACCACCACACTAATGTAGACAATTAGGTTTATAAAGTCCTTTAGTTTTGGCCATTGACCAAGAGTGGGTTCAAAGTCTCCTGCTGCAGAAGGTCAGAGGTACAGCATTTTAAAGGCAAACCTACAATTTCATTGATGTTGGGTGAGAGGCAAAGTTACTTTGCATCATTTGTTTTGACAGAACATGGATATTTCAGACACAACATGACAATTAATTTTGACTTACACTTTCTTTGGTTAATTTAGTTTAAGTTCTTATATCACTAATTATTTTGGTTAATAAATCTGGACCATGGTGGTCATGGGAATCCCAAATGTGTTTCCAAGGCAGTGATCATTGTTGTTGGGTGAAGGACTGAGAAGTGTCTGAGGAGACCAAAATGGAATCAGGACAGGATGGTTTTGCCTTAGTCACTTCAGTACAAGTGTGCGATAGAATTGTATTCAGTTGTAAAGAAAATGAAATTTGTAGGAAAATAGATGGAATTTGAAAACATTATGCCAAGTGAGGTAATCCAGTACTAGGAAGACTAATGTTCTCTCTCAAATGTTTGTCTTACCTTGAAATATTTAGGTCTGTGTGTTTAAGTCAGATGCCTGTAGAGGCCAGGAAGTGTGAAAGGCCATTGCTGGGGAGGACAGTAAATGTGGGTTATATGAAAATAGAGAGGGAACACTGGAGTATAAAGGTTCACATGGGGGTGAGGGAGGAGGAAGGAAGTGGAGAGAAGTTCATCTGAATCAAGATCTGTGTGAGAAAGCCATGTGAAAATGTATAATTTTTAAGTCAATTAAACAAAAATAATTTTACAACTGAGTTTGAATGGTAGTGACCTGTATGAGTGGACAATGCTGCTCCCAGAGTCATAGGTTCTTAAACAAAAATTCTAGCACAGATGTGGGATTCTTCCTTATGAGTTGTTGACCCTGGAATCTCCAGGTGTCACAGAAGTGTAAGGCAGGTGTCTCAAACCCACTTGTGTTTAGAGTAAGGCCAAGTTAGGATTAGGGGGTGAAGGGAATCACCCAGAAAGTTGATTACATAGTTATCAAACCCTCGGAGTTGGGGATGTGACTCTGGCACACCTGGGGCCGGCCTGGAGCCCTGGGTTAGGTACCAGCACTACTACACAACAGAAGTAAAAACTAACTAGAAGTAGACAACAAACGCACAGAAGGAAGAACACGGTGACCATTGGAAAGGGCGGCCATGATGGAGCTTGAGGGAAGCCCTGTGCTCCTCTGTCTCTCCTGTGTGTCTCACTGCTGCTCTCTCCCCTCCCCCTCCTCTCCTCCTCCTCTGTCCTTCTCCATTCCTCCCTCTTCCCTTTTCTTTCTGCTCTTTTGTTTTCAAGGTAGAGAGCAGAAGAAGTTTCACTTTGTAGCCCAGGCTGGCCAGCACCCTCTATGTAGCACAGGCTGTCTTTCAACTTGCAAACCTTGGGCCTCAGGCTGAGTCCTGAGATTATAGGTGTGTGCTCCTATTCCTCCTTCTGAAGTACTCGAAATGTTCTATAAAAAATCTGAGTTTCACTAATACAAATATGTCACATTGTGAATATACATCAAGCTGTCTAGTCAGATTTTCTATAATTTTGTATGTATGTGCATGTGTGGCTATACATGGGTGTGCATCCCTGTGGAGGTCAACAATAGTGTTATCCTCACTCTCACACTGAACCTGAGGAATGAACCAGGGATTTCTGATTCATCTAGAATGATGGTCAGCAAGCACAAGGGATGCCCCTGGCTCCCCCTCCCACTACCAGGCTTTTCACCTGGTGCTTGGGATCTGAACTCAGGTTCTCATGCTTGGAGAGTCAGACTACTGACCAGCCTGCACTTTCTCTGTGTGTACTTTGTACTCTGATAAAAGTTAACTTTATCAAAAATTTTCACAATTTTTATTCTTTAACAATTTTGAGAACTTCATACATAGGATGTATTTTACTCATACTCAGCCTCACTCACCCTCCACTGCTACCTTACAACAGAATTCCCCCCAAATCTCCCTCCCATCAAGTTCATCCCCTCCCTCACCCCTTCCTCCGATTCCTCCTTTCCTCCCTCCCTTCCCCCTCCTTCCCTATCCCTCTCCCTCCCCTTCTTCAGTGACCACGAGTCCAGTCAGTGCTGCCCATGTACACATGGAGTAGAATCATCCCCTGGATAGTCAACACACCAAGGACCACACTCCTGAAGAAAACTGACTTTCCCTCTCCTGGCAGTCATCAACTGTCCATAGCTCCTCCGCTGGAGGGGGAGGCTCATGTGACCCTCCCCTATTCATGCTGGAATGTTAGGGAGACTATTGGAGTATGAACCTGACTTGTTTTCAACATTGAACTTTGTGGTCTAGGAAGTGTCGTGTACTGCACACACTGCACCATCTGACTGCAGGGTCACAGTCTACACTTAGTCCCCCTCCCCTCTCCCTGTTCTCTAGGGGTGGAGTTCAATATTTAGCTAAGGCACCCAAACCACAAATCCTCCTGACTCAGTCTCTCGGTTATAGGGATTACAATTGTGAAAGTGAACTATTTCTCAATTGGTCTCTTGAGATATAAAATGAAACTATAAATCAATTTATATTGACAATCTGGGCGCTTAACAAGCCATATCCTGGGCTGTTCTGGCCCCCGTGTTTGTCCCTTTCTGTGTTAAGCAGATATTCACTTCCTGTTTCTTTTCTCACATCTGCTAAACACGCACCCCGCCCCCCAACCCGCCCCAAACCGTTACTTTCTTTTTGTCGCTCTTGGGATTCTGGATGCTGATTTCTCATCTTTCAGCACTGGTGTGGGCCCGACCTTGGGCGCTGTGCAGACTGCCCAGCTCTCTGGAAGCTCGCCCTGAGCTGGGGAGCCCCAAACCCAGGGACCCACAGGGCCCCTCCCCCACGGTGTCCCTTTCCCAAGCCCTCTGTCCTCACCCCATGGCGTCCTAGCAGGCTACTTCCTTTCCTCTTTGGGAGCCGCCCAGGTCTGCGCCCCTGAAGGAGGGCAGCAAAGGTGGCCCAGAAGCAGAGGTTCCAGGACGCTGAGGGGCAGAAGCCAGAGCCTCAGGGAGAAGTTGCAGCTCTCCTCCCGTCCTGTGCACAAGTAGACTGGACCCCTGCATCTGACCCTGGTGAGTGTGGGCAGGCAGGGCTGGGAAATCCTTTGCAGCTTCATTTGCAAGTGTGAAATGCAGACTACTGGCCATGGCAGAAGTTATGGTGTTTAGGGTGGGTTGAGGATGTACAACCTCTGATTTCCAAATGTATAAAGGTAAAGAAAGTTGATGTTGAGTGGGTAAAGTTTTGTCAAGCAGTGCAAAAGGAATTTGTTAGCACTGGTATTTTAGGAACCAGAACAATTTATTCTTTTTTTTTTCCTTTTATTTTATTTTACAATATAATTCAGTTCTACATATCAGCCACGGGTTCCCCTGTTCTCCCCCCCTTCCACCCCCTCTCCTTACCCCCAGCTCACCCCCCATTCCCACCTCCTCCAGGGCAAAGCCTCCCCTGAGGACTGCGATCAACCTGGTAGACTCAGTCCAGGCAGGTCCAGTCCCCTCCTCCCAGACTGAGCCAAGTGTCCCTGCATAAGCTCCAGGTTTCAAACAGCTAACTCATGCAATGAGCACTTGGTCCCACTGCCTAGCTGCCTCCCAAACTGATCAAGCCAATCAACTGTCTCACCTATTCAGAGGGCCTGATCCAGCTGGGGGCCCCTCAGCCTTTGGTTCATAGTTCATGTAGAACAATTTGTTTTTTTTCTTTATCTCACGATTTAAAATTTGTTCAAAAATCTCTAGTTTGCTATACATATTCAACAACTTCTTACAACTCTTACTCAAATAGTGCGGAAAAACTTTGAAGAGAAAAATTAAAGGCCAAAATAACTAGATTGTAGACCTTTTGGTGACTGTGTATCTATAATGCTATCTTCTTTTCTTGTGTAACACCAGAAATATAATCGCTAGTCTAGTTTTACACACACAGAAAGTTTAACAGTCACACATATTTATTGAGCACCGTGTGTCCAGGCCTGGGCATTTGCACAGAAGAGCCCTTCCTATGGTATTAACACAGGCCTCTCCAACAGTGCATTCTCTTCAATCAACCTGTGTTAAAATGCACACACATGTAGAACCTTTTCTGCACATAACTGTGTCTAAGGATCTGTGGAGCATTTGGCAGGATGAGAGGAAAATAAAATACAAACTAGAATGGAGAATTGTTGTGAGAAAGAACATCGGAATCGACATAAATACATTTAGGGGCCCTCGAAGCTGAATTGAGTTACGTTTTAAGTGATTTATTCATTTTTATTTACTGTGTATGAGTGCTTTGCTTGCATGTATGTAACCCCTGGTGCCCATGGAGGCCAGAGAGGGCACTGGATCCCCTGGAACTGGAGTGGCAGACAGTTGGAAGTCCCCATGTGGAAGCTGGGAATGGAACCCAGGAACTCTGCAGGAGCAGAACCTAAGTTGAATCCTTGAGACCATAACAAGAGGGGGCCCGTCAGTCTCACAGCTCAGGAATGAGAAGGGGAAACATAGTGGCTTTTCAGAGAAGCTTCTCCTGGCCTTTGCTTTTGAGGGACCATCTCTTGTGTGTTTTGATTTGGGATGTTGAGGAGACTCAAAGGAAGGCTGTGTCTAGAACCATCCCATAATGTCAGCAGCAGTGCCTATGCTAAGGGAAACTGTAGGTGTTATGTTCCTTACCCTGTCACAGACACCCTTGACGAACAAACAGGTCTTACTTAAAGACAAACCAAGATTTTATATGGGTTATGTGAATTTCATGTTAAGTATTTTGTAAGTACTTACCTTATAGCCACATCACATACATTTTGGGAGCACCATGTGACATTTCAGTGCGCGCGCGCGCGCACACACACACACACACACACAAGCTACATTGGTACAAAGAAAACTAAAATTTCTTCTCCACAAAGATTACTGCCCAGCTCACTTTAGGATGTGAAATAAAAATTAATAGTCTAGATGTCTTTGGCTTCACACTTTTTCTCTTGAGGAATGGCTTTCTTATAGTACAATTAGCATCATACACCTCATCGACTTACAGTGAGGAATTCTGTGGCTATGGCTATAGTCAGAGGTGTGCAAGCTTATTTTCACAATCTGCCCTGCTTATTTAAATGCAGAGATGCTTTACCACAGCTTCTCTCGGTCTTTTTAGTGTGTGTGTGTGTGTGTGTGTGTAGATCACAGGATAATTTCTGAAAGTCAGTTTTTTTCTTCCAACTTGTGATGAGATCTCCCCTGTATTCGTTTCCATGCTGGGTCCTCCAGGTTATCGCGCCCTTCAGCTCCCAGGTGATTCCCCTGTGTTGGGATTCCAAAGGCATGCCACTGTGTTCCCCTTTTCATGGTGTTCTTGGATTGAACTCAGATCTCCAGTCTGTGCAGCCAGCAGGTTTACCTGCAGAGACACATTGCTCGACCTTGCATCATTTTCAGAGCCTTTTTCTTGGTGTGTAGTTCAGAGGATCAAATCCAGAGCCTTCCATATGCTAGGCAAGTGCTCTGTCAGCCTGGTGGGATTTTAAATATAGAAGCATTTCATCCACAAATGGGGTAATTTGACTTCTTCCTTTCCTGATTGACTCTCCCTCTCCCTCCCCTCTCTGTCTCTCTCTCTTATCTTAATTCTCTGAGGATTCAAGCTCTGTATTAAATGATAGTTGAGAGAATGGTCACCCTTGGTTCTATCCTATATTTAGAGGAACTAACTTATCTCATTCCCTATTCAGTATAATGCTGTTGGTAGGATTATCAGAGTGGCCTGTTTGTGTGCAGGTGTGAGCATTCTCTTCCTGGTTTGTTCAGGGCTGTAATTAAGAATGAGTTTAGTTTATGAAAGACTTCTCCATCTATTAATATTATGATCTAGTAGGATAAAAAATTACCCCTTTATTTGTTAAGCCTTGCTTTACAGGTTAAAATGATTTTTACAGCTTAAATGATTTCTGTCTTGGCAAAAGACCCATGAGCTGCTGAGGAGGATGTGACTTCAGTGATTGTATAGAACATTCTGTAGAAGTCTTGTGATTCCATTTGATCAATGGCACAGTTTAACTCTGAAGTTTGTTGACTTGTCTATTGATGTGAGTGGGGTATTAAAGTCAACCCCATGCTCAAATTGGCAGCACATATACTAAACCTGGAGTGACACAGAGAAGATTAGCATGGCCCCTGTGCAGGCAGGGATGACACACACGTTGGTGAAACATTCCATAGTTTTAGGATTAAATTGATTTGATAGAGAAAAAGGTTCTCCTTAGGAAAGGGGAGGGAGGTAAATACAGGAGAAGGAGAGAAGCACATAAAATAACAATATGGATGGATGAAAAAGCCTCAAGGAGTCACACTATTAACTATTTGCTTAAAACAATAAAACCCCTAATGCCTACAATTCAGTGTATACATATACATATGTAGTTTACTGAATCTTTCTCACCTGGGCTGACGGAGCTCCCAAAGACCATCTAACAAAAAAACAAGTACCAGATATGAGAAGCCCTCTTGTGAGTTGTTGCCAGGGCTGTCTAAGAGACTCCTAAAACATACACTCTATTGCTATTGCCCTTAGTTATCCTCCAGAGGTGGAAGGTAATTCCCCATTGCTGAAGACACCATGCACTTCAGACACAGGGCCCAGAGGCCCCTGAGCTGTCACTGACTTGGATGCCCCCCTCCCTGTCACCCTGCCCTGAGGACTATGTTTAAAGATACTAGAAGGCACATGAAAGCTTCCAAAGGAGAGAGACACAGTAGTCCTCCCTAGCAATGACATCATGAACCACATCAGTGATGACCTGTCCAGTAGCCCTGTGGGTGAAGTAGTGGTACACAAGCCCTGCCAGTAACTGTGGTGGTTTGAGAGAAAATGACCCTCAAAGGAATTGGCACTATTAGGAGGTGTGGTCTTGTTGGAGGAAGTGTGTCACTGTGCAGGTGGCCTTTGAGGTCTCATATATGCTCAAGGCACACCCAGTGAGACAGACCACTTCCTGTTGCACAGGCAAGATGCAGAACTTTCAGCTACTTCTCTAGAAAATGTCTGCCTGCATGCTGCCATGTCCCACCATGATGATAATGGACCAAATCTCTGAACTGTGAGCCACTCAATTAAATGCTTTTCCTTTATAATAGTTGCCATGGTCATGGTGTTTCTTCACAATAATAGAAACCCTAACTAAGGAAGTCTCTAGTTGAGTTTGGTACTGGAAACCTAGATAACTAACCAGTGCTAGTGAAGCCAAGGTTATTGGAGGAGAATCTATAACTATAATTTACTAAAGCAGCATAATCCTTAGCAACACCTTGTAAACATTTGTCCTTACACCAGTAGTGTAAATGCCATAAGTGTAAGTCCCATAGTGTAGTCCCACTTACACCCATAAGTGTAGTCCACCTCTCATCAAGGACACGTCTCTTTGCAATGGATAGAGACCATTGCAGAAAACCACAACCAGTTAAAATGCAGTTTGGGGACACAGCTCCAATGGAAGCATCTACAAAACACTCTCTCCCCCAAGGCTCAGGGAACACTGTGGACGACCAAGCAAACAGAAAGAGTGTAAGAGGAAGAGCGTCAGGGAGTTTGCTGTGATGGTGCAGGATGTTTGATCAGACTGTGTTAAAGGTGCCTTCTGATTGGTTTAATGAAGGCTGAATGACCAACAGCCAGGCAGGAGAGAGTAGGCTGGACTTCTGGGTAGAGAGAGGAACTCAGGGTTATGAATCTAGGTGTGCAAGAGACACTAGAGAGACACTGAGCAAGTCAGACATACAGAATGGAAGAGAGGTAAAAAGCCATGTGGCAGATCATAGATTAAGAGAAACAGGCTAATTTAAGTTATCAGAGCTAACTGGGGACAAACCTAAGCTAAAGGCCAAGCTTTCATAATTAATAGTAAGTCTGTGTAATTATCTGGTGACTATTGTTCCAAGAAAGTCTGACAAGAAAGTCCTACTAACTACACCCATACAGTCTCATCAACACAACTGCCCAAACATGGGCTAAAGAGGAGGTCAGCTGTGAACATTCCAACTGCATGGAGAAAAGTCCAGGGGACCTCAGCTCTACACAAAGAACTACAGGCAACTGAGGAAAGCTGGGAGAAGGAGGGGCGGTCTTCCCCATGGAAGAGCACACCAATTGGTTGTCCAGAGCCAAATGGTCTGCCCTGAAACCATGACAGTTAATATTGTATGTATTTATCAGGTTATATTTGGAAGGAGCCCATGCATTTGAAGGAGAGCAGGGAGGGCTATATGGGAGAGTTTGGAGGGAGGAAAGGGAAGGAGAGATGTTGTAATTAAAATACAATTTCAGAAATAAACAACAACAACAACAAAATAAGGCAGCAAAGTGATAGTTGGTAAAGTGCTGGGAGATGTCTTTCTGTATGCTGTGGATGTATGTTGTCCCATGGGTTAATAAATAAATAAGCTGTTTTGGCTTATGGCAAGGCAGCTTAGAGGCAGGCAGGAAATCTGAGGAGAGAGACAGGAAAGAGAAAGGTGGAGTCGGGAGAGATACCATCCAGCTGCCCAAGGAACAAGTTGCCAGCAGACCGGCAATGCCACCGCCACATGGCAAAATATAGATGAAAAGAAATGGGTTAATTTAAGAGGTAATAGCTAGCTAGCTACCAACAAGCCTGAGCCATAGACCAGAAGTTTGTAATTAATATTAAGCCTCTGAGTCATTATTTTATAAAAACAGCTGCTACCCTGGCAGGACCTGGTGGGACCAAGAAACTTCAGTAACAGAGTCAAGTTTAAAGATTAATGTTCTCTAAGAGCATGTTTCTTTCTATTATTATTATTATTATTATTATTATTATTATTATTATTTTTGGTTTTTCAAGACAGGGTTTCTCTGTGTAGCTTTGTGCCTTTCCTGGAACTCGCTTTGGAGACCAGGCTGGCCTGGAACTCACAGAGATCCACCTGCCTCTGCCTCCCGAGTGCTGGGATTAAAGGCATGTGCCACCACTGCCCGGCCTTCTATTATTTTTTTTTAGAGAGAAAAATAAACTATTTCATGAAAAAAAGTACAAAGCTTTGGAAAAGAGGTCTAGGTTTCCATGTATAGTAGAACACCCTCGCTTCCCAGGACCCTGGGATTCACACTTCTTTTGAGTTAGTGAAGACCACCAAGTTCTCATTCCACCTAACATCGTACTTTAAAAATCCACTGAAGAGTTTTGTCTACAAATGAATGTAAAATACACAGCCGCATAAACATATATTAATCCATCTACACTGAACACTTAAAGATGCACAGCAAGTGAATTCTTTCAGAACTAAGTCATGTCTAGAAATAATAGAATCTAAACTTGTATTGTTTAGCCATGAAGTCACCATGGCAAAGACTACCTCTAGTCTCACAAATGGAATTACAGAATTTATCCATACAAGATGGGAAAGAGGGCTGTAGAGGTGGCTCAGAGGTTAAGAGCACTGGGTGCTCTTCCAGAGGTCCTGAGTTCAATTCCTAGCAACCACATGATGGCTCACAAGCATCTACAATGAGATCTGGTGCCCTCTTCTGGCCTGCAGGCATACATGCAGGCAGAACACTGTATATGTAATAAACAAATAAAATTCTTAAAAAAATAAAAAAGAATACACATATAAAATAAAAAAAGATAGGAAAGAGTCTCTAACATGACACGTCTATGAACCGTACCTTGAAGGAGTGACAGACAGATGTCAATCGTGATTACACAGCAAGCCTGAAGGAATGACTGTCACAGTGTCTGGACTGGCTCCTCACACACTCCTCCAGAGGGATCGAAAACTACACCATCAGCCCAGGAACAACTAGGAAGCTTTACTCCAAAGCATGGGAAGTCACACAGGCCAGTTCCCTGCCTTTGAAAACTGAGACATTACTAAGAATCCTAGAAAAACAGTCAGCACAACACTTCCCCCATTCACAGCTCTCTCTAGAACCCTGGCTCCTCAGCAAAGGCTCTCCAGAAACTGTCCCTGTTTCTGAGGGTGGAAGTCAAGTGCCCAGGGGAGCATTGGCTTCATTCTTTGCAGGTAAACACCAATGATGACATCACAGGCACACATCAACAAAACATTCCAACGCTAGGCAAACAAAAATACCTTATGTTTCTCCTGGATCTGAAAAGAAATATAATTAATTTTTAAAATAGAAGATAGTTCAGTGGCTATGTTAGGGACTTGTGTATTTTTTTCTTTATGTCTTATTTATCTCAACATATTTTCTCATGAACTAGGTACAGAATAATAATTCTCTTTGAACTGTCTGCATCTCAAGGATCTTGACATTTCTTTTTGTTTTATTTCAAAGTGTAAAGCTATAACTAACTGCCCTAAGAGTACCAAGGGCTTCTCTACACCTAACAACTTCAGACTTAATATTAAAAAAAGCAATTTTATTCCAGTCCATTTCTTGGGCAGGACAGCCCCAGAACACTTTTGGTGCTGGCTTAGTGTTCACTTCTGACCCAAGGCTGATGTGCACACAGAGGAAGTGCACTTGAAGATGCTTGCAGTGGTTTCCTTTGGGTAGGAGGCTGTCAACAGCAGAAGGTCCACAGGCACACTGGAGTGCTGTGCCAGGGGAGGAAAGGACACACCGAGAATGAGTAACTGCACCCAGGCACATATTCCTCAGGTATCTAGGGTTTTAGCTTTTCAACTCTGACCTCTGACAATGGTTAAACAAAGCAGCACACGAAGGCAAAGTCTGATTAGAAACGCCTGCAGGAGAGCTCCTGTCCTCTCCAGCCTGTGTGCTCTTAGCTGCCCTGGCCAGCGGGGTCTTCATGGGGACCTAAAGGGAGGGCCGGCGAATGAGAGGGACAAGAGACACAAAGAATGAGAGCAAGACAGGATGTCTGATCAAGCTCCAAAATTTTATTTTACTCTCAAGGCATATATAGGTAGGCAAAGGGGGTTGAGAGCAGGAAAAGACTTAATTAAGCAGGAAGGGACTTAATTATGGGCTGTGCAGCCAGCAGGAAATGTTGCTCTGAAGGTTATCTATCTACCCTTGTCTAACTGCCTAATTGCTTAACTGCAGCTCATTCACCTGATATCTGAGAAGAGGTTCTGGTATCTGTGGGAAGAGGTTCTGGTGCTATGGAGACTTAAGCAAGGCCTAGATCTAAGAAAAGAGGAGAAAACCCCAAATATGGCAGCATATATGTCAAGGGTCGCTTAGGCTTATGGCTCCTGTCACTTATCAGCCACCTGAGGGCTGAGGTACCAGCCTACTGAGGTACCAGTACCATAAGTCCCTACATGCAGGAGCCAAGGTTTATTGGCTATAGAATGCCATGTGGTTCAATTACCAAAACCTGTGACTTTTACGACCTTTCTTTCTATTACCTATTTCAAAGAAACAGAAGAAAAGCAAAAAGAGCACATTTCTTAATAAAAAGTAGAGGAATTAAATCTTTTTTAAAAAATTTATTTTACATAACAACCAGTTTCCTCTCCATTCTCTCCTCCCATTCCCTTCTCTCCACCTCCTTTCTACCAGCCCCCCCTCACTCCTCAGAAAGGGTAAGGCCTCCCATGGGGAGTCAACAAAGTCTGGCATATCAAGTGGAGGGAGGACCAAGCTCCTCCTCCATGCCTCAAGGCTGAACAAGGCACCCATCATAGGGAATGGGTTCTAAAAAGCCAGCTCTTGAGCCAGGGACAGATCCTGGCACCACTGCTAGGGGCCCCACAAATAGACCAAGGTATACAACTGTCACCTTCATGCAGAGGGCCTAGGTTGGTCCCATGCAGGCTCTCTAGCTGTCAGGCTAGGGTCCATGAGCTCACAGTACCTTGGGTCAGCTGTCTCTGTGGGTTTCATCATCATCATCTTGACCCTCGTTGCTCATATAATCCCTCCTCCCTCTCTTCCACTGGATTCCTTAGAACTTGGCCCAGGGTTTGGCTGTGGATCTCTGCATCTGCTTCCATCAGTTACTGGATGAAGGTTCTATGATGACAATTAGGGTAGTCACCAATCTGATTACAGGAGAAGGCCAGTTCAGGCACCTTCTGATAGATTCACAACACGCCCCCACGGTTGGGCATGTCCGGTGGACCTAGACACTTCCACCTAGCCAGTTCCAAGTCAAAATAGCCATTTCCAAGTTAAGGTGTCTCATGTGACCAGGACCCCGTGGCTTTCCATGGTTGTGTAAGAGCGCACAATGAAACCATGTGATCTACGTGTATGTGTGGAGTAGCCACATGGACCTGTGTACGCCTGTGCCACCCAACCTTTATAAGCCGGCGCCACATTCCCAGCTTCCTTCTTCTTCCCCATGCACATGTCTTTTTAACAGGCCTGAGCACCCCTGTCTTTCTCTCTTATCTTAATAAAACTCTTGTTAGTGGATTCTGTCATGTTTCATGACATTTCCTTGCAGGGTAAGAGCGCCACCAAATAACTAACACCTTCTCCACTATTGCTAGAAGTCATCTTTGTGGATTCCTGGGAGTTTCTGTGGCACCAGGTTTCTCCCTAACTCCACAATGGCTCCCTCTATTAAGATTTCTTTTTCATTGCTCTCCCACTCTGTCTCTCCCTAGTTGGACCATCTCATTTCCTCATATCCCATCCTGCATCCCCTCCTCTCTGCTCTTCCCCATCTGCATTTTATCCAGGAGATCTCATCTATTTCCCCTTCCCACAGCAATCCATGTGTCCTTCTTAGAGTCTTCCTTGTTACCTAGCTTCTCTGGGGCTGTGAATTTTATCCTGGTTATTCTTTGCTTTACATGTAATATCCTCTTATTAGTGAATTCATACCATGTTTGTCTTTCTGGGTTTTGGTTACTTCACTCAAGATGATTTTTTCCTTAGTTCCATCCATTTGATTGCAAATTTCATGATATCATTTTTTTTAACTGCTGAGTAATACTCCATTGTATAAATGTACCATATTTTCTTTATCCATCCTTTGGTTGAGGGACATCTATGTTGTTTCCAGGTTCTGGCTATTACAAATAATGCTGCTATGAACATAGTTGAGCAAGTGTCCTTGTGATATGATTGAGCATCCTCTGGATTTATACTGAAGAATGATATCACTGGGTCTTGAGGTAGATTGGCTCTCATTTTTCAGAGAAACCACCATACTGTTTTCCAAAGTGGCTGTACAAGTTTGCACTCCTAACAGCAGTGGAGAAATGTTACCCTTATTCCACATCTCTCCAAAATAAGCTCTCACCATTATTTTTGATCTTAGCCATTCTGACAGGTGTAAGATTGTAGATGTAACCAACCATCTTATTATATAAGAAACAAAGAGCCAATGCAAAGATGAAAGCCCAAGAGGTCAGAGCTAAGAGCCTTACCTGTCTGCTGCAGCTAGTCTCTTCAGCCAAGAGAGCTACTTCCTGTTTGTTTGTCTTTATATAGACTTTCTGTTCTGCCTACTCATTGGTCGTAAACCCAATGACCTCCTCGTCACTGCCCATCTGTACAGACCTCCGGGTCTTCTACGGTTGGTATTGAGATTAAAGGCATGTGTCTCCATGCTGGCTGTATCCTTGAACACACAGAGATCCACCTAGCTCTGCCTCCCAAGAGCTGGGATTAAAGGCGTGCGCCACCAACGCCCGGCTCTGCTATGGCTTGCTATTAGCTCTGACCCCCAGGCAACTTTATTTATTAACATATAAATAAAATCACATTTCAGTACAAATAAAATATCACCATATAAGGTGGTATCTCAGAGTCATTTTGATTTACATTTCTGTGATGACTAAGGATATTGAGCAATTTCTTAAATGTCTTTCAGCCATTTGAGATTCTTCTGTTGAGAATTCTCTGTTTAGATCTGTACCCCATTTTTAAACTGGTTTATTTGGTATTTTGATGTCTAGTTTCTTGAGTTCTTTATATATTTTGGAGACCAGCCCTCTGTCAGATGTGGGGTTGGTAAAGATCTTTTCCCATTCTATAGGCTGCTGTTTTGTCTTATTGACCATGTCCTTTGTCTTACAGAAGCTTTTCAGTTTCAGGAGGTCCCATTTATTAGTTGTTGATCTTAGTGTCTGTGCCACTGGTGTTCTTCTGTGCCAGTATGTTCAAGGCTATTTCCCACTTTCTCTTCTATCAGGTTCAGTATAACTGGATTTATGTTGAGGTCATTGATCCATCTGGACTCAGATTTTGTGCATGGTGATAAATATGGATCTATTTGAATTCTTCTACACATCAACATTCAGTATACTAGCACCATTTGTTGAAGATGCTTTCTTTATTCCATTGGACAATTTTGGCTTCTTTGTCAAAATCAGGTGTTCATAGGTTTGTGGATTAATGTCAGGGTTTTTTATTTGATTCCATTGTTCCACCTGTTTGTTTTTATTTCAATATTATGCTGTTTTTATTACTATAGCTCTATAGTAGACTTGAAGTCAGGAACAGTGATGACTCCAGAAGTTCCTTTATTATACAGGATTGTTTTAGCTATCCTGGGTTTTTTGTTTTTCTATATGAAATTGAGTATTGTTCTTTTTAGTTCTGTGAAGAATTGTGTTAGGGTATTGATGAGGATTGCATTGAATCTGTAGATTGTTTTTGGTAAAATTGACTTTTTTTTTCTTTCTTAATCATACCTATCTAAGAACATGGAAGATCTTTCTATTTTATGACACCTTCTTCAATTTCTTTCTTTAAAAACTTAAAGTTCTTGTCATACAGGTCTTTCACTTGTTTGGTTAGAGTTACCCCAAGATATTTTATATTATTTGTGGCTATTGTGAGTGGTGATGTTTCTCTGATTTCTTTCTCAGCCCTGATCATCATTTGTATATAGGAGGACTACTGATTTTTTTGAGTTAATCTTGTATCCTGCCATATTACTGAAGGTGTTTATCAGCTGTAGGAATTCTCTGGAGAATTTTTGTGGTCACTTATGTATACTATCATGTTATCTGCAAATAGCAAAAGTTTGACGTCTTCCTTTCCTATTCGTATTCCCTTGATCTCATTTTGTTGTCTTATTTCTCTAGCTAGAAGTTTTAGTACTATATTGAATAGATATGGGAAGAGTGGACAGCCGTGCCTTGTTCCTTATTTTAGTCGAATTGCTTTGAATTTCTTTATTCAATTTGATGTTGGCTGTTGGCTTGCTGTATATTACCTTTATTATGTTTAGATATGTTCTTTGTATCCCTGATCTCTCCAAGACCATTATTATGAAGGGGGTGTTGGATTTTGTCAAAGGCTTTTTCAGCATCTAATGAGATGATCATGTGTTTTTTTTTCAGTTTGTTTATATAATGGATTACATTGACAGATTTTCGTATGTTGAACCATTCCTGAATTTCTGGGATGAAGCCTACTTGATCATGATGGATGATATTTTTGATGTGTTTTTGGATTAGGTTTGCTATTTTTTTATTGAGTATTTTTGCATCAATGTTCATAAAGGAGATTGGTCTGCAATTCTCTTTCTTTCTTACATCTTTGTGTGGTTTGGGTATCAGGGTAACTGTAGCCTCATAAAGAGTTTGGCAATCTTCCTTCTGTTTCTATTGTGTGGAACAATTTGAGGAGTATTGGTATTAGCTCTTCTTTGGAATTCTGGTAGAATTCTACACTGAAACCATCTGGCTCTGGGCTTTTTTTGGTTGGGAGACTTTTAATGACTGCTTCTATTTCCTTAGGGGTAATAGATCTACTTAAATTGTTCATCTGGTGTTGATTTAATTTGGGTATGTCATACCTGTCCAGAAAATTGTCCATTTCTTTTAGATTTTTCCAATTTTGTGGAGTACAGGCTTTTGAAGTATGAGCTAATGATTCTCTGGATTTCCTTGGTGTCTGTTGTTATGTCTCCCTTTTCATTTGTGATTTTGTTAATTTGGATATTATCTCTCTGTCTTTTGGTTAGTTTGGATAAAGGCTTATCTATCTTGTTGATTTTCTCAAAGAACCAACTCTTGGTTTCATTGATTCTTTGTACTGTTCTCTTTGTTTCTATTTTATTGATTTTAGCCCTCAGTTTGATTATTTCCTGTCATCTACTCTTCCTGTGAGAGTTTGCTTCTTTTTGTTCTAGAGCTTTCAGGTATGCTGTAAGTTGCTAGTGTGAGATTTCTCCAAATTTTTTATGTAGGCATTTAGTGCTATGAATTTTCCTCTTAGCACTGCTTTCATAGTGTCCCATAAGTTTGAACATGTTGTGTCTTCATTTTCACTGAATTCTAGGAAGTCTTTAATTTCTTTCTCTACTTCTTCCTTGACCCAGTGGTGATTCAGTTGAGCACTATTCAGTTTTCATGAGTTTATTGACTCTCTGTAATTTGTATTGTTGTTAGATTCTAACTTTAAACCATGGTGATCCAATAAGATACAGGGGGTTATTCCAATTTTTTTTGAATCTGTTGAGATTTGTTTTGTGACTGAGTATGTGGTCAATTTTAGAGAAGGTTCCATGAGGTGCTGAGATGAAGGTATATTTTTCTATGTTTTCAGACATATATGGCAAACACTTATACACATAAAATAAATGTAAAAAGAAATAAACTTCAATACCATAGCACCCTTCATTGAAATAACTACAGTAGAGAAAACAGCTCTTACCATAACTAGATGAAAGTGAAAAGGAAAGAGAATGAAAAAGCAAAGCAAATAACAACACACACACTCTCTCTCACACACACATAAACACAGACATAAACACACACACAGACCCAAATACACACTCACACACACACACACATACACACAAACACACTCACACACAGACACACAAAGACCCAAATGCACTTCCTCTATGATGGCAAATCAAAGTCTACACCAAGTTCCCTGGCTCAGAGACAGACTACTGAGTACTCTACATACATTGAAGAGAAAGCATTATTGCTTACAGCACAGAACAGCAAATATTCACCCACAGATATGACTTCCCTCATTAAGTGTATACTATTGAAGAATATTAAAGTACAAATAATAAACCCAAGTTATTCACCATTATTTTATCCAGCTGCATTTGTCTAGCAGTGTTTGTTTTATGGAATCTACTATACTGATTTTCATTACATATACATTTATAGTCATTTTTGGTGGATTGCTCCAATTATTAATATATAGTTATCTTTATTTTTCCTAACTTTGGCTGGATATCTGCTTTGTCAGGTAGGATCATAGCTTTTGCAGTGTTTGCTTAAAATACAACTTTCCATCCTTGAACTTTCAGTCTTCATATGAGTTGCCAGCTAGTTGAGTTTCCTGCTGCAATAAACAATTGGTTATTGTTTTCTGCTTTTCTATGCAGCCTGCCAGGTTGAGACCATTCATATTTAGGTTAGTGTTGAAATGTTTGTACTGAATGAAATCCTATAATTTAGCAGGTTTCTGTTCATCTTTCAATTTTCCATTTCAATTGCTATGTGTTCTTTTCTTTTTCTCTCATCTTAGAAGTTTGCTGACTCACTGGCAGTTTGCTTTCTACTGATGTGATAAAACATCATAACCAAAAGCTACTTGGAGAGGAAAAGGTTTATTTAGTTTAAACTTCCACATCACAATCCACCACTGAAAGAAGCCAGGTGGGAACTCAGGCAGGAACTGAATCAGAGATGCTGGAGGAACTCATCTCACTAGTTACTCCTCATGGCTTGCTCAGCCTGCTTTCTTAAACATCCCAGGACCTGAAAGTGGGTTTGGCAATCCCATATCAATCAATCAAAAAAATGCCCCACAGACTTGCCAATCTGATGGAGGCAATTCCTCAACTGAGGATTCTTCTTCCCAGATGACTCCAGCTATGGTCAAGTTGACAAAAAGCTAACCAGCACACTTACTGAATCAATACTGTTGATTCTTGAGAACCACAGGAGTTATTTTCTCCTAAGCTCTTGGGATTGTAGCTTTCTGACTTCTTCCTTTGTGTTTTTATTTTCCTGTGAGTGTCTTCCTTACGGCAGCCTCAGTGGTCAGCATTACTTTAGTTATGTTCATCTTGAAGGTCTTTACAAAGGACAAATTTGCTATAGTCACATTGGTTGTCAGTTCTTTTTTTTGAGTGCTCAAAATACATAGTTCCACACTCTGGCCCTTAGCATTTCTGTCAAGGAGTATGCTGTTGTTCTGATTGGTTTGCCAAACTGGCACTTTGTTAATAACTTGGCTCTTCTCTTAGTATCTTCCAGCATTCTTTTCTTGTTCTGCACTCTCTACATTTTACCAAGAGTGTAATATGTCAAGATTATTATTTTTTGAATGTTACTAGACAATTAAGTAAACTTTTGTTGAAGCTTACGTTGTGGTACAGAAATACATTTCAACTGATTCAAAGCCCAACCCCAGTGAAAAGAAATTATGGCATCCAAACTTCCCCTCCTGCAAGGATCACTATTTGATCTACTGTTGGTCTTCTAGGCTTTTCCCACAAGAACCTATGCAAATTTCAACATTAGACTTTGTAATTATGTAAGATTGGGCAATCAGACCTCAAACCAATAAAATCTAGTGGGTTACAAAATCCAGCTAAAATAAGTACTGGTCCTCCAAATAGCAGCTCAAAACATTAGGTGCTGCGCTCATTACAGAATAAGACTGATAAAGCTGATTGGAGGCTTCTTCAATGAAGCATTCAACCAACAGCATGATTAAAGTAACAATCCAGACAGTGTTCCAACCACTTGATTTCAAACCAAGTAGATTCTATGTTTAGAAACGCTAAAAAAAATATTTCATTATAAATACGGAAGGAACAGAACATCACTGCATCAGTCCAGAAACTACCAAGAAAACAGTATGAAGGCAATAAAGAGGAAATTTAGTTCATTTTGCTCCTCTCCCAGCTGTTTAAATCCCACAATAGCTGCAAATGCCACTGACATGCCAACTCTTGAAAGCCTGTATTTCTAGTCCCATTAAATATTTCAGAATATTGTGTTCTTTTGTGTTCATACATTTACTTCCTGGCTGAGTAACCTGGATAGTCCTCACTCTGGGCAGTCGTTCATTGGATCATGTGAACACCATGGTGAACGAAGACCACGCAGGAACAGGGGAAGTCAGAACAGCTCACATGCATCACAAAAAAAAAATTACAACTTCTAAGTCACAGATGGAAATGCCACAGACTCTCCTTTGAATCAAATTTTCTTTAGTAGAAATTGGTGGCAATAGGTTAAAAGTTGACTGCACATACCAAGGTCAGAATGTCTAGGATTAAATATCTGCTTTGACTTAGTGGACTTCCTCTGGTCACTACTTAATAAGTCAGTGAAAGCATGGCAAGTCTCCATTAAAGCTAATTAAAGTGCACCACACAGCCGACCGGTTCCATCAAGGTTTTATTTTATGGGTTCTCTCTGCTAACCACCCCTGGAGACGGAATTCTTTTCATGTAATACATTCAGTTTTGTCATTTATCTTCCACAGTTCATGCCAATAAGGAGGCCACATTCTTATGGCCTAAAAAAATTAAGCCAGGGACCATCTCAAAAATCCCACCTGGGGTATAATAAATGTCTTGATTGCCAGAGTGCTATGTTCAACAATTACAATTTTTTTTTTACCAGTTTTGCTAAGAAGCAGCAGCAGCAGCAGCAGCAGAGTTGAATAAGAAAAATGAAGAAGAAAATACACAAAAAGAGAAGACACACAGGAGGTGGTGGCTGCTTTCTGTTGACACTGGGGCTGTGCTCTCCATGACCACCACCTTGTAGTTGCAGAAAGCCGTAGGTCTATTGATAGTGTGATCATTTTGAAGTGTATGCATTATTATATCAAGGAGTTAGGTATTTTGCATAAATGCTCTCTGATTCAGTTCCTGCCTGAGTTCCCAGTGGTGGATTAGCTCTCCACATTATGAGTGCATAATGTTCTGTGTCACTCTTGCTGTGGAACTGAAGTGCATGTAGAAAAGATCTTGGAATAATGTTGTTTGTGTGGACCATTAATTCACTATTGCTGTTCCTTCTACAGGAAGGAAGAACCGCTGGAGATGTCTTCCAATGATGACCCTGTTGCAATCCCGATGATAGAAAGAAATCCCAGTGACTTTCCTGGAATGGACACCAGTGACCCGGACACATTGACTGGAGAGGCTGTGTTGAGTTTTCATAACATCAGCTATCGAGAAACTGTGCAGAGTGGCTTTCCATTTCGAAAAAAAACATATGTGATAGGAAGACTATATAATATCAAGTATGTGCATGAACTAAATGTCACAACATTGAACAATGTTTTCAACAAATTGTCTATCATCAATCAGCTGTGTGTTAATGTATGTGTTTGTGTGTATTCAGTGTTTATATCTGTTTAGTGTGTGTATGTGTTCACATGTGCAGATGTGTGCATGTATGACACACCCATGGCACAAGGCTATTACAGGACAACCTTGAGCACTGGTCTTCACCTTCTACCATGTTGCAGACAGAGTCTCTCACTGTTCACTGCTGGGTGCGCCAGGCTAGCAGCCTGCAAGAGTCCTGGGGTTCTCCTGTCTGTCTCCATCTCTCCATAGAGCATGGAGTTCCAAGTGCCCACTACTGTACCCAACGTCATGTGAATTCTGGATGTTTAACTTAGGTCCTCCCTACACAGCAAGTGATCCACCCATTGAACCATCCCCCAGCCACACCTTGTCATACATACAGATAGATTCATGATCACAGTGAAATTAATGAGATGGAGACTAAAAGAACAACTTATTGGATTAATGACACAAAAAGTTGGTTCTTTGAAAACACAAACAAGCTTGACACTCCCTTAGACATATTACACACCAAAAACACCATGAGAAATGATTTTAATTCAATAAAATTAGGGATGAAAACATAATACCAAAGACACACTATTAAAATCAACATATGATGAGGGAATATTGAAAATTTAATACCTAGAAATTTGAATATATAAGGGAGTTGTATATGTGTTTGTACGCACATACACTCTCATAACTGAACTGAGGGTTTCTAACAGGCTGTCTGGGTCAGTTACAAGTGATGAGATGGAAGCAATGAGGAAGTCCCAACAGCAGAAGGGTTGGGTCCTCGTGTATTTGCTCAAAATTCATTAAGAGCTAAGAAGAGCTAAAACCAACATTCCACACATTGTTCCATAATACAGAGAAGGCTTGCTTCTGACCAAATTCTGAGGACAGAGCACACATACCAAGGTTTCCCCCCTCAGTCTGTTAGACTATTCCTCCCAACCCCAACCATGGTCTCTGTTCTTGGGCACTGGTCATTTCTGCTCCTCTACCAGAACTTCCATCATTTTCTTATAAGATGGAAATGGGCAGGGGAAAGGATTGACACATTGTCTGAATATGAAATAATAAGAAATAGAAAAATACCTAAGTTTTCTATAAGAATATGCCTTTTTAATCTGAATATTCACTACTGTCAATCAATCAGTTTTCTGACATACCTTGTGTTTGTGCTGTACATATACATCCATGAAGAATGTCCTCTACTTGAAGGATATCTCCCAATTCTAAACTGAGCATATGCTAGTCACTGTACCAGGAAAGGAACTCATCATTTTGTAGGTTTGTATTTAGCTTTCCTATTTTGATTAAGGTGGTGGTTTGTTTTGTTTTGAATGTTAAACTTGGCAATGCTCTCCTGTCCTCTGGAGAGCTTTTTTTCTAGTCTTTGGATTTCTATTTAAGATGCATTGATTTTTGTTTGATCCTATTTTAATAGTAATGACACTGTAGATGAACAATCTTATTAAATAAGAAACACAGAGCCAATGCAAAGATGAAAGCCCAAGAGCTCAGAGCAAAAGCTATGAGCTAAAAACCTTACTCTTCACTGCCACTGCTGTCCTCCTCACCAAGAGACCTACATCCTGTGTGTTTGTCCTTTTTATTGACTTTCTATTCTGCCTTCTCATTGGTTGTAAACCCAACCACATGACCTCCTCGTCACTGCCTGTCTGTATAGATCTCCAGGTCTTCTATGGCTGGTATTGAGATTAAAGGCATGTGTCTCCATGCTGGCTGTATCCTTGAACACACAGAGATCTGCCTAGCTCTGCCTCCCAAGTGCTGGGATTAAAGGCATGCACCACCACTGCCCAGCTTCTGCTATGGCTTGCTATTAGCTCTGACCCCCAGGCAATTTTATTTATTAACATACAAATAAAATCACATTTCAGTACAAATAAAATATCACCATATGACACTGCTACTGATAACTCGTGAATCATTGGTTTGTTGTGATGAGGTTTACGAGGCAGCAAGCAGGGCTGTATGAAGATACTGATCATCAAACATTAGCAAGAAGCTGTTGTGTACTTGATACATGAAGCCCATATGTGTAATAGAGACTTCATGATAACCTGCTGCTTGCTTCAAGGAACACTGAACTTAGATGCACCATGTTTTAAAAGGAGAAGTCATTTAAATAATAAAGAAAAAGGATTTTGTGATATCTGAGGCATTTTCCTCACGAGTCACCACTAGCATTCAGCATCTCTCATAAACAATAAACCTCTATTAGTATTTAAAATTTTCCTACGAGTTTGTACTTATTATGTGTGTACAATTCCATCCAATTTCAATAGAATATTCAGTGTAGACACTGAGCTAATATAATGTCTATTAAATAGAATATCACCCAGTATGATTTTGTGTTTGCAGTGGGATCATGAGACCTGGCCTCAATGCCATCATGGGACCTGAAGATGGGAGCAGATCTTGGTGAGTATAATGGAAAGCACATGCAAGCCCTTTGTATCCAGTTTTCTGTGCTGTAAAATCACTTCCACAGGGTTTTTTTATGTACTGTGTGAGTGTATAGTGTGAGTCTGTAAGTATTGTGTGAGTATATGTGTGAGTCTGAACCCATGTGCTGTGTATAATGTGCAGAATGGTGCATTCAATTTTCTACCCAGAACAGTCTTACTAGGTCCACTTTACTGATAGGAAGTGATAGAGTGATTGTATGTGGGGTTGGGTGATATTATTATTTAATGTGGGGGAGATAGTATTAAAATTAGAAAGATGGAACAAAGTTTTCTGGGAACAAGAAATCATCACTAGGCCTAATTCTCAAAATCCAGCAGCTCATTATGAGTTTGAGTCCCAGGTCAGATTGCAGGGAGGGGCGGTCATGTGGATCACATCTTGCATTCATAATTCTGGGATGTGTTAGAGCACACAATGAGCTGAAAGCAGTGTGTGTGTGTGTGTGTGTGTGTGTGTGTGTGTGTGTGTGTGTGTGTGTATGATTTCAGTTCAACTTATGATATGCAGAATTTTTGTTTTCTGAGTAGCTAAAAGGTGATAACTTTTACTGAAGGGAGAAAGTAAACTATACAACATATATAACCCTTTGTAGGTTATTGGATGTCTTAGCTGCAAGGAAAGATCCACGTGGATTATCAGGAGATATTTTGATAAATGGGAAACCTCGACCTGCTAATTTCAAATGTATTTCTGGTTATGTACCACGAGTAAGTGTTGGTGGGTTTGTAATTTTATATTTCCCCTGCTTCTGTATTAGATGCTCAGCTTATAGATTTGTTGTGTTTCCAATTAATTATATCACAGATACAGTCCCAACTTTCTCTACACCAGCTTTTCCTAATGACTCATTAGCCCGAGGCTGGCATTATTAAATAGGAAGAAGGGGGAGGGATTGGTGTAGCTTGATTTTTTCTGCCTTGCCCACAGTCAGGACAAATCTCTGTCACCCGCCAGTCCCACAGCCGCTCAGACCCAACCAAGTAAACACAGACACTTATATTGCTTTCAAACCGTATGGCCGTGGCAGGCTTCCTGCTAACTGTCCTTATCTTGCTAACTGTGCTTTTATATTAAATTGATCCATTTCCATACATCTATACCTTGCCATGTGGCTGGTGGCTTACTAGCGTCTTCACATGCTGCTGGTCATGGCGGCGGCTGCAGCCTCTCTGGTCATGGCGGCGGCTGCAGCCTCTCTGGTCATGGCAGCGGCTGCAGCCTCTCTGGTCATGGCAGCGGCTGCAGCGTCTCCTTCTGCCTTTCTGTCCTTTTATCCTGCCTAGCCACGGCTGATCAGGTTTTATTTATTAACCAATCAGAGCAACTTGACATACAGACCATCCCCCAGCACAGCCAAGTGCAGACCATCTCAAACACCTGCACTCAGGCCCATGGTCCTAATCATCCTCTATACGGACCTGCTATGTAACGCCACAAAGAACCTGAGAATGGGCTCCCACAGGACATACAGAACATCCCACAGCAGATTGGAGTCTGACAGCTGTGGTACATTAGTAACTGCAGCTGTGATTTAATTCTACAAAGACTACTGTTGTCTGACTTTGCTGTTCCTTCATCTTTCTCCACTGCTTAGAAGTTGTTTTCTGCAAATAATTGCAGGTAGCAGTCACCTAAATCTCTTGGAAGGCAAATGGGATGGGGTGTGTGTGTGAAATGATTGCTTCAACCTCTGGATTGAGATTAGTAACACTGAAAGCTTATTTTCAGTAGAGTATTCCATTGTGTGTGGTTTATATGAGGAGTAGGTTACATTTGTTAGAATGATTGTCTTAGTGATAACTATATTTAATTGAAATACTATTTAACCTTAAGAAAGATGTGGTGATGTACACTGTGACTGTGAGAGAAAATATAGAGTTCTCAGCAGCTCTTCGACTCCCAATGACTATAACGAGAGATGAACGAAAAAGGCGAATTGATGAGGTCCTTGAACTTCTGCATCTGGATAAAGTGGCAAATGTCAAGGTAATGTGAAGAAAAATCTTGAAAATTTCAGAATCCTCCCCAACCCCCCAAAAATCCTCATGTTGATAAAATGACCCTCCATTATCAGTTTCCTCTAATGTGTGTGGTCCAGGTGGCTGCTCTCTGTATTAATGAGTAAGTGACTGGTTACATGATGTAAAGTGGAGATTGAGCTGGGAAGCCTTCTTAGCAATGGTTAAACCTGGGAATGGAGTGTGATCCAGGAGGGAAAAATGTTCCTCATGTGGCCATTTCCAAGTTTCCTCACATCAGCCTCCTCCTCTTCCTCAGACTTAAACTCCCGACTCCTGGAGAATCTGACAAGTGCTTTCTTCTGTTTATTGTCTCTTCCCCGAGGACTTGTCCCTTTGTTGTTTCAGACTGTTTTCTGGACTGACACATGACGTGGGATTGAGGACTCTGGCTCTGTGTTTCACTCTGCATTTATTCCCTCCAGGGTTGTACTTGGTCTCTTTTAGCATTTAGTTCTGACTTGTTCAGTGCTTGTTATTTTCTGTAGCCTTTCTGTGTTTTTATCTCCTCCTGTCTGTGGTGGCTAGTGTTAACTGTCACCTTGACACAGTCTGGAGCCACCTGGAATCATCTAGAAGAGAGTCTCAATGAGGAATTGTAGTCAGTTGGCTTGTGGGCATTTCTGTAGGTGACTGTCTTGATTGAGTTAAGCGATGTGGAAAAACCCCGCCCACTTAGGCAGCAACCTTCTTTGGGTTTGGGTCCTGGGTGTCATGAGAATGGGGAAAGTGAGTTGAACACTGACAGGCTTGCATGCATTCATCCTCTCTATTCTCTTGACTGGATGTAACCAGCTGCATCGGCTTCCTGCCTGGACTTCCCTGCAATGGTTGACTGTACTTTCAAATTTTATGCTGAAATAAAACCTTTCACTCCTTGTTTACTTTTTGCAAGGTCATTTTTTCTTTGTAACTGGATGGAAACCTAGGATAGCCTTTTGCCCCTGCTCCCTCCTTCCTTATCGTCTGTCAATATTTAGTACCAGCTCCTGTGTTAGGTTTTAATGATACAAACTTGAGCAAGAGAAACAGTGAACCTGGTGACTCCTGTGAGGATTTGTGTAGGATCAGGAGGGGTAATAGACAAGTGGTGAACTTCACAGCTAACTATGTCATAGCTAACTAGTTTTAAAAGACTAACATGTTTTAAAAGACTATTATGTAATACTTCATTCCTAAATACTTAATTATTCTTAATCTTTAAAAATTAGTGATTACTGATTTAACAATTCCATTCTTAACTAAAATCTTGATATCCTCAGCCTGTCAGGTCTCTAACCATTCGCAGTCCCCAAATGCTTATGATTACATTGTTTATGGAACTTGATAAGGCATTTAAATTTATTATATGCCTAGAGTTTTTCCTCTTCTTGTGTCCTCCACACCATCCTGTCTCTCACAATGACATCGACTCATTGAGAAGATTATACATAGATGTCTGCTGAGCAGACATTGGTGGTATGGATGGAAATGGGCTCCCCAGAATATGATTCTCATGGATTAACTCCTGTGATGGTTCCTCCTTAGAGGCAGTGAGGATCAGGAAAGTATTGGCTGTTGATTCCCACAATACTTCTCTACAGTCGTTTATGAGATGTTGTAGGTTTTGTTGGGAAGAACAATAGAAAAGCTCACATTCACCACGCTTTCTCTTTTTCCTGAGTGATGGAATTTTGTTTGCTTTGGCTCTGTTTATTTACATAGTTTTATGTCTACAATAAACTTCTTCCTATTGTTCTGTTTTTAACAATAATTAGTCATTGCCCTAAGGTGTTTACTTGTTTTTTTAGGGACAACATATGAAGATATTTATTAACTTCTTGAAGTTATGAAATGTAATATATTGCAAGAACTTTAATATAATTTTTATGAATACTTTAAAAAATGTGTATGTGTGTATGCCTGCATTTGTGTATGTGTGTGTGTGTGTGTGTGTGTGTGTGTGCATGTGTGTGTATGTTCACGCGGGCGGCCACTTGCATGCCATAGCATACACATGGAGGTCATAGGACACCGTTGTCAAAGGTCCTTTCTCTCCTCCCACCTTGTTTGTAAGGCAGGGTCTGTCTCTTTCTGCTGATGCTCTGCACACATGCCTGATGCTCCTGACCCGCCTCCCATCTCACTGTAATTACATCTTGATGGAATTATGGATGCATTCCACTGCATATAGCTTTATATATGAGTTCCAAGGATTGAACCCAGGGTTCAGGTATGCGTGGCAAGTGATTTTTCCCTGCTAAGACTTCTCTTCAGCCTTTCATAAGATTTTGATTTAAGAAATATAGAGGCAATAGGTCATTACTCCAAAAGTTTGACTGTTGTATAGCCTGCACTATAGTACACTGCTAATACCAGCCTCCTGGGCCCATGAGTGTTTACAAAAGCATGCTCACTGAAGCTGTTTCTCACTGTGGCATTTTAAAACAACGTTAGGGAGTACCTTACTCCTGAGTACTTAATTACTTTTCATCCATAAAAATAAGGACATCTGCTTACCTATAAACTCTATTCTTAACTATCAAAGTGATAGTGTATGTGTGTGTCCACTTGTGTGTTTATATGCCTGTGTGTGTATGTGCCTGTGTGTTGTGTAGAGTGCCTTTCTTGTGTGTGTCCTGTGTGTGTTGGGAGGGTGTTAATTGACTACTAAATTACTAGAGATACTTCATCTTCTCCTGTCCCGTCTTCCTCATTCCTACGACAGAGATCTCACTGTGCCAGACTTGGAGTGTGATAACTCATTACCCTAGAACATGTGACTTGATAAAGAACAAACAGTAACTGTCATTAGCACGGACTTCATGTCAAGTCTGATCTCAGCCTCTTTCTACTCACTTGGAAAAGAAAATCCTCCTTCTTCTCCCAGGTGCCCACATTGTGCTCCTCAGGATAATGATATAACAAAACATTTTAATCCTGGAAGAGACAAGTTCAACAATGACAATGACTTTGGGAGTTCTTGTTGATAATGATGGTTGTTGGTGCTCTAGCCTAGATCTAAGGAGCTCAGGAAAAGGACCAGTATAGCAATGGAGCTGGTCGCCGAGCATCCCATTCTGTTCTTGGATGATCCCACCACTGGTTTAGACTTGAGCACTATGACAGATATCATCTCGGTCCTGAGAAGGTAAGTGCTAAAGGAGCATTAAGTTTTATTCACTCAATACTTGGTCACTTGTGTGTGTTTGGTGCAGGAGATTCAGAAGTAAGCATCAGAATTTCTTCTTTGTTCATTAGAGGGAAACTTCAGTTAACAAGGAAAACACATCAAGAACAATGAGACAAGAGCCTAGGGAAAGATGGCTGTGGTGAAGGTGGAGCACTGCTTTACATAAATGTCCCCATAACCCTCAAGCATGCGACAAGTGAGCTGGGGATGAGTGAGTGAGATCTGAACAGAGCGCTGTACAGAGGGAAAATGCATTTGTTCTGAGGCAAAGCAGGTTTGATGTGTCTGGAACATTAAATAGACCTAGCTGACAAGAACCCAGTAGCCTGAGGGGATGGAAAGTAGCTAGTGCACTGCTAAAGACAGACTGGGTGACTTGATAGAAGTTAAATTTATTACAGTTATGGATTCTGGAAGCCACATATTAATGTTTCCACAGACTGTGTCTTCTGAGGCCTGGGTCACTGAGCTGTGGATGGTGTCTCCTTCCTCTTTATGTGTCTATGCCCTATTCCCTTAAATGGACACCACTAGTACACCACTAGTACACAGTAGTAAGTTCATTTAAACTTAATTACCATTTTAAAGACTCTTGCCTTCAAGAGTCTTTAAACCACATTATAACCACATTCTAAATTCTTAGATGTGAGGACTTCAACCAATGAGTCTTTGGAAGGACACGATTCAGCCCTCCACATTCACAGATGAAGCGAGGGGTTTGTTTGGGTTGGATGTAGATTGCCTGGACCACCTGGGCCACTGTAAGGACTAAGGTTTCCATGGCAGGGGATGTGGGAAGGCTTCTGAGTTTAGAGCAGAGCATGCGTCATGGAGAAGGTTGTGCAGCTACATCATGGGGATGTAAAGATGTCAGTAGGGAGCTGAGAGGTGGGGGTTCCTTAGCTAGGAAATGGTGTGTTATGGAGTGCTTTGAAGATGGAATACATAGCATTATCTCGGGGATTAGCCCTGGATGTGGTGGCTGAGGGAATGATTCCCAAGGTCTGGGTCCTGAACCTGGGGAAGAATGAACTAAAAGAAGTGATGTTTCCTTCTCTCAAGAAAGAAGTCTGCAGCTGAAACATTTATAGAAAAAAATGTAACAGATTTTTTTTTTTTGTTTTTTTTGAGACAGGGTTTCTCTATGTAGCTTTGCGCCTTTCCTGGAACTCATTTGGTAGCCCAGGCTGGCCTCGAACTCACAGAGATCTGCCTGCCTCTGCCTCCCAAGGGCTGGGATTAAAGGCGTGCACCACCACCGCCTGGCAAGTATTTTTCATTTTAAAAATTAATAAGAGTTTCACACTGAATAACCCCAAGAACCGTACAAGGACTGTCCCATTCCCATGACTGGGGCTCTGGCTGTTGAACTCTACTGCACTCTCTGTCTGTCCTTCCTTCCCCTTGTTCTTTATTTTGTTCTGACATCATGGTCCATCACCCTAAACACTCCTGCCTGTCCCTCCAAGAACCATATCATCCACCATTGCACCTTCCCAGTGAGGAAGTCAACACCTGGGTCCCTGTCACCTTCTAAACTGTAGACTCCTCAGGTGTCACACCCTCCCTGTCTGTCCCCTCTCCTGTCTGCTTCAGGACACTCTAAGATCAAGTTCTTGTCATTGTCAGTATGGAACGCTTCTCTGTCCCTGTGTCTCACGCCATGGCTAGTCTTAGTGCATCGCATGGGGTCATCCTAAGTGTGGTTCCTCCCAGTGTTCTGGAGCAGACTCAGGCCTGATATGCTCTGTTCTCCTTGGTCCCCAACACTCCTGGAAGTGCATCCTAGTGGTAGAATACTTTTTTTTTTAACATTTTTTTATTGTGTGTGGTGTGTGTGTGTGTGTGTGTGTGTGTGTACATGTGTAGCATACCTGTAGAGGTTAGAGGACAACTCAATGAGTTGACTTTCACCTTCCACCAACAGGGTTCTAGGAACTGAACTTAGGTCTTTAGACTTGGCATCAAGTGTCTCTACCCAATGATCCATCTCACTTCCCTGGCTTGAATCTTGATCATCTAATCATGCTGGTGGTTCTGGGTTATGTCACATGAAATTACAATTTTTCCTTTTGTGATTCATTAACAGTCTGACAGGGAAAACAGTCAGCTGTTATGTCATTATTCTGCTCCTTATCTTGTTGCTACCAACCACTTGTCCTGCTGAGAATAAAAGAAACAGAAGCAAACATTCACTCCTCTGTCTCCCGCCTCCCCATCACCCCTTCATTTGTATTAGTGGCACTGGGAGCTGCAGCACATCATGGAGCAGACCCTTCTGTCCAAACAGCTTTACTTGTATAACCAGTTGTTGGTGAGGTTCAAGGCTTCTGGTTTCTGGTACACCATCAATGCAGGTCCCTCACTGAAACTCCTCTGGGATATCCTGCTGCTACCCTGAGTCATGGAGATCCTGCAGCTATGGATCTGCAGGATCACTATTCCCTACATGTACTACAGCAGGTCACAGATGGGGTAGATGATGGGTTGGGCAAACTCAAAGCCCTGGATGTGTGCCTGGGTGGTAGATGAGCTGGTCAGTCCAGGACACATATGCCACCATACCCAGCTTTTATAAATGTGTTTTCAAATCAGTTTTTTTTTTTTTTTTGGTTTTTTCGAGACAGGGTTTCTCTGTGTAGCTTTGTGCCTTTCCTGGATCTCACGCTGTAGACCAGGCTGGCCTCGAACTCTCAAAGATCTGCCTGCCTCTGCCTCCCGAGTGCTGGGATTAAAGGCGTACGCCACCACCGCCCGGCTCAAATCAGTTTTAAAGAGTGTTTTGGGTTATTGTTTCTCCTAACAGAAGATATGACTTCCTGAAATGGTAGTTCAGGAATTAAACCAATGATCAGGTGGTGGTAGCACACACCCTTAATCTGATCAAATGGCAGACAGAGTCCCTGTGTGGTCAAGCACACAGCCAAGTGTGGTGAAATGCAGCTTTAAGCCCAGCACCAACCATAGAGACCTGGAGGTCTGTATAGACAGGCAGTGATGAGGAAGTCATGTGGCTGGGCTTAGAGCCAATGAGAAGGCAGAACAGGAAGGCAATAAAAACACAGGTCAGACAGGAAGAAGCTCTCTCTGGGGAAGTTACTGTGTGGTGGTAAGCTAAGGCTAGTCGTGGCTATTTGCTCTGATCTCTTTGGCAATTACCCCTGTATTTGGCTCTGTGTTTCTTATTTAATAAGACTGTTTAGAAATTCATCTACATCTATCAGGTGCGTAATACAAGTGAGAGGAGATGTTTTTAAGGAAAATTCAAGCTGAAACGGGAACAGAGAGTATAACTTCAGGAATAAAATATTTTGTTGAATTTCAAGTTTTCGATGTTCCATTGACTTATGATTTTTCCCTCTTTAAACTTAGGATATCTATGAGGGGACAGACAGTCATCTTCTCCATTAATCAGGCTCAATACTCCATCTTCAGATTTTTTGATAGCCTCACCTTAGTGGCCTCAGGAAAAGTCATGTATCATGGGCCTGCACAAAAGGCATTGGAGTACTTCAAATCTGCAGGTATGGCTGGCTTTTGCTGTGAGAGCTCCTTCATTCTCGGGATCTGGGACGAGAACAGGGCTTCCCAGGAGTACTGCTTGACCTTCCTTCAGACTTACTGTGTGTGGGTTTCTCCATTTTAAATACCTTGGTTAGTTTGGTGACAGGATTCTGTTAGTTGTGCAACTCAGGCTTGTTGTTCAGGTCTCTTTTCTTTCTGCTGTCCTGTGTCACGCCTGGGTTACAGTATTTTTTCCTGAGCTTCTTGTCCTGTTTCCCAGTTGTGGTGACCCTCTTAATTAACATGCCGGCCTCAAGTCCAGTTATCTGTCACTGGAACAGCTTTGGAAAGCCCAGCATCATCCTGTTCTTGCTCAGGTAGCAGATGGTGGTTTTCAGTTTTCCCCTAGTGTGATCTGACTCTGAGGAGCTGTGGAGATGTTACTTAAGTCAGTAGTAACTTTGCATTTCAGGTTTAGGCAGTGCCTAGGGGCTAGACTGGCTTAAGTCTGGCTTCTGTGGACTCATGTTTTTGTGCCTGCCTGTTTTTTTTTTTCATAGTTAGATTTGATGATGAAATATTTTTTAATGTTTCATGCTGTCAGTTTCATTTTAGCGAAATAGGAATAATAGTTATGGATAATGTATCTCCAAATATAGGTTTAAATATTTGCTTTTGATTACTCTCTAGCAACCTGAGAGACCAACTCCCTGAACTGCATCCAGGGTTGCAAAAAGAATACTTTCAGAGTAGTAGGACTTAGGAATAACTCTTATTTTTCTGAGGGAATCAGATTCACACACATACTGAGGAGTTTTCTTTATTTTTCTCTAGCCTCTCCCTCTTTCTTGGTTCTGTCTCCCCTTATATACATCCCATGGAAAGTAAAACAAGTTACATATGAGGGCGTGATTAACCATGGCAATGCCCAGATGAAAGGTTCAGGCTGTAACCTGAGGCCAGGGGCACAGTGCCCAGTGAGACAAGCTGCTGAGGAATTTTTTAGGGAGTAGATCTTTATCAGCCAGACTTATCAAGCATGGAACTGGCACCAATGTTGCTTTGTGTCTGGCCTTGGTTCTACAAATAGACACCCGGGAATACCTTGTGTATTTTCTCTGGAGGTTTATCTTAGGAAGCATTCAGTCTAGTTTGAATTTGCTCTGAGGCTTAAATTCAGCCAATTGAATGTAGCATGTCTTAGAACTGAGAAGAAATTGCTGTTTTCTTTATGTAAGTCTGTGCTAGTGATAAAAAACAGGGCCTAAGTGTCTTACAGTCTCATGGAATAATAGATCTAATTTTGAAGCATATCCTAGTATATTTTCTACATATCAAAATTATACAGCTTAATGATGAGTGATCTTCAGGCAGTCCACAGATATAAGTGACCATAAGATTGAGGTGATCATGATATCCTGGTACATATTATATGAGATTACATATTAGAGTGCAGGTATTGGGGAGATACCACAGCTGTTTTTGCACATGTGGAATTACAGACAGAAGCAACAGTGTCATAGGCACTGGGGAGAACACCCACAGCTGTTTTTAGGGAAGAAACATAGTGGCACATGAGAGAAATTACAGACAGACACACCTGGCTTTCAGAGTCTGGAGCCATGAGCCTTGCTTAGCGAGATTCCTCCATCAGAGAGTTATTCATCTGGAGGGTTGACACCTGAATTATTAATTGCCATCTGCTGTATATTCTTGTGGCCACTGTAAAAGCCATTGTACC